>NC_136957.1:17905722-18250722 GCF_032717465.1 Coenobita brevimanus | reverse complement strand
AACTGTGGCTTAAAATCCTCTGGGCAATCTTTAATCCAATTATTTTCGTGAAAACTCAAGAAAATGTTACTTAGTGCTGGGGCAAGGGAGTTTCCCATTGCTGCCCCATCTACTAGTCTGCAGGCTTGTTCATTGAATAAAAATATGTTTTACAGCTAAATTCAGTAATTTACGCATTTGTTCACTACTGAAGCCGGAAACCATGCCATGCTCCTTAAAAAGTTCACTGATGCAAATATCAATAGTCTCATTAAGCGGGATATTGGTAAACAGAGATTTAATATCAAAACTGGCCATAACATAACTATCGATGTTTATGGCTGTTATTAATTTTACTTAACAAAAGAAAAATTTCCGTATTTTAAAGTATACACTAAGGACTTCAACAAAAGTGGAACATATAGGGATTAGCAATTTGTGTTACTAGAACGTGAGATTAGACAACAACAGAGAAAACTTGAGTCGACCCTAAAAAAGCCAGAAGTATGTAGGAATTCATTTAGGAATCTTGTTACCTTCCTTGATTGCTGGACATTTCTTCACAGGATTGTTGAACATTCTAAGGTAATCTCGGAGACAGTAAGGCTTAGACATGAGAGGAAGTTAGATAATCTGGGCATTAATCGGGTTAATTATAATGAAAAAACGCATTTTCAACATATCTAGCAAACACTTAGCCACAAGGGAAAAGAAACTGTTAATGCTGGGACTGGATTTTTCCATACCATTTTATAAATGTTCCTGGCTGAAACATCATGCTGTTGAGAAAATTTGCAGCATGATTCAGGATGTAGTTAAACTTGGTCTACTTAGAAATGGAATGGTAGGCAATAGCTGGGAAATAGGATTAAAGAAATTGGAAACTACAACTATATTTTAGCTAGAAGGTATTGGGATAAAATACATTCTGGGGTGTTCAAGAAGGAGGACATGCAAGTGCTTGAAGAACTTGGTGTTGATGACTCCATTGTGATAGTCAGACCAAACAAAGGGAAGGGAGTTGTCGTCATGGATAAACTGGACTATCTGAGTAACATGGGAAGGATACTTAATGACAAAACTAAATTTAAAGAGATTTAAGGTGCTTTATTTGAAACTACCGTGAAACATGGCGACAGATTGAACAGAATGCTTAGGTCTGTTAAGGATAAGATAGGATCTGTAACTTTTAATAATTTATATGCGTCAGGTTCAGTCCCTGGAGTTATGTATGGTTTACCCAAGGTGCACAAGTTAGGAATTCCTCTTAGACCAATAGTTTACTCTATTAAGACAGCAGGATATAACTTGCCCAAATTTCTACAACCTCTGGTGACACCACTCACGGCTAATGAGTTCACTGTTTCGAATTCTAGTAGTTTTGTAAGAGAAATTTTAGGACTAAAATTACCGAAAGAGTGTATATTAACTAGTTATGATGTGGAATCTTTGTTCACAAATGTACCTTTTGATGAGACTGGATATAATTTTGGAGAATTATGAACCATCAGACTTTTGTGAAATAAGTAAGGAGCTAATTAGGAGATTGTTTAAATTTGCCACTTCTGAGTCTTGCTTTCTTTTAAAAAGTAAATTATATAATCAGATTGACGGTGTCACCATCGGGTCTACCTTAGGTCAAATTTTTGTTAATGCTTTTTTGTGTAATAAGGAGGTAAAATGGTTAAGGGATTGTCCGATTGATTTTAGGCCTATTTGTTATAGAGGGTGTGTGGATGACACGTTCCTAATTTTCAAATGTGAGGAGGATAACCGAAAATATTTCCCGTATTGGAATAGTCGGCATAATACGATAAAGGTTACATGTGAAAGGGAAAATAATGGCTCAATGTCATTTTTGGATAGTCTTATTACAAAGTTTGGTACTGGGTTAATTACTGGGGTCTATAGAAAACCTACATACACAGGCCTTGGATTAAGTTGGTTTAGTTGTTGCCCTCAGATCTATAAGATTAATTCAGTCAAAATATTACTAAATATGGCCTATGATATCTGCTCCAGCTATATGACTTTTCATGAAGAAATATTTAAATCAAGAAGCTATTTTGTAAGTAACAACTATAAGGAAGAGCTGTTTGACAGTATTCTTAAGAAATTTCTTAGCAACAAGCTATCACAGGACTTTAGAAAGAAACGTGGTGTACCTAAGTTCGTAAAATATGTTAAGATGTCATTTTATGGTAAAATTAGTTATGAATATTGCAAGCTAGTTCTGAACATTTTAAGAAACAGTTTCCTTGCTTTAAATTTTAGGATTATCTTTACCAGCGGTTTCAGAATAGGATCTTTTTTCTACTTCAAGGATCGTGTGCCAGACCTTCTGTGCTCAAATATTGTTTATAAGTCCACTTGTCCTAGTTGTCAGGCTAGGAATGTGGGGTGCTCCAGCGGGGCATTCCGAATATGAGTATTCGAGCACATTGGGAAAAGTTACAGGTCTGGGAAGTTTTTGCATAAGTTGTCCTTCTCCGCTGTTAGCGATCATTCACTGAACAATAATCACCCTTTCACACTGAATGATTTTCAAATTATTGGTAGGTTTGAGATTCACGGAGATCCATTACTGGGAGAAAAAATGTTAATTAAAAAGCTTGATCCTGAATTAAATCTTGTAAAAAATACTTAGTGGTTTGATAGGGTTTCAGTTCTGCTTCAATGTTCATTACTCTTTGTTCCGTTGCCGATGTCTGACCTGTCATTTTATGTCGTTGTATCAGAACCTTACGAGCTCTATTCAGTATAGGACTCAAGTTTAGTCAGCATAGTGTCTTGAGGATTTTACTAGCGAATGGTGAGTTTTATTTTTTATGCATTGTTTTGGATATATCCATTTCTTCTGTACTTTTCTTGTCTTTATTTGTACCGGTACTATAGGAGAACTATAGGGTTGGTAAGCTTGGTTTACGTTAATTTAAATTTTTTTTTCATGTACCTCATTCCAATGATGTGATAATATATATATATTGGGGAGAGAACAGGAAACTTCTGGATTTAGATTATGCAGATGATATAGTTTTGATTTGTGATGGGCCAGAAGAGATGCAGAGAGTGTTGGACTGTTTGGTGAGTGAAGGTCGCAAGGTGGGTTTGGTTATTAATTGTGGAAAAACTGAAATAATCAATATGAATATGGAAAATGCGCAGGAATGTGTAATTGGAGGTATGGTTGTAAAGCAAGTTGATAGGTTTAAATATTTAGGTACTTATTTAGCCAAGGATGGTTCTTTGAACTTTGAATTCGAGGAAAGGTTAAAGAAGGCTAATCAGGCAATGGGAATGCTTAAAAATATTTGGAATAATAACAATTTTTCTGTGCATACAAAAATCAAACTTTATAAGGTAATGGTTAGGAGTATCCTAATTTATGGACACGAGTCTTGGTACAGCACAGTGACTATGGAAAATAAATTCTTGGTGTTTGAAAGAAAAGCACTTAGAAGAATATTAGGAGTTAAGTGGTGGGAAAGGATACCAAATAGTAGAATTAGAGAAATAACGGGAGTGCAGCCGGTCGATGAATATGTTAGGTTTTCACGATGGAAGTGGCTAGGACATGTGTATAGGAGACAGGGAATAGTACGAGGTACACCAGGGTGGGTGGCACTTGGTAGGAGAGGTAGAGGAAGGCCAAAAGAGACGTGGGTGAGGACAATGAGACGGGAAGTTGGAGATGAGTGTTGGGGAGATCTTGAGGAGTTAGCACAAGATAGGATGTGGTGGTGTGAGTTCATCGAGGCCCTATGCATCCCCGAGGGTGCCACAGGAAATGATTGATATATATATATATATATATATATATATATATATATATATATATATATATATATATATATATATATATATATATATATATATATATTTTGCCAGACGCCTCAATCCCGTTTGGGGTGGCCACAAACAAATCGCCTCCAGGTCGCCCTGTCCCCCGCCATTTCACTGCCCTGCTCCCAAATCACACCCCCCTCTCTCATATACCTCTCCACCCCATCCCTCCATCTCTTCCTCGGCCTCCCCCTCCCTCTTCCCCCCTCCACCTCACTCACATACACTCTCTTCGTCAGTCTTTTACCTTCCATCCTCTCCACATGGCCAAACCACCTCAGTGTGTTCCTCATAACGCTTCCTATAACATCCACATCCACCCCACAAAGCTCTTTTTTTTTTTTTTTTTAAATAACAGAAAGGAGGAAGGAAAAACAAATGGGGAAAAAAAAAAAATCCATACACTAGATTACTGGTGTCCTCTGTTCATAAAATATCTGTAACAGTTAGACTTGAACAGTTGTAGGTTGAAATTTGGAGGAAAACAGCTCTGGGGAAGCGAGTTCCAGAGAGATGCAGTTCGGGGAATGAAAGAATTCTGATAGGCAGAAGTTCTGCAATATGGTTGAGTGACATTCCAGTCATGAGCGCTACCAGATGCCCGTGTAGCACGAGGGAAGGCATTGAGAGGTGGCACCATGGACGCAACTTCGTCTAAGCATTTGCCAAAAAAATATCTTGTAAAATAATGCAAGGGAGGCAACATTCCTTCTTACTTGCAGAGGAGGTAGTTTATATGTAATGGCAGGGTTGTTAATGATTCTAACAGCTTTATTCTGAATTTTGTCTAGTTGTCTTAATGCAACCTCTCCACAACCATTCCACAAGGGTGAGCAATATTCAAGCTGAGAGCGCACATGACCCTTATAAATTATAGCTAACTGCTCATCGGCGAAGAAGTTACGGACTCTGTACAATAATCCAAGTTTCTCTGAGGCGGTTTTAGCAAGTGATCTGACATGAGAGGTCCAGCTGAGGGCACTGTTAAGTGAGACACCAAGAATGTCAATACTTTTGGAGATGGGAATATTAGTAGCACTGAAGGTAATGTACGAATCTGGTAATATCTGTCTATTAGTAAACTATATATATTTAGTTTTACTAGCATTAAAAGAGACAAGGTTGTTTTGTCCCCATTCACTGATTGTAGATAGATCTTGATATATGGAGATGACTGTACTGAGTTGAGAGGTAGAGATATTAGACTTTGTAAACGGATGTCTGAGTGTGAATGAACTATGTAGTGTTGAGTCATCTGCATATGAGTGAATGGGATTGTGAGTGACAGATAAGAGATCATTAATATGAACCAGAAATAGGGTTGGCGCCAGAACTGATCCCTGCGGCACGCCGGCGTTAATTGAGTGGAAATTCGAATATATATCTTCTACTTTTACTCTTATTTTCCTGTCACTAAGATAAGAAGAAATCAAAGGAACAAAAGACGTTAGTCCATAGCAAGGGAGTTTGGACAGCAGGGAACGGTGCTATACTCTGTCGAAAGCTTTAGAGATATCAAGAGCTACTGCATGAGTTTCTCCAAAAAGATCAATTGATTGATGGATGGTATGAGTTAAGAGATTGAGTATGTCAATGGTGGATCTTTCGCGGCGAAAACCGTATTGTCTATCACTAATTAAGTTGTTGGATTCAAGATGTTTAACAATATGCTTATTAATTAAAGTTTCAAATACCTTACCAAGAGAAGATGTGATAGCTATTGGTCTGTAATTGGAGGGGTCAGACGAACTTTTTTTCTTCGGAACTGAGTGGATATTGGCTTCTTTCCACGATTTTGGGAATAAAGAAGTACATATGCATAGTCTGAATAATTTAGCTAGGACAGAGGCAAGTTCAGGGGAACACTTTTCAAAACAATGGGCGGAATTCCATCTGGGCCTGGAGCTTTGTTGGTAGGTAAATTGTCTAGGATGGATTTTACGAATCTTGTCTGTATTTTAAGTGGGTCAATTTTGGGAGAATCAAGTTCCAGTACTGAGACATTCTGGCTGGTATCATCTATGGTAGAGTTTCTTGCAAAGGTACTAGCAAAGATATCTGCTTTCCCACGTGGGCCATTTGTAATATTGCCATCTGAAGATTTTAGTGGGGGAATAGAAAATGACTTGTAAAAGTGATTATTGAAAGAATTAAGAGTTGACCAGAATATTCTATTGTCATTAGGGTTGTTAAGTAGTTTATATCCTCATTCGTCAGCCTGTCTCTCCATGTGACTCCACAGTCTCCTCTTAAATAACTCAGTTCCTCTGCTCTCACTCTTGACTTGTTTCCCTCCAACAACGTCCAAGCTTCACTTCCGTACGTTAGAGTTGGTATCACAATACTGTCATGTAGTAACTTTTTCACTTCCATGCTCACTTCCATGTTTTTTATCACTGCTTTCAAAGAACCAGGAACCTTTCTTCCCTGCTCTACTCTTTCAAGCACTTCACCCTCCAAACCTCCATCCTTACTCATAACACTACTGAAGTACTTAAACGTACTCACATTTTCCAGTTCCTCACCATCCAACCTCGCTGTACATTCATTGACTTCACCTCTCTCAAATACCATCACTTTACTCTTCCCTACATTCACATATATATATATATATATATATATATATATATATATATATATATATATATATATATATATATATTGCCAGACGCCTCAGTCCCGTTTGGGGTGGCCACAAACAAATCGCCTCCAAGTCGCCCTGTCCCCCGCCATTTCACTCTCCTGCTCCCAATTCACACCCCCCTCTCTCATATACCTCTCCACCCCATCCCTCCATCTCATCCTCGGCCTCCCCCTCCCTCTTTCCCCCTCCACCTCACTCACATACACTCTCTTCGTCAGTCTTTCACCCTCCATCCTCTCCACATGGCCAAACCACCTCAATATGTTCCTCATAACGCTTCCTATCACATCCACATCAACACCACAACGCTCCTTTATATCCTCATTCGTCAGCCTGTCTCTCCACGTGACTCCACAGGCTCCTCTTAAATAACTCATTTCCACTGCTCTCACTCTTGACTTGTGTCCTTCCAACAACGCCCAAGCTTCACTTCCGTACGTTAGAGTTGGTATCACAATACTGTCATGTAGTAACTTTTTCACTTCCATGCTCACTTCCCTGTTTCTTATCACTGCTTTCAAAGAACCAGCAACCTTTCTTCCCTGCTGTACCCTTTCAAGCACTTCACCCTCCAAACCTCCATCCTTACTCATCACACTACCCAAGTACTTAAACGTACTCACATTTTCCAGTTCCTCACCATCCAACTTCGCTGTACATTCACTGACTTCACCTCTCTCAAAGACCATCACTTTACTCTTCCCTACATTCACCTTTAGATTCCGTTTCTTACACACTCTCCCAAACTCATCCACCAAGCCTTGCAGCTCCCCTTCGTCTTCACTCAACAACACAGTATCACCTGCAAACAAGAGCACAGGGAGTTTCCAAACACTATCCTCTCTCACCAGGGCCACTCCAACATCCACTACCCTACCTTGTACCTCTTTTATTACCCCATCCATGTACAGATTGAACAACCATGGAGACATGACACATCCCTGTTTCAACCCAACTTTCAAAGAGAAAAATTCACTTAGTTCACCATCCACACGCACTGCAGCCTTCGCACCATCGTACATACTCTTCACAGCATTCAACAACTTCCCATCTACTCCATATAAATATATATATATATATATATATATATATATATATATATATATATATATATATATATATATATATATATATATATATATATATATATATATATATATATATATATATATATATATATATATATATATATATATATATATATATATATATATATATATATATATATATATATATATATATATATATATATATATATATAATATATATATATATAATTTATATATATAGATTTATATATATATATATAGATATATATATATATATATATATATATATATATATATATATATATATATATATATATATATATATATATATATATATATATATATATATATATATATATATATATATATATATATATATATATATATATATATATATATATATATATATATAGGGAAGGAGGTGAAAAGGGTGCGAAAGGGAGAGTCTGGGAAGGAAGAACGAGTAAAAGCAGAGGATGGAAGGATGTTAATTGAGATGGATGCAGTAAGGAAGAGATGGGCAGAGTATTTTGAAAGATTGTTAAATGTAGAGGAGGAAAGGGTGGCTGAGATTGTGGCGGATGGAAGGGTGCAAGGAATAAACGTGTTGGGAGAGTTGAATGATTCTTTGATCACGAAGGAGGAAGTGGAGAAGGCAGTAAAGGAGATGAAAACAGGGAAAGCTGCAGGTATGGATGGGTGTGCTGTGGAATGCCTGAAGGGTGGTGGAGTGACTATTGTTGACTGGTTAGTAAGATTGTTGAATGTGTGCTTTGAGAAAGGTATGGTGCCAATTGACTGGGCAAGTGCTTGTGTGGTCCCGTTGTATAAAGGCAAGGGTGATAAGAATGAATGTACTAGCTTTAGGGGTATAAGTCTGTTGAGTGTTGTAGGTAAGGTGTATGGTAGAGTGTTAATTATGAGAGTTAGAGAGGGTACAGAGGGAGTGATTGGTGATGAGCAGTGTGGCTTTAGGAGAGAGAGGGGATGCGTTGATCAGGTGTTTGCTGTGAGACAAGTGTGTGAAAAGTATTTAGCGAAAGGCAAGGATGTGTTTTGGGCATTTATGGATTTAGAGAAAGCGTATGATAGAATTGATAGGGAGGCTTTGTGGACTGTTTTAAGATTGTATGGACTTGATGGTAGGTTACTAAAAGGGGTGAAAAGTTTTTATGTAAAAAGTAGAGCGTGTGTAAGAGTGGGGAATGTTGTGAGTGATTGGTTTCCCATGAAAACTGGGCTGCGACAGGTATGTGTGATGTCGCCTTGGTTGTTTAATATTTACATGGATGGTGTTGTAAGGGAGGTGAATGCAAGAGTTTTAGGTGGAGGTCTGAGTCTGGTGAATGTTGATGGTGGAGAGTGGAATCTGAAGCAGCTGCTGTTTGCAGATGATACTGCACTGGTGACTGATTCAGAGGAGAGATTGAGACAGTTGGTAGAGGAGTTTGGAAGGGTGTGTGAAAGGAGGAAATTGAAAGTAAATGAGAATAAGAGTAAAGTGATGAAGTTTACGAGGTTGATAGATGGTAGGGGGATGATTATAGTTTTGAATGGTGAGTTGCTTGAGGAAGTAGATTGTTTTAAATATCTAGGGTCACATGTTGCTGTGGATGGAAGAATAGATGCAGAAGTGATGTTTAGAATAAATGAAGTAGGAAAGGTGCTGGGAGGAATGAAAAAAGTGTTTAAATGTCGTTCACTTAGAATGGATGTTAAGAGAAGGCTGTATGAGGGTGTTGTGGTACCGACTGCGTTATATGGGGCTGAAACATGGATATGGGTGTAGCAGAGAGGAAAAGTTTGAATGTAATGGAGATGAGGTGTCTGAGGAGTATGTGTGGAGTGACGCGTATGGATCGGGTGCAAAATGATGAAGTGCGAAGGAGAACTGGAGTTGTTCGGGAGATGGCTGGTAGAGTTGAGCAGAGGGTGTTGTGATGGTTTGGGCACATGGAGAGAATGGACAATGAGCGATTGGTGAAAAAGATAACTAGATCTGATGTGAGAGGTGTAAGGCTGAGAGGAAGACCACGAATAGGATGGATGGAGAGTGTGAAGAGAGCACTGGATGCGAGAGGGATGTCTGTTGAGCAAGGAAGAGTGGCTGTGCATGACAGAAATAAATGGAGAGAAATTGTGAATGAATAAGTGATGACGCAGCCCTGAGGGGATATTCTCCCGCATTTGGTGTGATCAGCTAGTCACGTCAGGTGCGGGTAAGGGGATGGGTCTGTTATGATGTCGCAGGGGTAAACCAGTTCTGCTGTCGGGCCCTGCTGCGGATGTCACTGATTGCATTGCGCAGTTGACCCTTGTGCTGTGTGGTGTGGTGAGGATCTGTCCGTTCTCCCCTTTGGGGCTAAGATGCGAATGAATGTGTTTGAATGGCTGAGTAAATGGGGAGTGTGTCGTCCTGTCTTGGCTACCTCCCTTTCCTTGGGGGAAGCAGCCTAGGTTTATAGATAGATAGATAGATAGACAGATATACATATATATACATACATAAATACATATATACCGTATATATATATATATATATATATATATATATATATATATATATATATATATATATATATAGACGATACCAGCCAGAATGTCCCAGTACTAGAACTTGACTCTCCCGAAATTGCCCCACTTAAACTACAGACAAGATTCGTAAAATCCATCCTAGACACTTTACCTACCAACAAAGCTCCAGTCCCAGATGGAATTCCGCCAATTGTTTTGAAAAAGTGTTCCACTGAACTTGCCTCTGTTCTACCTAAATTATTCAAATTATGCATATCTACTTCTTTTATTCTCAAATTCATGGAAAGAAGCCAATATCCACCCATTTCCGAAGAAATGAAGTTCCTCAGACCCCTCTGATTACAGACCAGTAGCTGTCACATCTTCTCTTGGTAAGGTTTTTGAAACTTTAGTTAATAAGCACGTTGTTAAACATCTTTAAATCCAACAACTGAATTAGTGGTAGACAATATGGTTTTCGCCACGAAAGATCCACCATTGACATACTCAATCTCCTAACTCATACCATCCACCAATCAATTGATCTACATGGAGAAACTTATGCAGTAGCTCTTGATATTTCTAAAGCTTTCGACAAAGTATGGCACCGTTCCCTCCTGTCTAAACTTCCTTGCTATGGACTAACGTCTTTTTTTCCTTTGGTTTCTTCATATCTTAGTGACAGGAAAATAAGAGTAAGAGTAGATGATGTATATTTCATTTTCCACTCAATTAACGCTGGCGTGCCGCAGGGGTCGGTTCTGGTGCCAACCCTATTCCTGGTTCATATTAATGATCTCTTATCTGTCACCCACAACCCCATCCATTCATACACTGATGACTCGACACTACATAGTTCATTCACACTCAAACACCCATTTACAAAGTCTAATATGTCTACCTCTCAACTCAGTACAGCCATCTCCATAAATCAAAACCTATCTACGATCAGTGAATGGGGACAAAACAACATTGTCTCTTTTAATGCTAGTAAAACTAAATATATGCAATTTACTAATAGACAGATATTGCTAGATTCGTGCGTTATCTTCAGTGCCACTAATGTTCCCATCTCCAAAAATATTGAAATTCTTGGCGTCTCACTTAACAATGCCCTCAGCTGGACCTCTCATGCTAGATCACTTGGTAAAACCGCCTCAAAGAAACTTGGATTATTGTACAGAGTCTGTAACTTCGCTGATGAGCGGTTGGCTATAATTTATAAGAGTCATGTACGCTCTCAGCTTGAATATTGCTCACCATTGCAGAATGGATGTGGAGAGCTTGCATTAAAACAACTAGATAAAATTCAGAACAAAGCTGTTAGAATTATTAACAACCCTCCCATTACAAATAAACTACCTCCCCTACAAGTAAGAAGGAATGTTGCCTCCCTTGCAATATTTTACAGATTTTTTTGGCAAATGCTTAGACGAAGTTGCGTCCATGGTGCCACCTCTCCATGCCTTCCCTCATGCTACTCGGGCATCTGGTAGCGCTCATTACTGGAATGTCACTCAGCCATACTGCAGAACTTCTGCTTATCAGAATTCTTTCATTCCCTGAACTGCATCTCTCTGGAACTCGCTTCCCCAGAGTTGTTTCCCTCCAAATTTCAACCCACAGCTGTTCAGGTCTAACTGTTACAGATATTTTATGAACAGAGGACGCCAGTAGTCTAGTGTATGGATTTTTTTTTTTTATTCATTTGTTTTTCCTTCCTCCGTTCTGTTATTAATATATATATATATAGTCACTGGCGTAGTTACCCCAGTAAGGAATGGGTGAAATAGAAGATAAGGTGATAACGCAAGGAGACAGGCGAGCAGCCAAGATCAATAAATCTTTTTCCATGTCAGTTTTGCTGTATTTACTCAGTGGTCAAGTTTGCCTTCTGGACTGATAACACACCAGTTGTTTTTCCCATAAATTGCGCAGAAGATCCTTTTGTCCTTGAACATAGCTGGTGTAACTTATAGTGTTGTAGGAGCAAAATGAGAGTATTTGCCAATAGAAGTCTGAATAACGCTTTCTTGGCTTTCTTGATTACATGCCATTGGTTTTGTGTAATATGTGTAAGGCCCTCATTGGTAGCAGGTGCCTCCATTTTTTGTGTATGGAGATAAATTATTTTTAAGACAGCCCAGTTATTAGTTAACCGAGAGAGGCAGAATAAGTCTGCTGTATAAGCTTCAGGACAATGTGAGAGCGACATTTGTACACATTTGTTGACATTTTTTCATTTGTACATTTTTTTGTCACATTTTCACACTTACTGTCACATTAAACTTTTGTCACATTGTCACTTGATGTAGTGCTGGCTACTTCCTCAGCCTTTATCATTCTTTTTCTGTGCCTGCCCTCCTCTCTTCCTGTTTATCCCATCTTTCCTGTCACTTCTTATTGCTTTTCTTTCCTTTACAGGTGGCTTTACATTGAGTGACAAGCCTAGTGGTTTCCTGTAAGCCAAGAAACCATTTACAACGCTGGGTGGTAACCATATAACCAAACAATTACGTGCTCCCTACGTGTCATCAAGTGGGTTGGTGGAGGGTTAGTGCCCCTTCCTGTAAAACAAATAACTCAGAGTCAAATGGCCACCCCTAACGGGATTATGGCATCAGGCAATAGGTAGATAGATAGACAGTGTTGCAGTTCTCTTATTTTCACACATTAATCAATACGTGACTTTGATTACAAAACACACTGTGCACCATTTCCTCTTTTTGGTTCACTCCTCCATTTACACTAGTGTGTGATTTATATCTGAATTACATCAGCAAGTTCTCCAAGTTTCCTTGAGCTTTTTGACTACTTAGCATCCACCGAGTGTATTCTGGTTAGGTATGAAATAACTTTTTTTTTTTTTTTTTTTGTCTGTGTGTTCTGATGTCTATATGAATTCCTCTTTTGCAAAACAAAATTTCTGGTTTCTTCTTTCGTGTAAATATATTATAGTGTACAGTAAAGTTCAGTTAGTTTTCTTGTGAGCATTGCCTTACCCCTTTTGGTGATTAATTAACCCCTCCGTGGCCGAAGGCCCTGAATTTTCCGTGCACCCCGGGCCGACGCCGGGGCCATTTTTTGAAGTTGCAAAAATTGTTTTTTTGTTTTTTTTTTCTTGCCATATTGAAAAGAAAGTCCAGATGCACCTAACAGTGCAAATCCCAGCTTCATAGACGCATTTTGTGGCTTGCAATGAAGTGCCAAAGTTGTAGAAATATTGGCAACCGATATCGCCGCTCAGGGGCTCTGCCTCAACGCAACTGGGCAGGTGTTCTTATTTTTTTTTTGCCTCCCAAAACAATGTGAATGGTGCTGAAATGTGCATATATGAAATATGATGATATCGAATGATTTCAGTACATAATCTGTTAGGAATGGCTGGAAAAAAAAATGTTATGAATACATTTTCATCTTTTTGATATAAAGTATGTTTATGGTAGTTTCGATTTATTTCTTATGTTATCGTTGTGCCCATGTTTGGAAAAGGGAGCAAAAGAGTTGATTTTTCAGTCCTAGATGAGAAAACTGCACGTCCTCCAAGGCTAGACTCTGCCACAGAAGAATAAAGTGGAGGGTCAGATAGCAATACGGAAGTTGAGTCGCAACTTCTAGCTCCCACACCAAGAGCATGGCTAAAAATAGAATCGTAATGCAGTTTCAGAACTAAGAATAAGTCTAATTATTACGAATACAGATACAAAGCAGAAATAAATACGTTTACAGACGGAGGAAAAAGTATTTTTTCCATCATAACATGTTCTTTATCATTTTACGTTCATTATCATTTTACCTTGTTATTTTTGCAATATATATTGCTGTCTCGTAAACAGGGTGGTTGTGTGTGTTTTGCAAGGGAGGAAAAAGATTGTATTTTCTGTCTGGGTCGATATAATGGCTGTAACTACTGTATGTGTTTTTAGGCATGGCCACGAGCGAAAAAAATTGTACAGCCACCCGTCATGACAGCAAGTGGTGAACCGACAGGAGTGACAGATGATAGGTGAGAGGATGAAGTCAAGGTCAGTCTCATGTCCCAGATTTTTGTTCACATCCTGAAGGTTTTCAGTTTTCTACAAGTTGCACTGAATCAAATGATCCAAACCATTACAGTAAACCTGAGCAAATAGGTAAAGATACCAAGACAAAAATGTATTTTTCACTTGTTATCATGTCTTTTTTGTATGTGCCTGTATTGCTTCATAATCGTAAACAGGTGGTTGCGTGTGTTTTGTGAGAGAGGACAAAGATGATGTGTATGGGAATGTAGTGTAGGTCAGTGTGAAGACATTCAGAATGTTCACTCACTTCCCAAAAATTTTTGCAGTTTTTTACAGGCCGTGCTCAAACGACGCCGGCGGCCATTTATCGGCTAAATGTCATTCAACGCCGGCGGCCATGGAGGGGTTAAAAGTTAGGAGTGCACCATAATATACACTCCCATAACAATTTGGCGACCTCGCCAGGATAGTTCTGTGACATAATATTGGCAACCTCGGCCATACACACAGTGCTTACTCCTACCTAATTAACTATAATGAGTAATCATGGCCCTAATGAGTGATAATGATATCATAGCATTTTTGGATTCTACGGCTTCCCGAACCAAAGTGAAAACACTCAGAAAATGCGAGCTCATTTTGTTTGCCCAGGCCTTACAGTTGAGATTATCTGCCTCAATCACTAAGACTAAGTTACTTGATTTAATACTTAACACCATGTTTGAGCAAAGTGAGTCCTCCATAGTTAGTTCTGAGCCATCTGATACTGCACAAGGCGTTGACCTTGAGCCTTTGGCATCGGAGATACCTGGCCCTAGTGATTTTTCTGCTCATGATACTGATAACAATGTGCAACTTCAGCTAGCCAGAATTAAGCCGAGACAACTTGAAGTGGAAGCGAAAATGAGAGAAATAGAATTACAAGCTCAAATGAGACAAAAGGAGATGGATCCTGAATTCAGACTGAAGCACCCTGACAGTTTACCTAAAGCTAGTAGTTCATCTACCAGGATATCTTTTGATGTTGCTAGGAACATTAAGCTAGTACCTCTCTTCAGTGAGCAAGACCTCACTAAGTACTTTCATTTGTTTGAAAAGGTGGCAGGTCGTCTCTCGTGGCCAAAAGACTCTTGGACAGTACTGCTGCAGAGTGTTTTGAAAGGAAAGGCTCAAGAGGCTTTTATTTCTTTATCTGTTAATCAAAGTGCTAACTATGATTGAAGGAGGCCATTCTAAAAGCATATGAACTCGTGCTGGAGGCATATAGGCTTAAATTTAGATCTACCTTTAACCTGAATGATCAGATTCATGTGGAATTAGAGTACTCATAGACTTATTTGATCAATGGTTGCATTCTAAGAAAGTTGATGATTTCTCTAAATTGAGAGAACTAATGATCTTGGAGAACTTCACTGGTAACATAGATAGGGATGTTGCTACATACTTAGTGGAGAAAGATTTAGATACATTAGCTGAGGCTGCTGTCATAGCAGATAATTATAGTATAATTCATAAGCATGAACCTACTGTAAGCCTCAGTCATGTGTTAAGGGTAGGAGAGTGAACCAACCAGTTTTTGTGAACCCTTCTTCTGGTAAAGACAAGTTAATACCAAGTGACACTAGTGGGAACACTGCAACCCCAGAGCATGTTAGTTCCACGAAAGTAAGCAAGGACAGTGTTGCAAGAGAGTCAAGAAAAAGTGTCAGATTTTACCAGTTTTGCCAGAAAATGGGGTACTTGGAGGATTGGTGCTGGAAAAGAAGAGGGAAAAATTCCAATGTTAAACCTATTACTTTAGTAAACTCTTGAGGATCTTTTGACATCAACAGAGAGCAGCCATCCACAGATATTGTTTGCGGTAGTCAGATACAACCCCAGCAGGTGCATAATGTTGATAAGGCAGGAGTGACACTGTCAGTTGTTGATAGACTCCTGTAGAGCCATTGTTAGACACCAGTAAGACTGGAACAGTGCAGCCGTCAGGTTAAGGTGAGAGTGGTAATAAGTCTCCATCAGAGTGTCCTTCCCTAAGCAGTACTCAGAGTGACTCCTCCCCAGATCATTCATTTGCAAACTTCATATCTAAAGGGTTAGTTTCAGTTGATGGAAAAGATGGTAAGAAAGTCACTGTAGTAAGACACAGGAGCTTCACAGTCACTAATGTTGAAGGGGACTGTTGCTGTAGCTGACCCTAATGAATGTGTCTTGTTGCAGGGTATAACTGAGTTTGTATCTGTTCCCCTGGTTGAGGTGGAGCTCCAGCCGGAGTTAGTTACTGGTTCAGTGCATGTGGGTGTTGTTGACCAGATACCTGTACAAGGGGTCACTTTTCTTTTGGGGTAATGACTTGGCAGGAGGACAGGTGAGTGCTGTTCACTGCATGTCAAAAGCTCCCTTGAGTGAGGATAGTTCTAAAGAGTTGGATCCTAAATTGTTTCCCACATGTGCTGTAACTAGAGCTATGATGGCAAAGGCCAGCCATGATAATGTTGACAGTAATGGCACTGGCAATGCTGCTGATGATATTGGGCTTGGTGATACCTTTTTTGCCCAGTTAGGTGACTCAGAAGTTGATGATTCTCTCCAGACTGACGCAAGTGCAAAGTTAGCTGATATGCAAAGATCTGATCCAAAGACTGCCGCTTTAATTGACTCAGCAGTTAGGGAAGATGAATATGAATTTGAAGTGAAAGAATGTTATTATTTAAGGCCAAACAACGTGTTAAGGCGAAGATGGAGACCTCCTAATGTCTTTGATTCCACTATCTGTATTTGAGGCCCCATTCACTAGAGTCCTTGTGGACATTGTTGGCCCTTTCCCGAAAACCTCCTCAGGCCACCAGTACATCCTCACAATGTTAGCCATAGCCACTAGATATCCCGAAGCCATTCCCTTGATAAATATTTCAGCTTAATTGGTTGTAAATGAGATGCTGACCTTCTTTACCTGTTTTGTTCTCCCTAAAGAAGTTCAGTCAGATCAAGGCAGTAATTTTAATTCCAGACTATTCAGACAAACCCTCAAGGAGTTAGGAATCCCCCAGATCACTTCTTCAGCATATCATCCTCAGAGTCAGGGTGCATTAGAGAGGTATCACCAAACTTTGAAGAGTATGCTTAACCCCTTAACCGCGGGGCGTCACTTTCGTGACGCTTGGGAGCAAGGGATCATACCGCGGGGCGTCGCTTTTGTGATTCTGTGTTAATTTGAATTCACCCGGGCTTCCAAGTGGGGGCTAGTATCATCTATCAGTACTGCCAATGTCCAACACTAGTCAGCACTCCTAATCTCATCTGTACTCCCATCCATTGTTGACAATTTAGCCATTTCTCCCCGTTCTTGACTCCCCTCCCTACCCCCCCTCCATTACCCTATCCTCTCGCCTGCCCGGCCATGCTACGCTAAGTAAATCTTCCCTGGAATTTTTCACTGATTTCATCCATTGAAATAAGCCCTATGTCGTATTCTTATACCAAATAATATATACAAGAAAGAAATCAGGTAAGTGAGAGTGCCATACACCTGGAATTGGCTAATTATCACTTGACAACACCTCACGTGCACTCGTTCGCTAATTTTCGCTGTTTTTTTCCCCTTGAAATATGCCGTATAATCTATTTTCGTAATAAATATACATGTAAGGAGGGAAGGGAGAAGCCTAAGTGATATTTACATTCACCTGGAACTACCTAATTTATAATGTATTGTCTAGATTTCCTGCCAATTATATCAGTGCTAGACAAAGCTGTTTCAAGAGTTAACATTGGTAGCTCTGAATATATATCTCCTAAGTAGGCCTCTAATCTATTTTCGTAATAAATATACATGTAAGGAGGGAAGGGAGAAGCCTAAGTGATATTTACATTCACCTGGAACTACCAAATTTATAATGTATTGTCTAGATTTCCTGCCAATCATATCAGTGCTAGACTTAGCTGTTTCAAGAACCAATATTGGTAATTCTGAATAACCCCTAAACAGGCCTCCACGCTGGCCCTCCGTTATCAGTTTACTCTCATATTCCAAGGCGAGGGTACGTATGTTTCTTCTTGCTGACTTCAAGGCCTTTTTTCACCCCCATGCAAATGGCCCTGTGACCTTTACCCCCTTACTAAACCTCGTGTGGAAAGAGGTAAAGGGCTGTCAATTGATAAAAGAGTGACTACGATCTTTCTATTGAGTAAAACAGTGCAAGTGGAATTGTAAATAATGTGTAAATAATGTGTAAACAGCAAGTGAAAGTAATGAATGTAAATATACGTGAACAATGGAAAATAGTTTTATAAGTTATTTCAAGTGACAGTGCACAACACAGTGTAAATAAAATAGAAATGTAAATAACGTTAATAAAATAGAGAACGTAAATAGAAATGTAAATGAGTAGTATTATAAGAATACGAGTATATACCCTAGGAATAATGAAAGTGAAAGTTTCACTCTAGCATGTCTGAATGCTATGAGTTATGAGAGTGAAGATGAAAGTGACATTCACTCTCAATGCCAGTATACAGGACGAGAAAGTGAATGCTACGTATTTTACTGAAAGAAATTGAATCCCTACAGTGACAATAAACTAATACTACTGAAGGAAACTTATGGATAAAGACTGTAGATATATATAAGTGTTATATAGTAATAGAAATATAAAGTGTGAGTGGTTTCATGAATAATAAATGACAGAGTAACAAAAGCGAACTAGTGCCAGTGCGACGATCAGACGCGCTCGTAATTTCCATTGCTTTCACAGTGTTTTTTTTTTGAGTATGGATCCCAAACTACTTGAAAATTGTAGAATAGTGTTTATAGTGTTTGTATCTGGCTGTGGTAATCATATTACGGGTTGTCAGGAAGTGTAAAGTGGAGACTTCGTTACCCTATTTCAGAGGTCTCCACAAGTCCTACGGTAACCGACGAAGGCTCAACAATCATTCCAGGAGAAAGCTGAAGGTATGTGCCATAAGCATATGTAATTTTATTATTCTAGGACTAATAACTGATTTTTGGCAAATATTTTTTGAGAGTCTGTCGGAGCCCAAATAACCCCGCGGCACACGCAAGTCATTGGTAAACAAGCCCGCGGTGTAGGGGTTAAAAAGATGAGTCTGGATGAAAAGGAGTGGGACAAGTGTTTGCCTTTCCTACTTTTTGCAACCAATGAGGCATCGAATGAGTCCTTGGTCAACTCCCCATTTCAGATAATCTTTGGCTATGAAGTAAGAGGTCCTCTTTAACTCCTCAAAGAACAATGGATCAAGGATTATGACCAAATAACTTGTTAGACTATGTGTCAAAATTTAAAGAAAGACTGGCCTATAGTATGGAAGTTGCCAGGGCACACTTGGAGTCATCTCAGGAGATGAAGAGATGGTATGACCACTCTAAGAAAGGAACAGAGTGCTTCACCCAGGCGATCAAGTTCTTGTCTTGCTTCCCAGTCATGGTCAGCCTCTGTAGGCAAAATTTGCAGGCCCTTATGTAGTGGAGAAGAGGGTAGGTGAAGTAAATTATGTCATTTTAACCCCAGACCCGAGGAAGGAACGAAGTTTGTGGGATGTAATTATGATGAAGGAATACCACAGGCGAGATGTGGATCCCCTTATAGCTGCATGTGTGGTGTTGACTGTTGAGTTGGCGGAGGGCGAGGGCTGCTCCTTGACTCTGGACCAGAGGACCAGTTGGAGAGAAAACGAGGAAGCTTGGAGTACACTGACTGATAAACTCTTGCATTTGACTGCAGAGTGGTGTGCTGAGCTTGTCCCCTCCTCAGGAAGTTCCCTGATGTCTTCCAGGACACACCAAGATGGACGGAAGTGGCACAGCACGACGTGGACGTTGGAGATGCCAGCCCTGTAAAGCAGTCCCCCTACCAGGATAGTCCTCAGAAGCAGACCATCATTCAAGAGGAATTGAACTACATGTTGCAGCAGGGGTTAATCGGGTCCTGTCGAAGTGAGTGGTGCTCCCCAGCCATAGTGGTTCAAAAACCTGATGGGTTACATTGCTTTTGTATTGATTATCGTAAAGTCAACTCCCTTACCAAAACTGATAGCTACCCACTTCCTAGAGTAGATGATTGTGTGGATGCGATTGGCAGTGCTAAGTTTATCACAATATTAGATTTGATGAAGGGTTATTGGCAAGTCCCACTCACAGAAAGGGCCCCCCCAAATTTCCTGTTTTGTGGTTGGTGGCAGTACTTATAACTGTAAAGTCTTGCCCTATGGTATGAAGAATGCTCCTGCCACCTTCCAAAGGCTGATGAATAATCTCACCAAGGATGTTGATTATTGTGTTACATACATTGATGATGTTATTTTTAGTGACACCTGGAAACAACACTTCAGCCAACTGATGCCTTGCTGCAGAGACTGTTCTGTGCTAATTTAGTGCTTAATTTAACTAAATTTTGAATTTGTAAGGGCTCGAGAGCAGTACCTAGGTTATGTGGTCGGATTAGGCCAAGTGAGTCCACCTGATGTTAAAGTTCAGCCCATAGTCAATTCTCCCCAACCCAAAAATAAGAGAGAGTTGCAAAGATTTTTGGGTATGGTAGAGTACTACAGACGTTTTGTTCTGAACTTCTCTGATCTTGTGGCTCCTCTCACTGATTTGTTAAGAAAAGGAGTCAAGCATGAGTGGAAGCCAGAATGTGAGGAAGCCTATTCTAAAGTCAAAGCCATCCTGTCATGTCACCCAGTTCTTCAAGCTCCAAATTTTGACAAACTCTTTAAAGTAGCTGTTGATGCCAGTGGCCCAGGAACTGGCACAGTTTTCCTTCAAGATAATGATCAAGGCTTTGAGATGCCCATGTGCTATTTTAGCAAAAAGTTCAATAAGGCCCAGAGAAATTATTCAACTATTGAGAAAGAACTCCTTGCACTCATACTCTCCCTTCAACACTTCTCTGTGTATGTTGGTCCAGGGTCAGGTGATGTTGTAGTGTACACTGATCACCATCCTCTGACATTTTTGTCCCGAAGGACAAAAATCTTAGATTGACCTGCTGGGCCCTATTTTTGCAGGAATATTCCCTTGATGTGGGACATATAACTGGTGTTTCCAATGTTTTAGCAGATTACCTGTCCAGAACCTAAATTGTACAGTATCCAGAAAGTTCCCCTTGGGAAACTTCTTCTCTCAGTAAGGGAGGTGTCACTTGCGTAGTTACCCCAGTAGTGAGTGGGTGAAATTGAAGATAAAGTGATAATGCAAGGAGACAGGTGAGTCACCAAGATCGATAAATCTTTTTCCTTATCGGTTTTGCTGCCTGTAAGGGTAACCCTAAACCCCAGCTGTGTTTACTCAGTGGTCAACTTTGCCTTCTGGACTGATAACACACTAGTTGTTTTTCCCATAAATTGCCCAGAAGATCCTTATGTCCTTGAACATAGTGGGTGTACCTTATAGTGTGGGAGGAGCAAAATGAGAGTATTTGCCAACAGAAGTCTGAATTATGCTTTCTTTGCTTTCTTGACGGCACGCCATTGCTTTTGTGTAATATGTGTAAGGCCCCCATTGGTAGCAGGTGCCTCCATTGTTTGTGTATGGACAGAAATTATTTTTAAGACAGCCTAGTGGTTAGTTAACCGAGAGAGGCGGAGTAAGTCTGCATTATGAGCTCGAGGACAATGTGAGAGAGACACATTTGTACACATTTGTTCACATTTTATCATTTGTACATTTTTTGTCACATTTTCACACTTACTGTCACGTTACACTTTTGTCACATTGTGTTGCAGTTCTCCTCTTATTTTCACACATTACTCAGAAATGGAGATTTCAGAGAAAGGAGAAATGGATAGAATGTGTTCCATCGTAGAAGTAAGATAGTCAAAGAATTTTTGATAGTAGAATTAGGAGATAACTAAACTGCACAGATATATTTAGTCAGAGAAAGACAGGTAAGCCGAAGCCAGAGTGTAGAGAATTCAGAAGAATCGAGTTCAGGTGCACGAGAGCAAGATAAGTTTTGCATATATATACACAACAGCCACCTTTGGCTTTGAAATGAGTATAGAGAAAGTAGGAGGATACAGAAAAGGGTCTGCCATCAGTTGCCTCAGACAGCTGAGTCTCAGTTAGAAAAAGAAGGTGAGGTTTAGAGAAGGAGAGGTGGTGCTCAAAAGAGCGAAAGTTAGGGGAAAGGCCACGAATGTTGCAGAAATGAAGAAGAGAGTCTGACAGTGGTTCCAGGCATCTTGAGTCGTCACTGGGAGAGGGGCAGAAGGTGGGGGCATTTATGGTCCCCCCGCCCTGGGGACTCCGAGGCTGCGTTATTCGATGCCATTTTTCAAAAATTTGAAAAGGAAGTGTGGTGTGTACTGTGCATGTAGTTTGGTGTTGATAGTTAGAGAAACTTGAGATAGCTAGAGAAACTTGTATTGGAGAGCATGCTAGCCTACTCTCTGTGTTACTGAGACATATTGGTTTTCATTTGGCAAAATGGCCTTTGAACTTGCATGTTTGAAAGGTCAAATGCAAGAACACAGATTTTCAGAGGGCTATAACATGAAAATAGTTGAAAATAAAATAACTGGTTTCGGGTATGGTTTGTTGTGTCTGGCACCACTTTTTTTTTTTATTAAGAACTGACTCAAAACTTTTTGAAATACAAGATGTTGAAGCAATTGGGCGATAGTTTGAGGGCTTGGAATAGTCACCCTTCTTTGGGACAGGCTAAATAAAAGCAAACTTCCAGCAAGAAGGGTACAACTTGACAGACAAAGGAGAAAAAGTTCACCTAGGCAGGATGTAGGCACAGAAGCACAGTTGTTGACGACAACAGGAGAGACCACATCAGGCAAATATGTCTTGTTAGTACTGAGGCGAGGGATGAAAGAAAATACACCAGTTGAAGACATTTGTGAAAAATGTTTATAGTTATGGTAAACAAATCGGGACCCACTTTCTGGGCATCCAAATGTGAAAAATATTTAATGTATACTAGTCGGTATCCCTGCATGGATACCGCTATGCAAGAAATTTCTGGTAAACAACTCGTAGGTCGTTACTCTTCCATAAAGTTGTCTAAGTAAATCAAACAAGTCTCATAGAGTTAGGTGAAACGTAACTTAACTCACCTACAATAACTATTTCTCTTCTATCTCATAGCTAATCCCCCCTTGAATTGGCCAAATCGTAAAGGTTACTTAGCTAGTGAAGAGGGAGTGCTCGATAACCAATGACGATGGGCTGCTTAGTGTAACTGTATGAGTAAGCAAGCGTCCTTTAGGTGCTTATGTACAACAGTGCTAGCTTGAGTAAGACTAGGAATAGAGTGTTAACTCCACGAGATCTAGGAGCAGAGTCAGAGTGCGGCAGGATCTACCTCCGTCATAGAATGGTAGGTTGCCAACTCTTAATTTATTACGGTACTAAATACAGTTAGATTACATCATAATATGTACAGGGCGAATCTAACAAATTAATCTTAGTTTTACTTAAACTAAAGTTAGACCAAATATTGCCTTAAACTGTGTAAATATCTTAATTCCACATCTGCTTAACACGAGAATCTTTCCCTACTCGCCACGTCATCGAATGCGCAGACGCAGCTTAGGTCAGTGGAAAATTCCATATAATTACATGTATTTAGGAGGAGGCCGTAGCACGGGCCGAACAGGGTAATACTCCCGAGGGGAATGGGAATGCTGGTAATAGGGAGAGCTGGAGCTCCTGTTTCACTAGCTATCTAACCATCCCCCTTTGCTGACGTTTTCAGTGTGACAGTAACATGGAGAGTAGACCAGCATACTCTCTCAAACATTTCCTCTAACTATCTATGCACTACACCACATGCACGTTACATTTCACACAACGTATCCCACTACGTTACAGGGGTTGGCGCCAGCAAGGGCATGCAGCCAAAAAGCTTTGCCCCCGCTACCTAATGGCGGACTTCTGGGGGGAGGCGTGGTGGGGGTTCCGCCGGCATAGATCGTGGGTCCAGGGCGAGATGGGGCTCGGGCCTGTGCTAGAGGGTACAGGGCATTGAGGTTCCCAGGCTGCCGCTTCCGCCCAATAGAGAGGGGCTCGAACCTGGGAGTAGCGTCCCAGGAGGCTGCCCTATCAGTGGGTGTATAATGGCGGGATAGTTGTAGTGCCAAGGTGCACTTGGAGGGTGTCCCTGCAGCTGTCCTGGCAGGGTGCCCCGAGACCACTACTACAGCCGCTGGTAAGCTGGTGGGCTAGGGGTCCCAGATCCATTGCCTGGACCTGAGACTGTGCAGTGAGTGGGACCTGTGCTGTGTCTGTCCCCCTTTATTAATACTGAAGATGACACAACAAAATAAGTTTCAAAGCAAGCCTGAGGACAGTAAATCACCCATGGGGATGAGGGTGGGTTCATGGAATGTGGGAAGTTTGAGGGGAAGAGCGGGGGAAGTCGTTGAGGCATTCAGTAGGAGGTGGGTGGGTGTGGCGTGTTTGCAGGAAGTCCGGTACAGGAGTGGATCAGCCAGAAAGATTGTTGGGAAGGACTGTTGCTATAAGTTGTTTTGGCAGGGAGGAAAAGACGGATATGGAGGTGTTGGTGTGATGGTTGTGGAGAAATGGGTGGAATATGTTATGAATGTTTTGAAAGTAAGCGATAGGATATTGGCAGTGAAAATTCTGTTGGGTAGAAAGATAGCTGCGATTATATCGGCATATGCTCCACAAGCAGGATTGGATGAAGCAGAGAAAGATAGATTTTGGGATGATTTAATACGTGCAGTGGGTGGTATGCGGGATGATGAGATAGTGATTTTGAGAGGGGACTTAAATGGTCATGTAGATGAAGCAGCACAAGGTTATGAAGGAGTGCATGGGGGATGTGCGTATGGTCAAAGGAATGCAGAAGGGGAAAGGATACTCGAGTTTGGGGAGGCAACGGACATGATTGTTTGCAACACATATTTTAGGAAAAGAGACAGTAGGTTAATTACGTATGAGTCTGGGGGAAATAGCAGTCAGATAGATTATTTTCTGGTTAGGAGGGCCGATAGGAGGTTAGTGAGGGATGTTAAAGTTATAGGAAGTGAAGAGTGTGTGCAGCAGCACAAACTATTGATTTGTGATATAGTGCTTAAAGAACAAGTGATGAAAAAGAGGACTTATGTACCTAGGAGGAAAATATGGAAGCTGAAAAACCAAGTAGTAAGGGATGCCTTCTATAGCGAGTTGAGGAGAGTGGTGGCTGAACAGGGAGCTGAAGACAGAGGCGTTAATGAACAGTACAGAGCCCTCAAGAACAATTTCTTGAGAGTTACTGATGTAACATGCGGTTGGACAAGAGGACCACCAAGACATAAAGTAACTTGGTGGTGGGATGAGGGTGTAGAAACTGCAGTTAAGGAGAAAAGAAGGCTTTTCCGAGAATGGAAGAAGGGTGGTAGCAAAGAGGAATATTTGGCTGCCAAGCGTAGGGCTAGAAGAGAGCTTTACAGGGCAAAGTCTGAGTCACAGAGACTAAAACTTGATAACCTAAATCATGGGGAAAGGAAAAATATATTTAGGGTGGCAGGTCAAGTGAAGAGGGATAATCGGGATATTATTATAGGTGAGCAGTGTGTGAAGAATGATGAAGGAAGGGTAGTGGTGAACAGTGAGGATATTAAAGATGCATGGAGAGAGCATTATAACCGATTGTTGAATGAGGAGTTTGACTGGGACAGGGAAGGTTTGGAGCCAGCAGATCCAGTGTCTGGCCCTTGGCCTTTGATTGATACTGCTACTGTGAGTGAGGCAATAGGCAGGATGAGGGTGGGGAAGGCAGCAGGTGTGTCTGGGTTGACTGCCGAAATGTTGAAGGCCTCAGGCAATATAGGGGTGAGTTTAGTCACTGACCTGATTAATAGGATCATTTATGAGTGTGTTGTCCCAGATGATTGGCTGAAGAGTGTAATTGTAAATGTGTATAAAGGGAAGGGTGATGCCCTGGAAAGAGGAAATTATAGAGGTATAAAGCTTTTAGGTCAGATAATGAAGGTAATGGAGAGAGTTTTAGAAGGTATGATTAGAGAAAGAGTGAATATTGATGAGATGCAGTTTGGGTTTATGCCAGGTAGGGGGACTACTGATGCTATAGTCATTGTTCGACAGCTTCAGGAAAATTATATTGGTAGGAGAAGGGATCTTTATTTTGTTTTTGTTGATTTGGAAAAGGCCTTTGACAGAGTCCCTAGAGAGGTGGTGAAGTGGGCAATGAGAAAGCTTGGCTTGGAGGAGTGGCTGGTTAGGGTGGTTATGGCTATGTATGTGGGTGCTCACACCCAGGTAAGAGTGAATGGAGATTTGAGTGATGAGTTTTCCGTGAATGTTGCTGTGCATTAGGAGTCAGTCTTGAGTCCCATGTTGTTTATCATGGTACTTGAAGCCCTTTCACGTGACTTTAGAAACGGACTCCCGTGGGAGTTGTATGCTGATGATTTGGTGTTGATTGCAGAGAACAAAAGGGAGGCAGAGGAAAGGTTTAGGAAGTGGAGAGATGGTATGGGGCACAAGGGTTCAAGGGTAAATGCAGATAAAACAAAAGTGATGATATCTAGCAATGGTGGCGGTACTGTCAAAGACGAAGGAGAGTGGCCTTGTGCAGTTTGCCACAAGGGCGTGGGAAGTAATTCCATCTTGTGTGGTGTGTGTGATAAATGGGTGCATAAGAGATGTAGTGGTATCAGAGGTAGACTGCGAGATAATGCTGATTTTATGTGTATGGCGTGTCGGGGTGAGCAGGTGGAGAATGTCAGCTGTGAAAGGATTGAACTTGCTGGTGAATCTCTTGAGTGTGTGGAAGAGTTTTGTTATTTGGGAGACATGTTGTGTGCTGGAGGTGGGGCTAGAGCTAGCTCTGTGGCTAGGGTGAGAAGTGGTTGGAGCTGTTGCCTCTCCTGACAATGAGAGGACTCTCCCTACGTGGTAAGGGGTCTTTGTATGCAGCATGTGTTAGGAGTGTAATGCTGTATGGTAGTGAGACCTGGGCAGTGAAGGAGGAAGATATTCGCCGGCTCACACATACAGAAATGACAATGATTAGGTGGATGTGCAGTGCGTCCCTGCGTCCAAGGCCTGGAGGGGCTGGGTTTATGATGGAAGAGTTGAGAGGTAGGATGGGACTGGAGTGTATTGGTGTTGTGATGAGGAGAGGTAGATTGAGATGGTTTGGACATGTGGAGAGGATGGGGGATGATAACTGAGTGAGGAAGGTGAGAAGTGTTAATATTGGGGGTGGGGTTATGAGGGGTAGACCGAGAAAGACATGGGATGAGGTCATTGTGACCTCAGGGTTAAGGGACTGAATAGGGAGGCTGCAATGGATCGTGCACCGTGGATAGCCGCCATTAGGTGACCAAGGCCGACACATGCAAGCATGTTGGAGCCTTCAAAAACGAAAACGAAACGAAAACGAATTACAATGTATAGTTGTCCACGAGGGTTAAACGCAGTAGCATTTAATTTATCAATAACAAGAATTATTAAAGAGAATGTACTTTCTGGGTTATAAAAACCTCTTGAACAATTAACAACGGTCTCAAGTTTTCCTCTGCCTTTAACCAGGGATAACTATGATAAAAGTAGAGAGCGCAACTGCTCTGGGGGAAAATATTTCCCACAGTTATGGGGCCGGCGGAAAATGATACGCTGTATCATGTAATATGACCCTTAGCCAAGAGTTCCCTCCATAGCTCTCGAGAACCCTGTGCTGCAGCCCTTCTAGGTCGCGCCTCTTGACCCGTTTGATCTTCACCATCCTCTGGATCCAGAGTGGCTGCTAATTCAAGGGATACCAGTTTATTAATAGTTTTTATACTGGTATGTCCCCAACATTTTATTTTTACGAGTCTCAGCACCCCTTCAGAGTCTGGGTGTGTGGTGATCACTTTAGCTAATGGCCACTGAGATCTTGGCTGATCGGTCTTCACTAAGACCACATCTCCTATGTTAATAACCGATTTGTTGCTGGCAGCCTGAGCTCCATAAAACCTCTTGCGTAGGCTCAAAAGATACTCATCGCTCCGATGTCTGTTCCAAGTATCCAACACCCTTTTCAGACATTGATATCCCTCCTGCAGATGTCCTAAATCGTTATTTTCTGTGTTAGGATCATCAATTTCTTCCTGGATATCCACACAAGGCATCGGATGGAGCTTCCTGCCATATAACATATGAGCCGGTGTTAAGGCCACTAGCGAGTCGCTAGTGTCATCTTGATAAGTCAAGGGTCTATTATTAATCCTGGTTTCAATTTCAGTTATTACTGCTCTTAAATCTTCTCTCGTGATCTTAGTTCTATGTAATGTTTTCCTCAGGCAGTTCTTGACAATACCAATCATTCTTTCGGTAAATCCATTTTGCCATGGAGCTCTTGGAGCTGTGAACTGCCAAATACAATTTCGGATTCCCAGCGCCGACTTAACCTTTGGGTTGTTCATTAGGTTCAACAGTAAAGGCGCTGCTCCAACGAAATTAGTTCCATTGTCGCTTATTAACATGCCAGGACAAGACCTTCTAGCTGCAAATCTGCGAAAGACATTAAGGAATGTCTCTGAGCTTAGGTCTTCCGCTAATTCTGGATGGACTGCCCTTGTGTAGGCACAAGTAAATAAACAAATGTAAACTTTATAGGGAGTTTCCTCACCCGTAACAGTTATAGCCCCTGTGTAGTCCACTCCTGTTATATGGAAGGGCCGACTTATGCTCACCCTTTCCTTCAGTAGGGCTGGTGGTCCATGGTAGTTAAAAGGTCGCTGCTCATACCTCCTACAAATGATGCAGTTTTTGAGATATTTTTTATAACCTGTCTACCCTTAGGAATCCAGTACCTTTCCCGAATTTGGGCTAAGGTCTGCGGTACACCTCCATGGAGAGTGGAATCATGGGCTTCTTTTATAATAAGTTGTACAAAGCATCCGCTCTTGGGTAATAAAATGGGATGTTCGGTTTGGATGGGCAAGTCAGCCTTTACCAATCGGCCTCGACATCTTATCAGACCTTTTCCATCTAAGAACAAGCTTAAATTCTTGATCAGCTTATTCCCTTTTCCAGTGTCATGGCCTAAAAGTTTATATGTTTCCCCTTAAGAATTTCTTTGTACTCTTTTCAGCCAGTATTCTAGGGGATCTAATTTCTGAAACCACACCTTCTTATTCAAAAATTCAACAACCAATTTAGTAGTATTTAGAATTTGTCTTATTGACGAGAATCGGCTGATGTAAATTACTTCTGGCTCAGGTACTATAGGATCCAAGTTCACTACACTAATCTCAGCAATACTGTACTGTTTCTGTTCAGGCCAATCCTTAGTGAGTAACCATTTAGGACCTTTAAACCACAAGTTATCTTTGATCAGTCTCCTTACGGTCGAACCTCTCGAGAGCAGATCAGCTGGATTTTGTTTGGAGGACACATGCATGAAATTAAATTTGGAAGACAGCTCTTTAATAGTCTTCACACTATTATGGACGAAAGGAATTTTGCTATCTTCCCTTCCTATCCAGTAAAGACAAATCTCACTGTCAGTCCAAATGTAAATATCCTCAAATTGAGTATCAAGAGTAGTGGTTATATACCTGGCCAATTTAGTTCCTACTTCTATGGAAGCTAATTCCATTTGAGGTAGTGTTCTTCCTTTAATTGACGCAACTCTGGCTTTGGACATAATAATTTTACTATCCTCTCCTGTCGCGCAATAAGCTACTGCTCCATAGGCCCTTTGAGAAGCATCACAAAATATGTGTACGTGCGACTTCTCATTACTGTTTATTTTCCTGGGAATACATATGCTTGCTGTGGTTTCAAACTCCTTTCTAATCTGTTCCTATTGTTCCACATATGTTTCACCTAATTCAGTGTCCCAGTCTAACTTTTCTCGCCAAGCCTCCTGTACTAAACATTTGCCCCTAATAACTATAGGACTGACCAACCCTAATGGGTCAAATAGCTTGGAAACCTGACTTAACAGGGACCTCTTGGTGAGAATGACATCAGACAACTTAATTGGTTTCAGACTTGTTACATCAACTGTTGTATCCCAGTTAAGACCTAACACATTTTGAATTTTGGTAATGTCAGAATCTGCATAGTCCTCTTGTATTTTATTCCTCAAAAGTGGTGAATTTGTATTCCAGCTCTGTAACGGCAAAATTTGCCTTCTCACATTCGGAATTGGCTGTTTCATAAGCCTTCAAAGCTTCCGACTCTGTTTCAGGAACACCTTGCAAATTATCCATACAAAAAGCCTGCCCTATTTCTGGACATTTGGCATTTTCAAAATGATGCTTTAAAGTGTTGCAAAGTAGGAAAGGATTAGCACAAGAGCCAAAGAGCACCGATCGGAAACAGTTAGTATTCAATAGACTATCCTCATTTTGAGGATCATGAGGCCAGAGGAATTTTGTAAATTTCCTATCCTCATTTCTCAGTCCTATTCTGAGAAAGCCTTACTAATGTCTGCTGTGTAAGCATAAGGTTTCTCTCTAAATCTTAGTAATACATTCCCTAACTTCTCTGTTAGTGTAGGTCCAGAGTATAGGCAATCGTTCAAGCTAGCTGATCCCTTGGACGCTTTACTACTACAGTTGAAAACTATCCTTATGGGAGTAGTTACTGGATCCATGCTTACAGCATGATGTGGTAAGTAGTGTCCTTCTTTGTGGTTAACAGGGTATTCTACCTCTTCTATAAATTTATTCTTCAATTGATCCTCTATAATATTATCATATATGGTTAAATGTTCTGGTTTATCTCTCGACTTTCTTAGAAGAGAATTTAACTGAGCTTTAGCTGCTTGGTAATTTGTTGGCAACTCTGAATGGTTTAGTTTCCATGGTAATCCTACCCAATACTGTCCATTCTTAAATTCCACAGACTGATTATACAAGTTCAAGGTTATTTTATCTTCAGGGGTTGGTTCCTCAGAGTGTATTCCTACAATGTCTATGTCCCACAATTTGTGTACAGGTTCAATATTTTCATCCAACAAGTCATTTATCTGAGTAGGTTCTAATTCTGCACCAATTATAGCTACCATCAATGACTGTGTGGGGGTAACAAAGACTGAGTCTACTAGTTTGGCCTCTCCTTTAACTTGTTTTGGAAAAGGCAACTGACCAATAATAAGGTTACCCCCTGGACTCTTGAACAACTGTACCTAATTCCTTTTGAAAGTCCTATGTAGGAATCTTCCACAATAATCAGAACCAATTATCATTTTTATGGGACCCACAGTATCTGATTCCGCATTCCGTTTAGCCAACTTTATCCCTGAGCTTTGTAGATGATCAGAGGTTTCCTTCAATCCCTTTATGTATATACTTGTCTCCATATTATCAAGCACAGCTACTGTTATACGGCATTTATATCTGTCTAATTGTATTACAGGTCTAACTAAATCAAAAGACTGAGCTTTCTTAGTTGTCAAGAATCCTGTAATGGCTAGATTTACCTTGCCGATAACTGGTAACTTTAATTTCTTCACAATGTCTGCAGAAATGAAGGTTTTCTGAGCACCTGTATCAAACAGGGAACATACTAATTGGTTTCTATTCTCAAACAATACTTTCACATCTGCTATTGGTACTGCAGCTGGCATTACTAATGGAGCATTCCCTTTTGCAATTGTCATATTGACGCTTGCAGGTTTATGTATCTCAATTTTCATCCTAGGGCATAAAGCACTATGATGATCTTTTTTGCATATAAAACAAAGATTTAATTTAGCCTTATAGTCCGCGGCAGTATGTTGGGAGTTCATGCAGATTATACAACACCGCAGTTCTTGAAGCTTCCCTACTCTAGAAGCATAATCAGGGTACTGTTGACAAGATGCACTGGAATGTTGCTCATCACAAAAGATACAAACTTTCCTGTCTTTTACCATGGGAGGTTTTACTTCCTTAATATCCTCAGCATGTCTATTCCTTGGCTTTAATACTTTATCCTCAACCTTTAAGGACCTAAGGAAAGTACCTATCTCTTCTTTAGGCACATACTTAGTCTTCTCTGACTTAGCTCTCCCAACTAGTTAGTTAGTGGGTTTTTTCTTTACTTCAGGCTTCTGTTTGACCTCAGTAGTGTTTAATGTTTCTTGCAAATGTTTACAGAGCTGCATCAAGCCTTCCTAAATCTCTTCACAGGAGAAATTATCCTTCTGGTACCTACTATACAAAGCATCCTTGGTTTTCGGTGGTAGCTTTAAGGACACAATTCTTGAAAGCACCCAATCTGATGTCTTAATATCTTCGTAAGTACCTAAGGCCTTTAAATTACAACTTATTGCAATTCTAAATTTTTGCAAGGAATCAAAATCGTTCCTAGGCGTGGGTAATTCTATTAGAGCCTTCAGTAATTGATTTATAACTTGCTCCCTGTCTTCGTAGTTTTGTCTAAGGATGGTCAAAGCCACCTCATAATCATTTTCTTCTACTGGTAATTCTTTTATCAGTTGATATGGTGTTCCTTTGACCTGTCTTAACAGATACGTAAGTTTGCTGACTTTAGGGAGATCTGTTCTATCGTGTACCAAATATTTGAACTGGTCCCAAAAGGATTTCCAGTTCTGTTCCCCATCAAACTCTGGAAGCGTTATTTGTGGTAACACAGCTCTACTCTGCTGTGCCACAACTTGTGTTTCCGCGGCAGTGTCAGCTAATTCTGACTCTAGTGTCTTTACTACAGTTAAGTATTCTTCTAATTTGTTTTCAAACTTCGTAGTTTCTGACTCTAAGAGTTCCTTATTCTTAGCCTTTACTATAGCCGCTTCTAAAGTTAAGTAACTCTCTTCGTACTTATTCCATCGATCTTTCAGGATATTTAGGAGACTATTTATTCTCTTCTTGGACAGAGATATTTGGTCCAACGACTGGTTACAATCATTTATGGCTCTAGTTACCCATCCTGCCTTACTACTAGAAGATCTTTGCAATAAAGAAACAGACATGTTGACGGAGTTCTAATTTAATAATTTAATTATGAATTCCAGCCACCAATTTACTCAATTTAGTAATGATTTGATTATTTTAAATTTTGAAAAGGGTAGAGATTAGGTCCTCTTTGTGCAAATTATCCCCCTGGGTTATTAAACCTCTAAGGTTGCATTTATCCCCCCTCCCATTTCGAAATATTCATTACAGCTCAGCTAATTATTTATTTAATTTTAAGGAGTGTAGGGATTAGGTCTACAATTTCAACCTATCCCCCAGGGTTATTAAACCTCTAGGGTTCTATTTTATCCCCACACTCAATTGCCAAAACACCTATATTCCCCGAGCTCAGAATTAATTACCTCAATACTTCATAGGCCCACCCATAGCTTGTACAGCATAGGACTCTCCTTTCTTATGTTCTACATAATTTATAAATTTCTGCAGAACCGCTTCCCTACCATGACGGTTCCAGTGAATACCATTAGCTTTCAACATTGCTTGGAAGGGCTTGGCATTAAAATGTATGAAATCCCTTCCCATCCTGATCCGTTACAACTTTCGGTTTACAGCTCTGCTAATTAATTTATATGTTCCATAAAAAACTGGAGAGCCATATGGCAGGTTCCTTGGCTGGAGGAGAGTTATGGCTACTGAGGATTTACAAGAGCCCTCTATGGCTCCTACCACTGCTAAAATATTCTCCACTACTTCATTGACCTCCACGTCCTCATGGATATCATTTCCTCCAAGGAAAAGGACCGTATGGTCATGCTCCCAGTCTAGTACGGCATTCAGCCATTCATCTTCAGAGAAAGCGCTTGCCGTTCCTCCCGGAGCTCTATAGACACGTACGTCCACGTCTTCCACTTCAACCGAACGTGGTAGTAAACTGTGCCCCACTAAAGCAACCTTAAACACGTTCAGAGCCTCGGCACACATCGGCTATCCTCACTCAGTCAGGGCACCAAAAATGTGAAAAATGTTTATAGTTATGGTAAACAAATCGGGGCCCTCTTTCTGGGCACCAAAATGTGAAAAATATTTAATGTATACAAGTCGGTATCCCTGCATGGACACCGCTATGCAAGAAATTTCTGATAAACAACTCGTAGGTCGTTACTCTTCCATAAAGTTGTCTAAGTAAATCAAACAAGTCTCATAGAGTTAAGTGAAACGTAACTTAACCTTAACTCACCTACAATAACTATTTCTCTTCTATCTCATAGCTAATCTCCCCTTGAATTGGCCAATTCGTAAATGTTACTTAGCTAGTGAAGAGGGAGTGATCGATAACCGATGACGATGGGCTGCTTAGTGTAATTGCTTGAGCAAGCAAGCGTCCTTTAGGTGCTTATGTACAACAGTGCTAACTTGAGTAAGACTAGGAACAGAGTGTTAACTCCACGAGATCTAGGAACAGAGTCAGAGTGCGGCAGGATCTACCTCCGTCATAGAATGGTAGGTTGCCAACTCTTAATTTATTACGGTACTAAATACAGTTAGATTACATCATAATATGTACAGGGCGAATCTAACAAATTAATCTTAGTTTTACTTAAACTAAAGTTAGACCAAATATTCCCTTAAACTGTGTAAATATCTTAATTCCACATCCGCTTAACATGAGAATCTTTCCCTACTCGCTACGTCATCTAACGCGCAGACGCAGTTTAGGTCAGTGGAAAATACCACATAATTACATGTATTTACAATGTATAGTTGTCCACGAGGGTTAAATGCAGTAGCATTTAATTTATCAATAACAAGAATTATTAAAGAGAACGTAATTTCTGGGTTATAAAAACCGCTTGAACAATTAACAACGGTCTCAAGTTTTCCTCTGCCTTTAACCAAGGATAACTATGATAAAAGTAGAGAGCGCAACTGCTCTGGGGGAAAATATTTCCCACAACATTTTAATGTCAGCCATGAGGAAGTCAAAGGAGAAAAGTGATGTGGAACAGCAGTGGAATCGTTTTAGTTGGAAATGGAGGATACTCTTCCTCTCCAGTTCTTCTTCTCTGCCTATACTTTCTTCCTCCTCCTCCTCTTCTTCTCCCTCATCTTCTTCTTTCTCAACATCATCATCATCAAAATCTCTTTCTTCCCTTTCATCATCATCATCTTCTCCTCCTCCTCCTCCTTCTGTTTTGTCTTCATCATCATCACCATCATCTTATTTCTCTTCTTCTTCTTCTTCTTCTCTTTTTCCTCCTCCTCCTCCACCTCCTCCTCCTCCTCCTCCTCCTCCTCCTCCTCTTCCTCCTCCTCCTCCTTCAACTCCTACTCCTTCTCCTTCTCCTTCTTTTTCTTCGTCTTCAAGTTGTAGTACAGTGGTAGTAGTAATAACAATCATCATCATCCAATCGTACGTTATCCCATAAGGAGCGTAGAAGCCCGGGGCTAGGCAAGTTGGTCCTGACATTTAAGATGAGAGTGACCAGCCTCACTTATCCCTGAGTGGCATTACGTGAGCAATAAACCCCAACCACTCCTTGGATATAAACCTTCACCGGCTCAATCCGATTGGAGCGCCGTAATTACCCACTAAATCACCAGGTGCTAAAATTTGGTTATATGGTTACCACCCAGCGTAGAAAATGGTTTCCTGGTGTACAGGAAACCATTTGGCTTGTCAGTCATTGTAGAGTCACCCAGAGGCAGAAGGAAGAGGAAAGAATGAAGGAAAGAAAGACAGAAGAGGGAATGTTTAGTCACCCGTAGGCAGAAGGATGAGGAAAGAATGAAGGAAAGAAAGACTGAAGAGGATGGAAGGAAAGAAGGATGGAGGAGAAGAAAGGGCTGACACCCGAGGGCAGCACTACATCTAGTGAGTGGATGGTGACCACCCCCACCTGCCACATAATTATAACAATAATAGTAATAATAATAATAGTAATAAAAATAATAATAATAATAATAATAATAATAATAATAATAATACATATATACATATGTACATTCATTTATCATCAAATCCTCCGTTGCCCCATGAGGAGCGTAGGAGCCCGGGGCTAGACAAGTTGGCCCCGACATTTCAGATGAGAGTTGACCAGCCTCACTCATCCCTGAGTGGCATTATTAAGCAATAAACCCTAACCAACACTTTGATATAAACCGACACAGGCTCTGTCCGGCTAGAGAGCCTGCATTACACTCTAAAACATCAGACACCACAGCCTGATTATACTGTATGGTTATCACCCAGCGTACTGAATGATTTCGTGGTGTACAGGAAACCATTTGGCTTGTCACTCAGTGTTGAGTCACCCGTAGACAGAGAGAGGAGGAAAAAACGAGGGAAAGGACATAAGAGGACAGAAGGGAAGAAGGAATGACGAGATGAAAGGGCAGCCATCCGAGAGCAGCACTACTGTACATCGAGTGAGTAGATGGTGAACGCCCACACCCACTACAATATAATAATAATAATAATTATTATTATTATTATGTATTATAATAACAACATAATAATACTCGTAATAATTGTAATAGTAATTGTTGTAGTTGTAGTAATAGCAGTAGTAGCAGTACTACTACTACTACTACTGCTACTACTACTAGTAGTAGTAGTAGTAGTAGTAGTAGTGGTTGTTGTTGTTGTTGTTGTAGCATTAGGTGTGGTAGTCGTAGCAGCAAGAGTAGTCGTAGTAGTAGTAGAAGTAGTAGTACTAGCAGCAGCAGCAGCAGCAGCAGTAGCAGCAGCTGTAGTAGTAGTAGAATATAATAATAATAATAATAACAATAACAATAATAATAATAATAATAATAATAATAATAATAATAATTTATTATTATTATTATTATTATTATTATTATTATTATTATGTAGGTGGGGGCGCTCACCATCCACTCACTCGATGTAGTGCTGCTCTCGGGTGTCTACCCTTTCTTCTCCTCCATCCTTTTTTCCTTCCATCCTCTTCCGTCTTTCTTTCCTTCATTCTTTCCTCATCCTTCTGCCTACTGGTGACTTTACACTCCCTCCTCTGTTTTTCTTTTCTTCATTCATTCCTCTTCCTTATGCCTGTGGATGACTTTGCACTGAGTGACAAGCCAAATGGTTTCCTGTACACCAGGAAACCATTTACTACGCGGGGTGGTAACCATATAACCAAATTTGGCGCCTGTTGGTTTATTGGGTAATTACGGAGCTCCAATTGGATTGAGCCGGTGAAGGTTTTTATCCAAGGGATGGTTGGGGTTTATTGCTCACGTAATGCTACTCAGGGATGAGTGAGGCTGGTCACTCTCATTTTAAATGTCAGGACCAACTTGCCTAGTCCCGGGCTCCTACGCTCCTAATGGGGCAACGTAGGACTGGATGATAATGATGATGATGATTATTATTATTTTTATTATTTCTATTTTATTATTATTATTATTATTATTATTTAATTGTTATTATTATTCTATCTGTCTATTGTCAGACGCCTTAATCCCGTAAGGGGTGGCCACAAACAAATCGCTTCGATGTCGCCCTGTCCTTTGCCATTTCACTGCCCTGCTCCCATCTTACACACTCCTCTCTAATATACCTCTCCACTCCATCCCTCCATCTCATCTTTGCCCTCCCTCTCCCTCTCCCCTCCTCCACCTCACTCACATACACTCTCCTCGTCAGTCTCTCACTCTCCATCCTCTCTACATGGCCAAACCACCTCAGTGTGTTTCTCTTAACGCTTCCTATCACATCCACATCCACATCACAACTCTGCCTCACATCCTCTATGTGACTCCACAGGTTCCTCTCAAATAACTCATTTCCACTGCAATCACTCTTGATTTCTGTCCCTCCAACAAGGTCCAAGCTTCACTCCCATACGTTAGAGTTGGTATCACAATACTGTCATGTAGTAACTTTCACTTCCATGCTCACCTCCCTGCTTTTTATCACTGCTTTCAAGGAAGAGCAACTTTTCTTCCTTGTTATACCCTTTCAAGCACTTCACCCTCCAAATTTCCATCCTTACTCATCACACTACCCAAGTACAGATATGCATTCACATTTTCCATTTCCTTCTCATTCAGCCTCACTGTACATTCACTGACTTCACTTCTCTCGAAGACCATAACTTTACTCTTCCCTACATTCACCTTTAGATTCCGTTTCTTACACACTCTCCCAGACTCATCCACCAAACCTTGCAGCTCCCCTTCGTCTTCACGTAACAACAAAGTATCATCCGCAAACAACAGTACAGGTAGTTTCCAAACACTGCCCTCTCTCATTAGGGCCACTCCAACATCCACTGCCCTACTTTGTATCTCTTCTATAAGCCCATCCATGTACAGATTGAACAACCATGGAAACATTACGCATCTCCGTTTCAATCCAACCTTCAAATAGAAAAATTCACCCAGTTCACTATCCACACGGACTGCAGCCTTAGCACCCTCATACATACTCTTCACAGCATTCAGCAACTTCCCAACGACACCATATATTCCTAATACTTTCCACAATCCTTGTCTAACCACCCTGTCATATGCTTTCTCCAATTCCATGAAGGTCACATGCAACTTCTTTCCCTTCTCCAGAAACTTTTCCACTAAAGGTCTAAGAATGAATATCTGACCTACACAACCTCTTCCCTTCCTAAAACCTCCTCGTTCTTCTCCAACTAATTCCTCTGATACTTCCCTAACTCTGTCAATAAGTATCCTACCATATACTTTTCCTATTACACTAAGAAGACAAATGCCCCTATGACTAGCACACACTTCTTTTTTCCCTTTTCCTTTGTACAAGGGAATAATTATACCTGACTTCCAATCCTCCTGGACTCTACCTTCCTCCCAGACCAATCTGCACATCTTCCACATCCATTCTACTACTATCTCACTCTCATGTTTCAGCATTTCACCACACACCCCATCAATTCCTGGGGCTTTCCCCATTTTGACATTCTTCATTGCTTCCACAACTTCCTACTGATTTCCTCTCTTCTCACATCCCTCCTTCTCCCAGCCATTCCCCAGCCACTTATACTCGCATTACTTTCATTTTCTATGTTCAACAAACCATTGAAGTGTTCTCTCCATCTGCTCACTTTTTCCCCCTTCTCCACAAGCAGTCCACCATTTTTATCTTTCACTTCCCGACTAACTTCATTGCCACCCTGTCTAACTCTCTTTACCTCTATCCAGAACATTGGCTTCCATTCCCTCCATTTTACACTCAAATTCCTTGCAAAATTCCTCATCCACTCTCTTCTTACTCTCTCTTACTAATCTTTTCACCTCTCTCTTCCTTTCTACTAATAAATCTCTCTTCCGTCTCTCAACTTCTTCCATGCCTCTGTTCTTCACCCACTCACTATATGCTTTCTTCTTTTGTGCCACAGCCTGTCTCACCTCTTTATTCCACAATGCTGTTTCTTGCACTCCCTTTCGTCTTCTCTTCACCCCACACACCACCTCACATGCTGCACAAATTTCTTCTGTAAATATTATGCACACACCTTTCACGTCCCCCATCTGCTCCAATCTATATTTACCCAATCACTCCTCCACTTCTCTCTTATATTCTGCCTTTTTTCCATCCTCTTGTAACCTTTCCACTCTCCTTGCGTATACTACTTCCTTCTGTCCTTCCCTACTTCTATTTCTCCATTTCACTTGGACCTTGATTCTCACCACCACCAGGTGGTGGTCAGAAAGTCCACTCCCCCAACCTCTATATGCTCTTGCATCCGTTATACACTTCGCATCCTTTCATCCATACAGACACAATCAATCATGGCCTTCCATTCATTCAGTTCACCACCCACCCTTCTCAACACTCACCATGTATACCTGTGGATGATTTTGTGCCAGAAGAGGGTATTGGCTATCACCAACCCCTATCCGGCACAAATGTCCACTAAAGCACTGTCATTCTCATCTATCCCAGCAGGCACACACCACTCACCAACTACTCCATCCACCTTCACATTCCTTGCTTTACCATTCATATTGCCAATCAAAAACAGTCTCTCATTCCTTTCAAACTTTTCCATGCATACTTCCACATTTGTCCAGAACTCTTTTCCCACTCTGCTTGCACCGTCTTGCGTTGGCGCATACACGCACACAGTCGCCTACATTTGTAGTCCAACTTTCAATCTTACCCACACAATCCTTGACCCAACTGATCCATACTCTCTTATATTCTCCTTCCATCTGTTACTCACGACTATACACTCTCTTTCCTTTCCCCTCTCATTCTCACCTATTCCTGCACATATACCCCATCCATACTCCCATTCTCCCACACTCTCACCTCCTCACTTAGTTTCAGTTAATCCACATACATCCAATTTCGCACCCTCAAACACCTGGACAATCTCTCTCTCTTTCATCTTATCATTTGCATCCCCTACATTCCACGTCGCCATCCGAATCATGCCCTTTGTTCGGTCCTTAGTTATCACCTTTTGGTTAGTTCTGGTACAAGGTTTCTTGTTTGTATTTTTAGTTATTGGTATCCAGGGGAGAGGCACTAACCCTCTGCAAACCCACTTCTTGTCGCGTTGGGAACACGAGTTGGTTGGTTATAAGGTTACCACCCAGTGTTGTAAATGCTGTCCTAGTTTACAGGAACTAATTTGGCTAGCCACTTAATGTACAGCTAGAGTACTACTAAAATAAGTGGGTGGATGGTGGGGGCCCCTACATACCACTATTATTATTATTATTATTATTATTATTGTTGTTGTTATTATTATCATTATTATTATTATTATTATTATTATTATTGTTATTATTATTATTATTATTATTATTATTATTATTGTTATTATTATTATTGTAATAATAATAATAATAATAACATTATCATTATTATTATTATTATTATTATTTTATTATTATTACTATTATTTAGTAGTAGTAGTAGTAGTAGTATTTTACTACTACTACTACTACTACCACTACTACTACTACTACTATTATTAGTATTAGTATTTTACTACTACTATTACTACTACTATTATTATTATTATTATTATTATTATTATTATTATTATTTATTATTATTATTATTAACATTCTCTCCAACAAGTAGAGAATGTTTTCACCCTTGTTTGTTGTTTGTTTCTTACTTTGACTATTGGCATAATTACTAAAAAATCTAAAAGAGAGATTTGGACCAAATTTGGTGGGTAGATAGTCTATGTCCCAGGCAACAATCGATTAACTTTTGGGATCGGTCCGGACTGCATTACAGATTCTGGATCCGGAAAACACTTTTTGCAAAACCATAGTCAGTTATGAGAAAGCCTAACCCATTATGATGAATGGTTTGTAAATTACATAGCTTTTGTTGGAGAGATGCGCTGCACTAGTGCCCCTCTAGTTATTATTATTGTTTTATACCTAACGTATATAAATGAATATGGGCGAGAAAATACAAATGAAACGTTGACATTCTTACACCTGAATCTTAGTACTATTATTAATCTTTTCACAGGGACATGCCTGATATTTTCTTCTTGATACTCAAAGGCAGATCTGAACACACCGAGACAGGGGTGTAATTTCTATCTTCAGAGCTGGAAGTAATAATAACAATATTCAGAGGCATAATTTGTTAGAAATATTATGAGATTACGTCACAATACACCCGTCCGATGTATTTTTGTGTTGTTTTCCATCGTATGTCTTAGTGGTGAAAAGGACGAGGATAATGATGTGATTGTGCTGATGGTAAAGTTGCCATACAGCCATTCCCTGTATTTAGTGTTCTCCACCCCAAGTAGATGTGTTGGAAAGGATGAGGATGATAATAACTGTCACCATACTTCAAAGTCATGTGGGATGACTGGCTGCAAGAGATTAAATCCATGGTTGATGTTGGTAAAAAATCACAAACTGGGATGCAATGAGTGTGATTGATTAATGGAGTTGAGGGAGTGGCAGTGGCGTAGCGTTGGTTGCCAGCGCCTGGGACAAGGAAAGTATTGCCCCCCCTGACCCGTGGACTGTTAGCACTAAGTTCCTTCCACCAGTCCAATACTGAACCCCTTACCCGCTAAGCACATATATTGTATTTTAAGAATATATTTCATTGTATAACCCTTTTTTTCACTTTCGTTTAAACCATTAAAAAATCGATATATATATATATATATATATATATATATATATATATATATATATATATATATATATATATATATATATATATCCATCCATCCATCATCCAATCCTACGTTGTCCCATGAGGAGAGTAGGAGCCCGGGGCTAGGCATGTTGGTCCTGACATTTGACATGAGAGTGACCAGCCTCACTCATTCCTGAGTGGTATTACGTGAGCAATAAACCCCAACCATCCCTTGGATGTAAACTTTCACCGGCTCAATCCGATTGGAGCACCGTAATTACCCACTAAACCACCAGGCGCCAAAATTTGGTTTTATGGTTACTACCCAGCGTGGTAAATGGTTTCCTGGTGTACAGGAAACCATTTGGCTTGTCACTCAGTGTAGAGTCACCCACAGGCAGAGGGGAAGAGGAATGAATGAAGGAAAGAAAGACAGAAGAGGGAGTGTAAAGTCACCCGTAGGCAGAAGGACGAGGAAAGAATGAAGGAAAGAGAGAAGAGGGTGGAAGGAAACAAGAATAGATAGGAAAAGGCAGATACCCGAGAGCAGCTCTACATCGAGTGAGTGGATGGTATGCGCCCCCACTTACCACACACACACACACACACACACACACATATATATATATATATATATATATATATATATATATATATATATATATATATATAAATTTATATTGTTACATAGCCTATGATTTCATCATCCTTTGTATAATTCTAACGTACAGTATGCTGCATGTTTGATCACAATTCGCCTCGTAGCTTCCATAGTGACCAGGCTTGCGTGTTCTACCTCACTCCCCCCTTCTCCCCCTTATAGTAGAGTAAGTTGTTCTTTCTGTTGTTCAGAGCAGGATTGTCAACTCTTTGTCCCCTATGGCTTCATTTAAGCGTTCTTCTTACAAGTTGTATCAAGCTCTACCGGCCCCTATATAATGAGCTCAGTCTTTGCATTAGTTGCCACTTAGATCTACTCCTCATTTTGTTCACATCTCTGTCCTCCCCTGTATAGCGTATTATTATTTTTGTGAGTGCTCAGGATGTCTCCAGTCATCTAGCTGCTGTATAATTTGAGTATAAGTGTTATTACCATTTTTCTTGTACTGTGTAGCCTGAGGCGTTGGTTTGCGGGCCTGGTGGGGTTTTTGTGATTCATGTGGGGTTTTTAATGTCAGCCAGAATTAATTATATTTTGTATCTGTAATAATATATCTTGCTTTAACTGAGCACTATCCGGTTTTCTCAATTATCAGGGCTGACTTAGATAAATTTCCTCTTACTAAATTCTTGTTAATAGAGGCTATTGCAGTTAACCATATATGTAACCTGTTTTGCCATTACATTATCCTTATGAGTCCTGAATGTTTAGTTGTTAGTTTGAGCATTAACCCGCGGCGTCCCGTCGACGTTCTTTAACGTCCACACGTTTTGTCACTGCCAATCCCGTCGACGTACATAAACGCAAAAATATTGCAAGGTCCCTAATTTGCACAATTTTCAATTTTCGCAAATCGTTTTTGGTAAGTATACACGTGACACCTTCCTCAACAAGATGCCAGGCAGGGACAATGCCTTACCCAGCATGACCTCCTCCCCCCCCTTGCATGCCATTGTCTCAGCAATTTACCTGTTATCAGTGACCTGGCCAGTATAGCCATGTCATGCCACGGTACGAAATTCAGGGCCAGAGTGATTCCCCAATCAATGACAATGTGGAGGACAAACTTTACATAGCATTTGAGGAAGAAACAGTTAGAAATGATGATCAGGTAATGTGCCAAAAAATGGTCAGGTATTAGTGAGTGAAACAATGCTTATAATGCCTATATTACTGCTTGAAAACCAATATACTCTTGTACTACGTATAAATTCGTACCAAGTAAATAAATAAATACCGTTTATGGGTGGTGTGAAATAGTTATCCTCCCATAGAACTCGTTTTCTTTGGTGCCAGCCTGATAGAAAACCCAGTAAGGTAAGGAGGTACTCCTACCTGTAATGATTATTTTAAACCTCAGGTGAGCGATTTCTCTATGAATTTTCGATGTTTCTCACCAAAAGCGAAGGTTTGAGCCAAAAAAAAATTTTTCCTAAAATGGTCGGGATTGGGGGGAGTCAGTGCTAGAAAAGTGGTCGGGATGGGGCGGGTTAAACTTTAACTTGTAATTTTACCTAACTCTTTTGTTTTGAACCTGGAACTTTGCGGGACAGTAGTGATTTTAGTATTCTCACTTGAAGTGTTCATTATCTCTCTCTGTTCCGTAACATAAATTTGGCGACCTCTTATCAGGATATTCAGGATATTATCATAAGGATATTGCTTGATATTTTGTGACTGTGATTTATTTATGATGTCTACTATTCCTACTCTTGATGAAGCCAAAGATATTTTGTCAAATGTGCAAACAGTGTGTGATGTAGAAAACAGAACAAAGAATGAACTTAAGCTTGTTGCTCAACAATTAGGAATTGCTGTTCGCTCTCATCAGTCTAAAGATTAAATTGTTGACATGATTAATAAAAGCTTGTTTAATGTAACTCCTCCAGATGAGCAAACGCAGATTGAAATAGCTAAGTTTCAGCTAGCCCTGCAGGAGGCTCGTGCTAAGGAGGCTGAGTCTCAGGCTCGTATTCAGGAGGCACAGTCACAAATTGATATTACTAGAATTCAGGCAGACCATGAGTATCGCATGAAATAAAGTGGAACTGGATCATCTAGCTCTGATGATTTTGATGTGGCTAAAAATGTTAAACTTGTCCCTCCTTTTAATGAATCTGATTTAACAAAATATTTTCAGTTGTATGAGAGGGTAGCTACAGGTTTTAATTGGCCCAAAAAGTATTGGCCAATACTCCTTCAGACTGTTCTCACTGGTAAAGGTCAAGTAACTTATGCATCTTTGCCTCAGGATCACACTGATAATTATGATGTAATTAAGAGCTTGATTCTTAAGGCCTATGAGCTTGTTCCTGAAGCCTATAGAGTAAAATTTAGGACAACTTATAAGCAAGATAAGCAATCCCATGCTGAGTATGCAAAAATCAAAGAAGATCTGTTAAAGCAGTGGTTAAATTCTAATAATGTAAATTCTGATTTTGATAAATTTAAGCAGATGATTTTGCTGGAGGACTTCAAAAGGTGTATTAATAAAGATGTAAGCCTATATCTTGATGAGAAAAGAATAGATAATTTGTCTGATGCTGCAATTTTAGCTGATGAATATGTTCTCACTCACAAGAGATATTCTAAAAAAAAACAGGAAAGCTGAGAGTAAGTACTGCCTCTACTCAGAGTGCAGGTAACAGGAAAGAGAATAAAGATGATGTTTCTTAGGAAGTAAATACCAGCTTCACCTCTAGATTTCAGAAAAGTAAATGTACTTATTGTAGTAAGCTTGGTCATACTATGGAGAAATGTTTCAGGAGACAGCGTGATGTGGACAAAAAGGAGGCTTTAAATATTCAGTCAATTGGTCTAGTGTCCACCCTTGAGAGTTCCCAGAATTCTTTAACCGAGTTAACTGAACCTGCTTTGAGGGGTAAATTAAATTCTCATGATGAAGCTCCTCTTTTGAGCAGTAACGTGGGTGACACTCTCAAGAGTTCATGTGCTAATTTCCTGTCTGATGGTTTTGTCAGTCCTCTGGACAATAATGACAGGAAATCAGTTTAAATATATCGTGATACAAGTGCTTGCCAATCCCTTATGCTGACCAGTGTTCTAGGCTCTAATGTTAATTCCTCTGATGAAACTGTAATCTTACAAGGTGTAGGGAATAATTACTTCTCTGTCCCTCTGTGCAGAGTGAATTTAGAGTCTGGCTTTGTTAATGGTTCCGTTATGGTTGGGTTGGTTGAGACACTCCCAATGTCAGGTGTAACTTTCTTACTTGGAAATGATATTGGTGGAAGTCAAGTGTGTCCAGCTCCTCAGTTGTCTGGTGAACCGGTGACTGCGACCCAGGATTGTAATGTCCCTGATGTGTTCTCTGCATGTGCTGTCACTAGGGCTAAGTCTAAAGTTGCTGGTGACTTAGAGGATAATGATGATGAAGATGTTATCCTAGCTGACACTTTTCTTGCTAATTTGGACCACACACCAGATGAGGCAGTACCCCGTAGTGTTGATAATTTGTCTCGTCAAGAGTTGGTTGAGTTGCAGGTTGCTGATCCTGAGTTGAAAGGTCTAGCTAACTCTGCTTGCAGTGAGGAAGAGTCAGCTAGTGCTTCTACTTGTTATTATATAAAGTCAGGAGTACTTATGAGAAAGTGGAGACCCCCAACAGCATCAGCCGACTGTGAATGGGAGTTTGTACATCAAGTTGTCATCATTCGTGTTTGTAGGCAGGATATCATTAGAGTGGCTCATGATTCCAGTTTGGCAGGACACCTTGGAGTGAGGAAGACTGTGGCACGCATTTTGAAACACTTCTACTGGCCAGGTATCTTCAGGGATGTTTCCTGGTATTGTAAGTCTTGTCACACCTGTCAAGTTGTGGGGAAGTGTAATCAGACCGAAAAGGTTGCACCTGTAGTTCCCATTCCTCCTTTTGAGGCGCCATTCACCCGTGTGTTGGTGGATATTGTGGGCCCTCTTCCTAAGACTTCTTCAGGATTTTCTTATGTGTTGACCCTGATTGATATGGCTACTCGTTATCCTGAAGCCATTCCACTTAGAAATATCTCAGCAAAGAACGTGGTTAAGGAAATGCTAGGGTTCTTCACCAAGTTTGGTCTGCCCAAGGAGGTACAGTCAGACCGGGGAAGTAATTTCATGTCAAATGTTTTAAAGCAGTCTCTGAAAGAGTTGGGCATCACCCAGATAACGTCTTCAGCTTACCATCCCCAGACCCAAGGAGCGTTGGAGAGATATCATCAAACACTCAAATCGATGCTCAGGAAATACTGTTTGGAACATCAGAAAGATTGGGATAAAGGTCTTCCATTCGTTGTATTTGCCGCAAGAGAATCTCCAAATGAATCACTGGGCTTCTTACCCTTTGAACTACTGTTTGACCATGAAGTAAGAGGACCCCTTAAGCTACTCAAGGAATGCTGGCTGTCGGAGGAAGATGACGTCAACCTGCTGGAGTATGTGATGAAGTTCAAAGAACGGCTGTCCACTGCTTTACAGCTGGCGAGAGAGAATTTAGGAGCTGCTCAGGAGAAGATGAAAACGTGGTATGATAAGAAGTCCAGGTTACGCCACTTTCAGCCAGGAGATCAGGTTTTAATTCTGCTACCGGTGCATGGGCAACCTCCTCAAGCCAAGTTTAGTGGTCCTTATTTCGTGGAGAAGAAACTCAGTGATGTCAACTATATCATCGCCACACCAGATTTTAGAAAGAACAAGCAACTCTGTCACATCAACATGCTAAAGTTATATTACAGGCGGGACGAAAATAACCCAGTCTCCACTTTAATTGTTCCACCCGAGTCTGCAAGTGAAGCTCTCCCATGCAGTATGAGCCTGATTGATAGTTTGGGGAAGAATCCTGATTTCATGAATGATCTCCAGACTAAGCTTTCTCATCTAGCTCCCGAGGAAAGGCAGGAGTTTTCGGCATTACTGCAGGAGTACCCGCAAGTGTTCTGTGCCACTCCAGGAAGAACCACTGTGTTGATGCATGATGTCGATGTTGGAGACGCAAAGCCAATTAAACTGCCTCCTTACCGTGTGAACCCAGTGAAAGTTCCTCTCATCCAGAAGGAGCTTGGCTACCTGTTGGACCACAAGATGATTGAGCCATGTCAGAGCGAGTGGAGTTCTCCTGTCACTCTAGTCCCTAAGCCAGGTGAGTCACAGCGGCTTTGCATCGACTACAGATGTGTTAATCAGATAACCAAAACAGACACTTACCCTCTCCCTTGCGTGGAAGATTGCATAGACAAGATCGGAAAGGCTAGGTACATAAGTGAGTTTGATTTGTTAAAGGGATACTGGCAAGTACCTATGACTGAATGTGCTAGGGAGATCTCATGTTTTGTAACACAAGGAAAGACTTTTGCATGTTCTGTAATGCCACATGGTATGAAGAATGCACCAGCCACTTTTCAGAAGCTCATGAATGTTGTAACAGAGGGTTTGCCAGGGTGTGTTGTTTATATTGATGATGTATTAATCTTCAGTGACAACTGGAAAGATCACCTATGCCATGTCAGTAAATTTCTTGAGCGTTTGGTTCAGGCTAATCTTGTAGCTAATTTATCAAATTGTGAGTTTGGCCAAGCTAAAGTTCAGTACCTTGGGTACGTAATTGGTGATGGACACGTTGCACCACCAGGAGCTAAGGTTCAGGTTTTAAGTGATCTTCCCAGACCTAAAAGTAGGAAAGAGCTACAAAGATTTTTGGGAATGGTAGGTTATTACAGGAGATTTGTTCTTAACTTTTCAATTCTTGTATCACCACTTACATATCTACTGAAAAAGGGACTTAAATTTGTCTGGACCGATAACTGTGAATATTCTTTCAGTAAACTTAAAGCTATCCTATTAAGTCAGCCAGTGCTCGCTACTCCAAATTTTGCTAAGCCTTTTAAGATGGCTGTTGACACAAGTGATACAGGAGCTGGGGCTGTTTTGTTGCAAGAGGATGATCAGGGTATTGAACACCCTGTATCTTATTACAGTAAGAAGTTCACTCCACCTCAAAAGAACTACTCCACTATTGAGAAAGAGCTTTTGGCCTTGATTTTGGGTTTACAGCATTTTTCATTTTATTTGTGTTCTGGTTTTGACCCCATAGTCATTTATACCGATCATAACCCACTGAAATTCCTTAGTAAGTTTAAAGATAAAAATCAGAGATTGACAAGATGGAGTCTACTTCTTCAGGAGTATTCATTAGACATACAACATGTCAAGGGGAAAGAAAATGTTATTGCAGATTGCTTATCTAGACTTTAGACATATTGTTTTAGAGTAATAAGAAATTTCCTTTGTAAATTTCTTTTTCTTTGTGGGGAGGTGTTACATAGCCTATGATTTCATCATCCTTTGTATAATTCTAACGTACAGTATGCTGCATGTTTGATCACGATTCGCCTCGTGGCTTCCATAGTGACCAGGCTTGCATGTTCTACCTCACTCCCCCCTTCTCCCCCTTATGATAGAGTAAGTCGTTCTTTCTGTTGTTCAGAGCAGGATTGTCAACTCTTTGTCCCCTATGGCTTCATTTGCGCGTCCTTCTAACAAGTTGAATCAAGCTCTGCCGGCCCCTATATAATGAGCTCAGTCTTTGCATTAGTTGCCACTTAGATCTACTCCTCATTTTGTTCACATCTCTGTCGTCCCCTGTATAATGCATTATTATTTTTGTGAGTGCTCAGGAAGTCTCCAGCCATCTAGCTGCTGTATAATTTGAGTATAAGTGTTATTACCATTTTTCTTCTACTGGGTAGCCTGAGGCGTTGGTTTGCGGGCTTGGTGGGGTTTTAGTGATTCATGTGGGGTTTTTAATGTCAGCCAGAATTAATAATATTTTGTATATGTAATAATATACCTTGCTTTAACTGAGCACTATCCGGTTTTCTCATTTATCAGGGCTGACTTAGATAAATTTGCTCTTGCTAAATTCATGTTAATAGAGGCTATTGCAGTTAACCATATATGTAACCTGTTTTGCCATTACATTATCCTTATGAGTCCTGAATGCTTAGTTGTTAGTTTGAGGATTAAACTTTAACTTGTAATTTTACCTAACTCTTTTGTTTTGAACCCGGAACTTTGCGGGACAGTAGTGATTTTAGTATTCTCACTTGAAGTGTTCATTATCTCTCTCTGTTCCGTAACTATATATATATATATATATATATATATATATATATATATATATATATATATATATATATATATATTTACAGCGTTAGGAGAAACACACTGAGGTGGTTTGGACATGTGGAGAGGATGGAGAGTGAGAGACTGACGATGACTTTCTATGTGAGAGAGGTGGAGGAGGGGGGAGAGGAAGGGGGAGGCCAAGGATGAGATGGAGCGATGGATTGGAGAGGTATATAAGAGAGGGGTGTGTGAGCTGGGAGCAGGGCAATGAAATGACGGGGGATATGGCGACATGGAGACGATTTGTTTGTAGCCACCCCTCACTGGATTGAGGCATCTGGCAATAGATAGATAGATAGATAGATAGATAGACAAATTGCGTAGTTGAAACAGAAGAACGAAGAATAAGAAATGATTACTGCATCAGCAAAACAATTATCACACGCACACAAAAAAAAAAACTAACCTGTCGATACGCCACAATAACAAATTTCACCAAACGATCGAACTCTTATTGGCACACGCACACACTGGCTACAGCATCATGTTTTACTCTGTGTTGGTGTTGCAACACTAAATTGGCAGGAACATTTATGTGGTAGGTGGGGGTGCTCACCATCCACTCACTCGACGTAGTGCTGCTCTCAGATGCCTGCCCTTTCCTCTCCTCCATCCTTTCCTTCCATCGTCTTCTGCATTTCCTTCATTCTTTCCTTGTCCTTCTGCCTACGGGTGACTTTACATTCCCTCTTCTGTCTTTCTTTCCTTCATTCTTTCCTCTTCCTTCTGCCTGTGGGTGACTCTACGCTGATTGACAAGCCAAATGGTTTCCTGTACACCAGGAAACCATTTACTACGCTGGGTAATAACCATATAACCAAATCTTGGTGCCTGGTGGTTTAGTGGGTAATTACGGTGCTCCAATCGGATTGAGCCGGTGAAGGTTTATATCCAAGGGATAGTTGGAGTTTATTGCTCATGTAATGCCACTCAGGGATAAGTGAGGCTGGTCACTCAAATGTCAGGACCAACTTGCCTAGCCTTGGGCTCCTACGCTCCTCATGGGGCAACGTAGGATTGGATAATGAATGAATGAATGAATGATGAATTACATGGTGACGGTATTTCAAGATTTCGACAGATCTTAATTTAGCGATCGGATTGTCGCCACAAGCACAAATAATGGAGGCCACATCATGCTTCATAAACACAACGTGTAACACGAGTTTCTGCATATATTTGTAGAGGTAAAAGAATATGTCATTCTGAGTAGAAAATCTATACACATGTGCATTTTAAGGATTACTTTACTGTAGGCGTGAGGTGGCTTTTAAATATTACATGATGTATCAGTGTAACACATCATGGAAACGAGGCGGGTACGGGAGGAGGAGCGAGGCTATCTAGGCGCCCTTGCAACTCTGTGAAATTATGCCTTTTTTAAATACGATTTTTTATGCAAGTTATGGAACATTACAGTGCCGGAGTCTTCAAACGGAAAATCATGCTATTATTAGGCATTATGTAATTCACCGATAAGGATTACTTGAAGGACAGTATGGCTGTAATTAGCAACCCCCCCAAAAATGTAAATGTTACGTGGCAACGTTTATTTGCCCCGTCATGTTGAAAAACTGTTTAGGATGTTCGAACATTGGGAGATTTTCTGTATGAGGGGGAGGGCGCACTATGTTTTATTTATTATCACTACTTTATTTTATGTGTGTGTGAAATTTTGCGCCCCTAAGAATTTTGCGCCCGGGGCAACCGCCCCTGTGGCCCCCCCCCCACGCTATGCCACTGGGAAGGGGGGCTCACACTTAAGAGATACTCAGAATTGTAGATAGCAGAACTGACCCCAAAACTGTTTTCTGTGGCACACCATGATCTACTGAGATATGTGGGGAGGATTCCTCTTTATCTAACTTTCTCTGTTTCCTATCATTCAGCCAGGTGACTAAGGAACCATACGCATCCCTTGTGATTCCTGGTGCTATGTTTTTAGCCCCTACATGCACCGTGACTCAATACAAGTCAAAATGGTTTTAGTCTGAAGAGGAACCGATAATACACTATGATGCACTTGCAGTGGTGTCTGAAGGGATGCTGATTAGGCAATTCTGGACATAAATAGTTACTAAAACTTATGTTTTAGCATGAAATGCGTCAATATTTGGTGCATCATAGGGGAGGGTGTCTATTTCCAGGCCAACACTCTCAAATAGTCAGAATTCTGTTGGTTTTCAGTTCGGGGGGGGGGGGGTGCGCGATTTTTGGCCATTTACTCAAAAACTCTTGGTCATATCAGAATCCCATCAATACCACGTGAAAGGTCGTGAAATTCTGCATCTAGACATATGCTTAGCTCTTGCATCATGCAGGCAAAGTTTTGTGCTACAGTGTAGGGCAGTTATTTTCATTGTTGAACAACAGTATTCTCACCTCATTTCAGTACTTTCACAGTATTTTTACTCATCAATTTTGTGTGTTTTTATTAGCTTATCGTATAGTATAAACATCAGGGAAGATGATGGTATACAGTTTATACCATTATAGCCAATTTCTGGGGCAAGTAAAATACGTGGGAATGTTTTCCTTGTGCGCGAGTTCAGCCTGCTCTTGTGGCATTTTCTCTGATCATGTCACACACACTTACAGAAAACTTACAGTGTGTGAGGGGGTTGAGCAAAAGTTTTTCATTGTAATGATTATCAAAAATTTTCTGTAATACCTAAGTTTCCAGAGCCCCTGTGCGAAGGATTTTGCTGGAAGGGTGTTAGGCGTACCTGCCTCCACCTGTTGGCTCATAGTCATAAAGGTCATAGATCCCTACCCCGGGGTTCCCGTCTTTATTAAACTTTGAAAATGCCCAGTTTCATCTCATACTGAGGACACTGGGTGCAAATATGTTAAATCTATGTATACCGGTGATTAAACTGTTCCAAGACAAGCAAATACAATGGCTGTTATAAGCTTCAAGTAAATTGTGAGATGTGGTCTATCGATCTCTTTCTACAGCCAGGCTCCATAATCCAGGAAGGGGTGGCCTGAAACGATTCTCCTCCCTGTCACCTTGTCCTCCAACTTAGGCTGCCCTTCCTCCAGCAGTTTAAATAGCACAGAACTTTAGCACATCTGTCTCGAATTTCTCCACATCTTACGGTCACCTTTTTTAACACATGGACTGTAGCACAGGGGTTGCGAGACAGGTTCTGTGTGCACCAATATTGGCAATATTGCAGCCATTGAAATTTACTTCAGTTGTTCATCACGATCTAGGAAATGATGTTACACACATACCCATGAAATATTTTTACTCACCTTATCATAGTTCTGGAATAATTATATTGCTCGGAAACTTCCCAGCTGGCAGGAAACCAGCAACTATACAGGCTGGACTCACTTATATCAAGGCCCCAGTGAGTTGCTAGTTAGTCAAATAAGCCACAACTTGAAGGTGGGGATTCTACTTTCGATATTTGTTTTTCATCTTTCCCTCTTCACCCTTAGCTACTGTCTGTGTTGCATTCGTTTTTCTACGGTCAGTAATAAATGGTGACATGAAAATCCCGTTACTAGAGAAATATATATTGTAGTTCTCCGATATTAGAACCCATATTTGATTTATTAGGGGGCCATTACCTGTCATGATTTGTTTGGTGAGTCTTGTATAACCCTAAAATGTCTGGGGGTCCATAACATTTTCCTGTGCAATATGTATTGTTACATCTCTGACCCACACAGCCACAGGCTCCAACAGTAGTAGTACAGTATAGGAAGGACATTACTCAGTGAGCTGTTCTTCTTTTGGTCAGCCTTTCGTTGTACAAGATCTGCTCAGGCATGTTAAATAAACACTGGCTTCTTAGGTCACTATCTTTTGCTCACTCCGAGACAGAAGTAGCAGTTGAGAAGGCAACACGTCTGCGGACTTTCCATCCAGCGTCATTTCACCTCGATTTTCAATCCAGCAGCTGAAGATCCACCATGGCAGCCAAGGTTGTGGGGCACGTGAAATGGTACAACGTTCGGAAGGGCTACGGCTTCCTGATTCGCTGTGATTCAGGGGGGGAAGTGTTCCTCCACCGCTCCTCCATCGTGGCCCCCAACCCTGCCCATCCTGTGCCTTCGGTTGCTGCTGGCGAGGTGGTGGAGTTTGTGGTGGAAGAGGATGCTAAGGGCCCTGCAGCTGCTTTCGTCACCGGCCCTGCAGGCCAGGCAGTGCGGGGCTCTCTCCACGCCCTCCCCCGTCGTAGACGTCGTCGTCAGCTTCCACCTGCTGCTCCTGCCTCCTTCCCTACCTCCTCTGCCACTACCATCATAGCCATGTGTGTGGAGGTTGCCAAGGCTTTCTCGGCGGGAGATCTGGCAGTTTTTGCCCAGCGCCTGCCCGTCATCTTCCAGGCCAACGGGCTCCCTGCCATCTCTATCCCCGAGTCTTTTTCCTTCACACCCGTGGTGCAGAGGAGGCCTGGGAGGAGGGCTGCTCGACGTTATCCTGGGCCATCTGCAACCCCCACCTCCTTGGTCCCGAGGGTGCTGCAGCTGCAGCCCTCTACTCCACCGACGAGGATACAGCTGTCGGGCCATTCTGTCTCCCACCGGTCTGCTTCTCAGCCTCTCTCAGAGGTGCCCATGGAGGTGGGGGATGTCACACATTCTTCGCCATCTAAAGATGCAGCTCCTGTTTCTTGTGCACCTCCACCACCTCCACCACCAGAGGACCAGACACCAGCGAGCCTCAAGCCTCCACCACCACCACCACCACCAGAGGACCAGGAACCAGCGAGCCCTAATCCTTCCCGTTCGTCACTACATCTCTTGGGACGACTTTGCCTCCCTTCCACAGCTGGGCCTCGAGATCTTCGAGGACCAGCTGGTCCATTACAAGGACCTGGCACCGGAGGAGCCTGACGAGCGGGAATTTACTAAGGGGAACTTCCGGCGAGCTTTGCTCTCCTTCAACGAGCTGCGCCGGGGGTCCCTCCAGGCTGTTACCGACCCCGAGGAGTGTCGTATCATCTCCTACACCCTCGGGGTCGTGAAGTCCCACCTTTCCGCTGGTCCTGACTCGGACTCGGACTCTGGATCCCGTTCCTCGACGGTGTAGTACCCAGTCTTTCCGCTACTGCCTTTTTGTCACTGCCTCCCTACAGCCTCAGCCATCTAGTTCCTGCATCAGCCTGCCTGCCCTACTTCTGCTTCTTGTACCTATTGTGGACTGTGGGTGCATCTGTATGTGTATATATATGTGTATGTATATTCAGTGTGTGTATACTGTAACTGTTTGGCTTAATGGCCACATTAAGGCCGATAGCCATTAAAAAAAAAAAAAAAAAAAACACTATCTTTATTTTCCACGTAATTACTCTTAATGCTTGCCAACTTCACTTCACTATTTTCACAAGTACCAGAGCTATACTAACTGCAGACAGTGAACTGACACTGAACTAAACTCTAACTGAACTGACTCTGGTTCGTTCATTCATTTACAGATTACCTACACCTATAGTGCAGGCCGAGCCATACATTAGCCCGGTCAGTGGGGTATGTGCTGATTAAAAAATAATAAGGGGGGAGGACAGGACCTGGGGATTGCCCAGCACACACGCCCTGTTTCCTGACTGGCTTTGTGGTGTGTGTGTGTGTGTGTGCTCCTCTGGTCCCTTCCCCATCCTTATATAGCCTTGCACTACCGTCGAAGATTCTAGTTTACTCTAGCACCAACGGTTACCATTTCAGAGACATTCAAAACATGCCAGAGTTTTCTTACACTATATAACACTTTAAATTATTTAGCATACAAAGTAAGATAATATTACATAATTTAACAATCACATGAATAAAACATTACAGAGAAAAAGAGCACAAAAATTTATGTTCAGCTTACAAAATAACTCTGCTCACAATAGCAGGCTAACTAGGAACTCAGACAAATAAATGAAAAATAAGAGAAATACTGAGAACCTTCCAGTACATCCTCTCTGGCATATCTCGCTTCTCATCACAACCCCCTCCCTTGTCCTTTTGTTGTCCTGACAAAACTACACAATGTATACAAACATACCATAATCTTCAATCCAGACTAAACATTGAATTATACACAAAATGATCCTTCAATTTATCAGGTCTTCTCCTGTGCCACTTCCGACATCTGTGCTCCTCCACACAGTCCACTCCTCCTGGGATGTCTTGGTCCTCTTCCTGATTCACTTCTTCCCTCAGAAAACTGTCACCATCCTCTTATGTTTCAGCTCTGTGGCCCTCCTTAACCCGCGCCGTCCTGGCGACGTGAATTAACGTCCGCACATGATATGCACTCATGTCCCGGCGACGTGAATTAACGCGGCAACATTGCAAGGTCCCTAATTTGCACAATTTTCAATTTTCGCGAGTGATTTCGTGAGTGATTTTTGGCACTTATACACGGGACACCTTCCTCTATTCATCTACAAGATGCCAAGCAGGGACAATGCCTTACACCGCATAACCTCCCCCCCCCTGCACGCCATTGTCTCAGCAATTCACCTGTTACCAGTGACCTGGCCAATAAAGACATTCAGGGCCAGAGTGATTCCCCAATCGATGACAATGTGGAGGACAAAGTTTACACAGAATTAGAGGAAGAAACAGTCAGATGATGATCAGGTAATGTGGGAAAAAAAAGGTCATGAATGGTGATGAGTTAGTGAGTGAAACAATGCTTATAATGCCTATATTACTGTTTGAAAACCAATATACTTTTGTACTACATATAAATTCGTACCAAATAAATAAATAAATACTGTTTATGAGTGGATAAAATAGTTACCCTCCCATAGAACTCGTTTTCTTTGATGCCAGCATGTTAGAAAACCCAGTCAGGTAAGGAAGTACTCGTACCTAGATCGAGTATTTTAAACCTCAGGTGAGCGATTTCTCTATGAATTTTCGATGTTTCTCACCAAAAGCGGATGTTTCAGCCAAAAAAAAAAAAAAAAGGTCCAAAAATGTCAGGACTGGGGCGTACCACTGCCCAGAGAACGTCGGGATGGGGCGGGTTAACATCCTCAGCTGCGGTAGAGCATGATTCCTCGAAGACAACCCAGCTGCACTGTCTTTGCCCACGATACTGCCACAGACGATTCACGTGTACCACCTTTGGGGGAGACTTCCTGCCTCCCCAAATCCGGTACATTACGTCTGATAGGCAGTCCAACACAGTGTAAAGCTTGTCCCATGGGCTCTGCAGCTTTGGTGACTGTCCCTTCTTCTGCTGAGGATTGTACTGTATAACCAAACTTTGTCACCATCCTTGAAGTTCACCTCACCTGCCTTGGCATCAAGCTTACACTTCATCACTTTGCCTGAAAACTTTAGAGCTACTGGTACTTCATAATGTACCTTAGCCAGCCTTTCCTGAAGAATCTCCGCATAGTTGGAGGTGTCTGTAGGCAGTTCTTCACCAGGTGGTCTTCCCATTAAGAAGTCAATGAGTAAACATAATTCGTGGCCTAGCATCAGTTTTGCAGGGGTGTAACTGGTAGACTCATGGGATGCAAACTGATATGCCGTCAGCAACGCAGGTAATTTCTGGTCCCATTCCACTTGTCCCTGTATGCAGTACTTGTCCCAAATTTCATTTGAATTTCTCCACCATCCCATCTGACTGTGGCCTTAGTGGGGTCATCCTGGTCTTCTTGATGCCTAGTAACTTGCAGCACTCACAGAACACAGCAAACTCGAAGTATCTACCCCAGTCTGAATGTAGCTCTTGTGGCATCCCAAATTAACAGAAGAATTGGACAACTGACACCTGAGCAACAGTCGCAGCATCGAGAGCAGGGATGGTTTAGACTTCTGCCACTTTGTGAAGCAGACCATGGCGACATATAGATATACAGGTTTCATCTTTTAGTGAGTGGCAGAGGTCCACCAATGTCCACTGCGACTCTTTCCATCAGTGCACCCATTTGGTATAGCTGGAGAAGGGCATAACCATGTTTCTTGAGTCTCTTCTTGGAACAACATACATCACAGGCCGGACACCACTAACATCCTGCCGCATGCCAGTCCAGTAGAACCCCTGTCGCAGCCGACTTAGAGATTTTTTTCACTTCCCAGTGCCCATTAGTGATCTGGTTATGGGACTCATCCAAGATCGGCCTCATTTTCTTCAGAACCACCATTTGCCAATACATGCTGAGGCTATTGGGTGTCTCACACTGATGCTCCAGTAGTCCGTTGTTCAAATGAAGAAGATCCCCCTGATTCCAGTAGCTCATTGTCAGCAGGCTGATCCTGGAAACCTCTTCACAAGATGGACTCACTGTACTCCGTTGCAGCCACTCTAGCAGTGGTTATAAATCTACATCCTTCATCTGCATTCTCTTCAGATCTTCATCTGACACTGGCCCTGTCACTGTGGTATGGTGGCATTTCTTGCTAAGATTCCCATTCCTTCTACACTGCTTGCAATCTGTTCTTTCATCTTCTTGCTAGGGCCGGCTCTAGCAATTTTGGCGCCCTAGGCGAGATTAGGATTTGTCCCCCCCCCCCACCAACACCACCACGGGTCCATGGTCCATTACATTGACCCGCTATTACTGTCTCATCATCTTACTCTTCTTATGATTCACTTATTCTTCACTAATTCATGGATAACAAACTTCAGAACCACAATAGTACACTTATTTATTTTATTAAAGAAAAAGGAAAACAATATATTTTTCCATATAAAAAGTTATAGTGGAGTTTTAACCCAATTAACGAGATCAGTGAGATAGTTCTATAACAATGAATATTTCTATAACATGTAACGAGAAGAAAGGTGTCGTGTAGTGTGTTCAGTTCAATAGTTTGTATTGATATTATAAGTATTTGGTTCATTTGAATTTAGAAAACAATTGGCCTCACTGAAGCTAAATATGAAAAAAAAAAAAAAAATGTAGAAGAACAGCATGTAGAATCTTTCAAGTCTATGAAATAAGGTATTGTACAGTTGGCCACATATGAACCTGGGACGGGGTTGGCGTGTAGTGAGGGTCTTAATTGCTAAGTATGAGTTAAACAAACAGAAAACACCTATGATTATGAAACCATCTTTGCATGTAATGCCTACTCCACCATCCTTATACCTCAGTCACATCCTGAAATCTGTCTTGCATTGACGAGATATGATTATGCACACCAACCCGGTCCCAGGTTCATATGTGGCCATCTGTGCATAACTACACCACACTACATGCACATAACATATCACACCTTCTATTCACATCTTTAGTAATGGCTGCTGCAATCTTACAATCAAATGAGGTGCTACCTCGGATTGCCACCACCGGCAGGGTAGGGCTGGAGGCACAGGGTCCTCCCGGTCGCCATCAAGCGACTGTGCCGGCAGCGACTGTTGCTATTTCCGGGAATGCTTGTCGGCGAAGAGGTGACGGTGCGGCCTTATTCTTTACCAACATCCGCGGCCTTACCACAAATTTAAACTCAGTTCATTTTTTCCTTCAGTCCATATCCCCTTTGGCCCTTTTCCTCACAGAACCACAAATCTCACCCTCTACCGATATATCTCCATTTTGTTTTCCCGGTTACCATCTCCTACAAACTTTCGAAACAAGGGCGGCACCTGTTGTTATATCAAATCCCAATATGCAGTTGATACTATTTTAAACTTCACTTCATCCAGTTTTGTTTACTCATTATATAAATTAAATTGCCAAAACATTACCAAATATATCTGTGTAGTTTATCGTTCCCCCAATGCTTCTTCGGAACCCAGTGTATTTGATTCCATATCCACTCAGTTGAGTAACCTTGACCTTGCCCTTGGCAATGAAATTACCATTTTGGGTGATTTTAACATACACAATGTTGAATGGTTATTGCATTCTGCCCGGACTGACGACGCTGGTCTAGAATGCGAGCTGTTTGCGGAATCGTTTAATCTCACCCAGTTGGTAAAGCAACCAACCAGAATGAAATTACCATTTTGGGTGATTTTAACATACACAATGTTGAATGGTTATTGCATTCTGCCTGGACTGACGACGCTGGTCTAGAATGTGAGCTGTTTGCGGAATCGTTTAATCTCACCCAGTTGGTAAAGCAACCAACCAGAATACCTGATAATCCTGACCATAATGCTCATCTCTTGGATTTATTCTTGACAAATAATCCAGATCAATACAGGATAGAGGTACTGTCACCACTTGGATCCTCTGACCACAATTTCATCAAAGCCTCATTAGTTAACCCTCCTACACCTCCCCATTCCGAACCTGTCAGGGTGACCCAATGGCACTTTGACAGGGCAGACTGGGATGGATTTAGAAATTATCTTGTTGATGTTCCATGGCAGTCTTTCTTCTCTATTGATCCCAATTCTACCCAGTCCCACATTTGCGACTTAATACTAGCTGGTATGGATTTATTCATACCAAGTCAACAATTCACTAAAAGATCAAACTCTCCAAAATGGTTAGATGGCAATTGTGCCAGAGCAACAGCCCAAAAGTCATTAGCATATAACTTTTACTTAAAATCAAAACAATCTGAATCACTCTCCCAATTTAAAATTACTAGAAATCATGCAAAAGCTGTATTAAATCTATCTAAATCAAACTTTCTTCTAAAGCAAGCATCAAAACTACTTAACAGCCCTAATGACAATAGAATATTCTGGTCAACTCTTAATTCTTTCAATAATAACTTTAACAAGTCATCTTCCATTCCCCCACTGAAATCTTCAGATGGCAATATTACAAATGACCCTCATGGGAAAGCAGATATATTTGCTAGTACCTTTGCAAGAAACTCTACCATAGATGATACCAGCCAGAATGTCTCAGTACTGGAACTTGATTCTCCCGAAATTGCCCCACTTAAAATACAGACAAGATTCGTAAAATCCATCCTAGACAATTTACCTACCAACAAAGCTCCAGGCCCAAATGGAATTCCGCCAATTGTTTTGAAAAAGTGTTCCCCTGAACTTGCCTCTGTCCTAGCTAAATTATTCAGACTATGCATATGTACTTCTTTATTCCCAAATTCATGGAAAGAAGCCAATATTCACCCAGTTCCGAAGAAAGGAAATTCGTCTGACCCCTCCAATTACAGACCTATAGCTGTCACATCTTCTCTTGGTAAGGTATTTGAAACTTTAATTAATAAGCATATTGTTAAACATCTTGAATCCAATAACTTAATTAGTGATAGACAATACGGTTTTCGACACGAAAGATCCACCATTGACATACTCAATCTCTTAACTCATACCATCCATCAATCAATTGATCTTTTTGGAGAAACTCATGCAGTAGCTCTTGATATCTCTAAAGCTTTCGACAGAGTATGGCACCGTTCCCTGCTGTCCAAACTCCCTTGCTATGGACTAAAGTCTTTTGTTCCTTTGATTTCTTCTTATCTTAGTGACAGGAAAATAAGAGTAAAAGTAGATGATGTATATTCGAATTTCCACTCAATTAACGCCAGCGTGCCGCAGGGATCAGTTCTGGCGCCAACCCTATTTCTGGTTCATATTAATGATCTCTTATCTGTCACTCACAATCCCATTCACTCATATGCAGATGACTCAACACTACATAGTTCATTCACACTCAGACATCCATTTACAAAGTCTAATATCTCTACCTCTCAACTCAGTACAGCCATCTCCATAAATCAAGATCTATCTACAATCAGTGAATGGGGACAAAACAACCTTGTCTCTTTTAATGCTAGTAAAACTAAATATATACAGTTTACTAATAGACAGATATTTCCAGATTTGTACATTACCTTCAGTGCTACTAATATTCCCATCTCCAAAAATATTGAAATTCTTGGTCTCTCACTTAACAGTGCCCTCAGCTGGACCTCTCATGTCAGATCACTTGCTAAAACCGCCTCAAAGAAACTTGGATTATTGTACAGAGTCTGTAACTTCTTCACCGATGAGCAGTTAGCTATAATTTATAAGAGTCATGTGCGCTCTCAGCTTGAATATTGCTCACCCTTGTGGAATGGATGTGGAGAGGTTGCATTAAGACAACTAGACAAAATTCAGAATAAAGCTGTTAAAATCATTAACAACCCTGCCATTACATATAAACTACCTCCCCTGCAAGTAAGAAGGAATGTTGCCTCCCTTGCATTATTTTACAGATATTTTTTTGGCAAATGCTCAGACGAAGTTGCGTCCATGGTGCCACCTCTCCATGCCTTCCCTCGTGCTACACGGGCATCTGGTAGCGCTCATGACTAGAATCTTACTCAACCATATTGCAGAACTTCTGCCTATCAGAATTCTTTCATTCCCCGAACTGCATCTCTCTGGAACTCGCTTCCCCAGAGTTGTTTTCCTCCAAATTTCAACCTACAACTGTTCAAGTCTAACTGTTACAGATATTTTATGAACAGAGGACACCAGTAATCTGGTGTATGGATTTTTTTTTTTCCCCATTTGTTTTACCTTCCTCCGTTCTGTTATTTAAAAAAAAAAAATACATATTCTTAAAATGTGACACGTCTGGACTTTCTCGCTGCAGAGGCATCTGTGGTTTCAGGCTATAATAAATTATAGTCATTATAGAAGCATAAAATGATGAGGCTACTATCTCTATCAAGGATGAATATTAATCTTTCCTTCCTTATATACCGATAAGCTTTATTTCTCCTCCATTTCATGTATTTGTCCGTCAAAACTAAAATGATTAGGGCCATAAGAAACATGTGACTATTCTTCGATACAAAATATTAGCATGACCAGGCTCTAGATCGTATGTCCTCGTGTGTCGTCTGCCTCGCGGGACCTTTTGTTCATTACTTTGGAGCATTGGGGGGGTGGGGGTGAAAGCAGTCTCGTCTCCTGACGATTTCGGCGTCAAGCAATATATAATTTTCATATGAAAAACTTTGCAGATTTTCTTCAAAATTTTTCAGACGAACCATTGTTTAAAAAAAAACAAAAAAAAAAACTAAATAAAATGGGTTTCAACTAATGCTGCAGCTAGAGGCTTGTATATACGTGATGAACGCTTTCATAACCCAGTGTGATTTTCTAGTTTCTGGTAACTGTTTTAATGCATTTATCGTACTAAAGCATATCTAGGAAATTAGAATAACTACTGAAGAATAATATAATGAAGAGCTTAAGTAGGCTACAATGTATCAGTAACTATCGAGTGAGAGATTTTAGAAAATATGCTACTTCTTGTTTCAGCAGGGGTAGGCTACTGAGCTCTATAGTATGGAGAGGCTGTCTCTGCCTCGAGCGTGTGGTTTTGGACGCCATATTGAAACACCTACACTCATCGCTTGTAATACAAAAACATGTATAGATTGCGACTTTTTTTTTTTTTTTTTTTTTTGCCTAGTTCAACGAATTATGTGGGGTACATTTAACCAGTGAGTATAAAACAACGCCATGGGTTGCTGCAGTGCAGAATCTACCCTTTACGGCACTAAGGCAGAGAAAGGTAATGGAAGAAAGGGAAAAGATAGTGTGGTATTAACGATGAAATGATAGTAATGTTGGAGCTGTTTTACGTCGAAGTAATGGTGTTGAAATGGTGTGGGAAGTCCTTAGACCATTCATGTCATGAAACCGAATGTCCAGATTGATAAAGGCCGGAAGAAACATGGAAATATCTACAAGAGAGTGTGAACAGAGGAGAAGAGGACATGGGGAGAAAGACTGGAGTGGCCTCATTCATGCAGGGATACTGGGGAAGAATCTTCCCTCCCCATCCCAGGGGGCAGTAATGTTATAGAATTAGCAACAAGATATATTTCTTACTTGTGAAATGTAACGCCATCTCTCTTCGATAAATTCCTGTGCCCATTTTTGTATCCGTAAGCTGCACAGTGGGCCATGGCACTATTTTCCCGGAATCATCAGCTGCATTCAAAAACCCACAGAGCAGCTCAGTACAAAAACGCGGGCATCAGGCCTGGTGTAACATGGCTGCCGCTACACCAACGCCGCCCTGGCGGCGGATACTTAAATAACGCTGTGTTACCCATAAGAAAGCCTCTCCATGCTGTAGAGCTCAGTGGGGTAGATGAACTTCCATACTGAACTAGTTGACGAACACTCGCAACTCTGTGGTTAGTGACATCGGCCAACTTATTCCCCAGTCCCCACTTTCACTGCACTGTTTAGAAATGCGGGGGAGATTAAAATTTGTGAGGAACAGCCGAAAGGGTGCAAAGTACCTAATATAACACAAGAATAAGATAACCTAAAATACTGTATTAATGCATACTATACATTTTTTATAATCCACTTCACTATACACTCGTAACACTCCTATATTAGTTTTAGAGTGCCTGGAGACTTATATAAATGCGTTTTAATTGGAGAGTTAATGAATCAGACTCCTCACTGTAAATATTCCAAGCCAGTTTCAATACATTTTAATTATTCTGTCTTCATTTACCGGTATTACTTCATTATTTTTTATCTGCAAAAAAAAAAAAAAAAAAAGTATTACTCGAATTATTAGGGTCATTTTATTTATAGATAATATGTGTGTGTGTGTTGTATATATATATATAATATAAACTCGATAGTGGCAGACTGACGTCATCTCATTGCAGAAAATGTGGAAGGGCTCCCACCGGCAAATTTATATATATATATATATATATATATATATATATATATATATATATATATATATATATATATATGATTCAGAGGAGAGATTGAGACAGTTGGTAGAGGAGTTTGGAAGGGTGTGTGAAAGGAGGAAATTGAAAGTAAATGAGAATAAGAGTAAAGTGATGAAGTGTACGAGGTTGATAGATGGTAGGGGGATGAATATAGTTTTGAATGGTGAGTTGCTTGAGGAGGTAGATTGTTTTAAATATCTAGGGTCACATGTTGCTGTGGATGGAAGAATAGATGCAGAAGTGAAGTTTAGAATAAATGAAGTAGGAAAGATGCTGGGAGGAATGAAAAAAGTGTTTAAATGTCGTTCGCTTAGAATGGATGTAAAGAGAAGGCTGTATGAAGGTGTTGTGGTACCGATTGCGTTATATGGGGCTGAAACATGGAGTATGGGTGTAGCAGAGAGGAAAAGTTTGAATGTAATGGAGATGAGGTGTCTGAGGAGTATGTGTGGAGTGACGCGTATGGATCGGGTGCGAAATGATGAAGTGCGAAGGAGAACTGGAGTTGTTCGGGAGATGGCTGGTAGAGTTGAGCAGAGGGTGTTGTGATGGTTTGGGCATATGGAGAGAATGGATAATGAGCGATTGGTGAAAAAGATAACTAGATCTGATGTAAGAGGTGTAAGACTGAGAGGAAGACCACGAATAGGATGGATGGACAGTGTGAAGAGAGCGTTGGATGCGAGAGGGATGTCTGTCGAGCAAGGAAGAGTGGCTGTGCGTGACAGAAATAAATGGAGAGAAATTGTGAATGAATAAGTGATGACGCAGCCCTGAGGGGATATTCTCCCGCATTTGGTCTGATCAGCTAGTCAGGTCAGGTGCGGGTAAGGGGATGGGTCTGTTATGATGTGGCAGGGGTAAACCAGTTCTGCTGTCGGGCCCTGCTGCGGATGTCACTGATTGCATTGCGCAGTTGACCCTTGTGTGGTGTGGTGCGGTGAGGATCTGTCTGCTCTCCCCTTTGGGGCTAAGATGCGAATGAATGTGTTTGAATGGGTGAGTAAATGGGGAGTGTGTCGTCCTCTCTCGGCTACCTTCCTTTCCTTGGGGGAAGCAGCCTAGGTATATATATATATATATATATATATATATATATATATATATATCTAACTATCTCTCTCTCTCTCTCTCTCTCTCTCTCTATATATATATATATATATATATATATATATATATATATATATATATATATCTATATATATATATATATATATATATATATATATATATATATATATATATAGGCTATATATTTTCATTTGAAGGAGCCCCTCTCCAGATGGTGGCGTCCTAGGCGACCGTCTATATGGCCTATGCCAAAAGCCGGCCCTGCTTCTTGCACATTATCAATCAAGGTTCTCTTGCATTTTCTCAGTGGTGGGGCTTCTTAGGAAAAACTGGCTGATTTCTGCCTCTTGTAACCATCATTTACTAATTTACCCTCATCCTTCTCGTCTTCTGCACCCTTCTTCTTGCCGTCCCCCTCGTTTGGACAATCATAGCTTAAGTGTCCCACATCACGACATGTCCAACATCCCTTTGTTGCAACCGTGGGTTTCCTTGCATTGTTCCATTCTTGGCTTTGCTTTCATTTGTAACAGTCCACCTTCTTGTGTCCTGGTTTCTCACAGAACCAGCAACCTCCTCTAATCATCTCCTGTACTCTTTTCCACTTGTGGCAGTCCACTTTCCCACCTCCTGTTTTTTCACAGTACCAGCAACATCCTTTAAATTTTTCCGCTTCATGTACCTGACCCTTTCTTGCCTTGCATCTTGCACTACAACCTGCCTGAAAAGTGGACATACTGGAACTGATGTAGGCCTCAAATTCTAGAGCCCTGGCTAGTGCTTCTTACATTTTCTTGGTTGTGCCTGCTTCACTTGCACTTTCAACTCTGCACTATCAAGAGCATCGATGAACTGGTCCTTCAGAACAATACTGTAACTAATAGGTTAGGTGCTGCTCAAGGGTATGCCTATCCTTTTGTGCCATACTCCCCAGGTCATAAGCAAGCTGCTGGAGGGATTTGCCTCAAGCCTCTACACGGGCCCGGAATCTTGTTCTGTATACTTCAGTCTGGTATATGGTCCCAATTATCTACATTCCAGTACTTCAATTAAGGACTGATAACTGTTCCTCTCCTCTACTGACTTCTGCCCAGAATTTCCATTGTGGCACTCTGAAGACTAGTAGCAAGTTGTATTGCCCTCTATCTATCATCCCAACCATTCTGATCAGCGAGTAACTCAAACCGCACATGGTAAGCTTCCCAAGATATTTTTCCATCAAATCCCTGAGGTTTCTTTTTAATTGGAGCCCAGTTATAGCCATACACTTCACTGGTTTGGGGCAAGAAAACTGAGGCATCATAATTAAGTCCAGGACTTCAGGCACAAGATGATCCACAGGTATACATGGCGAGTGATGAGAAGGGTGGGTGGTGACCTGAATGAAAGGAAGGCAATGATTGATTATGTGTGTGGATGAAAGGATGCGAAAATGTGTAATGGATGCAAGAGCTTATAGAGGGTGGAGGAGTGGACTTTCTGACCACTACTTGGTGGTGGCCAGAATCAAGGTCCAGTTTGGATGGAGAAATAGAAGAGGGGAGGGACGCAAAGAAGGAGTATTTGTAAGGAGAGTGGAAAGGTTACAAGAGGATGAGAAAAAGGCAGAGTATAAGAGAGAAGTGGAGGACCTATTGGACAAATATGAATTGGAGCAGATGGGGGACGTGGAAGGTGTGTGTAGGATATTTACAGAAGAAATATGTGCAGCATGTGATGTGGTTTGTGGGATCAAGAGAAGACGGAGGGGTGTGCAAGGAACAGCGTGGTGGATTAAAGAGGTGAGACAGGCTGTGGCACAAAAGAAGAAAGCATACAATGAATGGATGAGAAATAGGGGCATGGAAGAAGATGAGAGGCGGAAGAAAGAGTTATATGTAGAAAGACAGAGGTGAAAAGATTAGTAAGAGAGAGTAAGAAGAGAACAGATGAGGAATTTCGAAGGAACTTGAGTGTAAAGTGGAGGGACTGTAAGAAAATGTTCTGGAAAGAGGTGAAAAGAGTCAGACAGGGTGGAAGTGAAGTTAGCAGGGGAGTGAAAGATAAAAATGGTAGATTACTAGTGGAAAAGGGAGAAAAAGTGAGCAGATGGAGAGAACACTTTAAGGAATTGTTGAACATAGAGGATGGAAGTAATGCGAGTATAAGTGGCTGGGGAATGGCTGGGAGGAGGAGGGAGGTGAGAAGACAGGAAGAAATCAGTAGGATAGAAGTTGTGGAAGCAATGAAGAAAGTTTAATTGGGGAAAGCCCCAGGAATTGATAGAGTGTGTGGTGAAATGCTGAAGTATGGGGGAGAGATAGTAGTAGAATGGATGTGGAAAATGTGCATATTGGCCTGGGAGGATGGTAGAGTCCCGGAGGATTGGAAGTCAGTATAATTATTCCTTTGTACAAAGGAAAAGGGGGAAAAGAAGTGTGTGGTAATCATAGGGGCATCTGTCTTCTTAGTATAATAAGAAAAGTGTATGGTAGGATACTTATTGACAGAGTAAGAGAAAGAACAGAGTAGTTAGTTGGAGAAGAACAGGGAGGCTTTAGGAAGGGAAGAGGTTCTGTAGATCAGATATTCATTCATAGATCTTTAGTGCAAAAGTTTCTAGAGAAGGGAAAGAAGTTGTATGCGGCTTTCATGGATTTGGAGAAAACATATGACAGGGTGGATAGACAAGGATTGTGGAAAGTATTAAGAATATTTGGAGGAGATGGGAAGTTGTTGAATGCTGTGAACAGTATGTATGATGGTGCTAAGGCTGCAGTGCGTGTGGATGGTGAACTGAGTGAAGTTTTCTCTTTGAAGGTTGGGTTGAAACAGGGATGTGTCATGTCTCCATGGTTGTTCAATCTGTACATGGATGGGGGTAATAAAAGAGGTACAAGGTAGAGTAGTGGATGTTGGAGTAGCCCTGGTGAGAGAGGGTAGTGTTTGGAAACTCTCTGTACTGTTGTTTGCAGATGATACTGTATTGTTGAGTGAAGTAAAGGAGAGCTGCAAAGCTTGATGGATGAGTTTGGGAGAGTTTGTAAGAAACGGAATCTAAAGGTGAATGTAGGGAAGAGTAAAGTGATGGTCTTTGAGAGAGGTGAAGACAGTGAATGTACAGCGAGGTTGGATGGTGAGGAATTGGAAAATGCGAGTACGTTTATGTACGTGGATAGTGTGATGAGTAAGGTTGGAGGTTTGGAAGGTGAAGTACTTGAAAGAGTACAGCAGAGAAGAAAGGTTGCTGGTTCCTTGAAAGCAGCGATAAGAAGCAGGGAAGTGAGCATAGAAGTGAAAAATTTACTACATGACAGTATTGTGATACCAACTCTAACGTATGGAAGTGAAGCTTGGACATTGCTAGAAGGACACAAGTCAAGAGTGAGAGCAGTGGAAATGAGTTATTTAAGAGGAGCCTGTGGAGTCACACGGAGAGACAGGCTGACAAATGAGAATTTAAAGGAGCGTTGTGGTGTGGATGTGGATGTGATAGGAAGCGTTAGGAGGAATACACTGAGGTGGTTTGGCCATGTGGAGAGGATGGAGGGTGAAAGACTGACGAAGAGAGTGTATGTGAGTGAGGTGAAGGGGGAAAGAGGGAGGGGGAGGCCGAGGATGAGATGGAGGGATGGAGTGGAGAGGTATATGAGAGAGGGGGGGTTAGTTGGGAGCGGGGCAGTGAAATGGCGGGGGACAGGGCGACGTGGAGGCGATTTGTTTGTGGCCATCCCGAATGGGATTGAGGCGTCTGGCAATAGATAGGTAGACTTAAAATTTCTTCATTCTGATTATTCAACAGTGTTATGTTACCTTTAGATGCTTGGAATCTGTCAAGATTCACTATACCCTTTTTTCTTTTTTTTTCATATGCTTCCTATACGTTAGCCTGAGGCTCAGCAGTGCAATATTTCTCTAGTCTCTGTTCTGTCACAAACTGCCTTCAAATGGCCATCTACATGTTGTCTGCATCAAACACATTCTTGCTTACCTCACACTTCTGTTGCTGTAGCTCAGCATAAATTTCTTCCTTCAACTATTGTTGTTCTTTCTTCATTTCCCCCATGAAAGCATCTTCAGTTGTAACTCCCTCTGTTCCTCCTGTAATGCCTCTAGCTGTTCACTTTGTGCTTGTAATAACTGTTCTTTGAATTCGTCCCTGAGCTGTTTCTTTTCTTCACTTTGCACCTGTAGTTGTATACTTTGTGCTTATAGTTGTACACTTTGTGCTTTAATTGTTCTTTGAGCTCTTTCTGTCCTTCATTTTGTATCTGTAATTGTTCTTTGAGCTATTTCTGTCCTTCATACTTTGCTTGTAGTTGTACATTTCACACCTATAATTGTTCTTTGAGTTCTTTCTATCCATCATTCTGTGCTTGCAATAGATTCATGATTTCTGCAAGACATGCCTCCTCCTGCCTAGCTTGGCCTCTTGTCTGTACACCTTCTGCAGCCATGTCAAAGGTTAGACTTACTGCAGCACTTTTCTAAAAATCTACACTCCTGACACCAGTGTTGCATCCCTGTCCCACATTGTCACAGGCTCAACAACAGTAGTACGGTATAGGAAGGACATTGCCCAGTGAGTTCTTATGGTCAACCTTTTACTGTACAACAACAAGATTGGCTTAGGCTTGGTAAATAAACACTGGCTTCTTAACCATTTGAGATTCTAATGACGTGATTTTGCGTCATAATAAATCCAACCATTGAGATTCTGATGACTCGAATTTGAGTCATACAAAACAATATATATATATATATATATATATATATACAGTAATCACTCCAATATCCGGATCAATAGAGCCATCGGTAGGTTCGGATATTGGTTTTGTCCGGATATTGGGCCCCAGCTTATGGACTTGTACTTACGGACCCTAACACAGAGAAACACCTATACAACTCCCTCCGGACATGCATAGCACCTATTTAACACCCAAATCACACCAATAAGGCACATAAATGACTGAAATAAATGCAATAGACACATAAAATGTGGGTTTAGAAGTATGTTCATACATTAATAAACATTCTGGTACTTAGTGGACTCCCAACTCAACCTAACCTAACCGAACCTAACCGAACTCTGAAAAACCCATTCTACTGCATGCATGAGGTAAGTTTAGTATGGAAAGAAGTACAGTATGACACTTTCTGGTAAGTATAGTATGGAAAAATACAATATGAAACATTCTGGTAAATATAGTATGGAAAATAGTACAACATGAAACATTTTGGCTACTTACAGCAAGTCCCTGGCCACCTCGATGAATAACCGCCTCCTCTCGGACTCTGATGCAGAATGATTTCCTGAAGCACTTGCACTACACTCTTCCTGGGAAGTTCCACTGAACTTAGTCACTAACACAGAAGTCCGTTCTTTTCTACAGTGTTCACTTTAGTCCAAATAATGTTCCATTAAATTTAAGTGTTGCACATTAACTTTTCTCCCAAGTTTTTTTAAGTTTCCAAAGCCAAAACAAAGAAGGTTAGTTACAGCAACTTCTTTCACTTAGTCTTTTCTCCCAACTTGAAAACCTTAACACAACACACCGTTTTTTTCACTGCACAACACTCAAATTCCCGTGTGGTCTAGTGGAGAAGTTCTTGCTGTTTATTCACTGTCAGAGCCCGAGAGTATCACTGGCAGGCGTCCAAGGGGTGCATCGGTGGGTAGTGGTGATGGCGTACCGACTACAGAAGACTCTGAAGACAGCCGCAAACTCACGCGAGCGGTGACTCCACTGTAGCTGATGCTGGGCTGTGGCTCGGAGCATGAGGGCCTGTCTTGGGGAGGCAACGGAGTGGAACCAGGGCTTGGCACAGCGGGGGTCACGGGCCTGAAAAACTGTCACCTGACTGGACGCAAGGACCGACGATTCTGGCGATTGATGATGCGCTGCCGGAAAGCACGCACTTCCTCCACGGAGTCCTGCTGCCCCATCTCCCTGTCGCAGTCCGGTGTTCCAGGTAGTCTAGGACGAACTCTAAGATGTTCCTGGAGTGGCCCAGCTTGGGGATGGCTGGAGTAAAGTGTCCTGCTGGGCGGAGTCTGCATCATCATCGCCTTCTACTGCCGGAATCTTCAAGTTCGGGACTGACACCAGCAACCGGAAGACGCGATCTCGATATCAGACAACGTCTGATACCCAGGATCGCCCTCGTCGCTTCCAACCACTCACGAACATTGTCCACATCAACATCGTCGCCGTGCGTACGTAGCCGTGCATGGAAGTCATCCACGTCAAACCCTAGGAAATCGACCCACATCTGTTCCGAGAAGCAGACGAGACCAACCATTTTCAAGAGTTTTCACAGACTCTTCCATGCACCAGCCCAGTTGTACAGCGCAGACTTGGCGTTGTAGCGGCGAAGGTTTTCCAAAGTCCGCTGTCTTCAGTGTCACGTCCTTCCCTGCCTTCGTCCTCGTCCTCGAGAACCACCATCACCCGTCCAGGAACCCCGACGGTACAGGCGCTTGTTGCCACGATCACTCCTTGGTCCATTGGCTGAATGAGAGCAGTCGTGTATTAGGTGGCAGAAACATGCACCTAATACGGCCATTCTCAGCAACCAAGTCCTTGTCGCACGGGTGGGCAGGCATTGTCGAGGAGAAGGAGAGCCTTTACCTGGTCGCGAGGAATTCCCAGTGTCTTCGTCTGGTAATGTATGACCTCCTTGACGAAGTGATGGTGAAACCAGTCTTTGAAAATCACAGCTGTGAACCATGCTTTCAAAGAATGGTACCATACGATAGGAAGGACATCCATCACCCCACGAAGGCACCGAGGCTGCTTTGCACGGCCAACAATAACGGGCTTAAGCCGGTGCATGCCGTTAGCATTGGGCACAACACAAAGCAGATATCCGTTCCTTTAGAAAGCTTGCGGCCAGGTACACGCTTCCGTCTCATCGGCGAGAGTGTTCGTTGGCACCGAGCGGATAGAATAGGCCAGTTTCGTCAGCGTTATAGACTTGACCGAGAGTGAGGCCCTCCTCGTCGATCAAGCCTTTCACCTTGTGCCGAAACCGTGTCCACTCCATTCTCGTTAGCGTCCAATGCTTCGCCATGTGCTTTGCTGTTAAAAGGGGCCATGCCCGCAACTTGAACGCGAAGAGCCAACCCTCGGATGCCTTGGAAGTCTAGGGCGTCGGGAAGCCTTGCAAAACTTCCTCAGCAGCAGCCTTCAGCTCCGTCTAACTGGCTCATCACACCAGCTGCACGTTGCTGTCGAGCACAAATCAACGTGAGCGGTCGATCTCTGCATACTTGGGAGTAAACATAACCTTCCTCTCCACGTTGCGTTTGCTTCGACGAGAAGTCAGCCGTGTACTGCATGAGCTTGTCTCGGGAACGCTTGATATCAAACAAAGTCGACCGCCAGGTTGAACTCGTGAGAATGCGAGAGGAAGACCAACCCGCATCAACCTTCTCCACCATCTCCTGCTTCTTCTCCAGAGTCAACACCACTCTCTTCCTTTCAGGGGAGGGCCATCATCACACACACTAAGAGTAGGGCAGAGAGCAGCAGGAGGCCTTGCAGCAAGTACGGCACCACCACAAAAGCGGTAGCACGTAAGCAGCCATGACGAACAGCGCAGGTCCAGTCGCGGTGAGAGACAGGCGGGAAGGATGATGCAGCGGCGCCTATCGGACGTCGGAGGAATGACGAACCAAACAATGCCTGGTGCTGTGCCGCTGCAAGTCTAAATTACGGACGGGCAAAAATCGGTTTTTTTTCCAATTTTTTTGGATTTTCGGACCATTTTGGGAATGTTTGATCCCAGGACGGTTGTTCAAGTTAGGTGGGGATGTTCCGTTGGGTTATTTAGCGTCCGGATATTAGAGTGATTACTGTATATATATATATATATATATATATATATATATATATATATATATATATATATATATATATATATATATATATATATATATATATATATATATATATATATATATATATATATATATATATATATATATATATATATATATATATATATATATATATATATATATATATATATATATATATATATATATATATATATATATATATATATATATATATATATATATATATATATATATATATATATATATATATATATATATATATATATATATATATATATATATATATATATATATATATATATATATATATATATATATATATATATATATATATATATATATATATATATATATATATATATATATATATATATATATATATATATATATATATATATATATATATATATATATATATATATATATATATATATATATATATATATATATATATATATATATATATATATATATATATATATATATATATATATATATATATATATATATATATATATATATATATATATATATATATATATATATATATATATATATATATATATATATATATATATATATATATATATATATATATATATATATATATATATATATATATATATATATATATAGTATGTTTTCCATCTCCTATCTGGCCTTGTTCCACATGCACTATCTTGTTTATTCTTTTCCAACTATTTGTTTTCACAGTGACAAGTACATCAGACAGATAAGCATAATAAATAGGCTTTTACCATGAACAATATTGGTATCACCAACATGGATGTTTGCCTGTGTGACTGTGAGAGCGCGATGTTGATGCATCAACCGGAAGTATTACTTTCCTCCAGAATATCTCAGGGATAAAGAGCATAAAATGCCGTAACCTATATATCAGTGAAAAGGGGATTTACCGTAGATTGAAATGGTGCAATCATAATTCATGTGAATCTAAACCCTATATTTTTACAAATATTTTTCTATGGAAGGTATGCAATTTTTGCTTATCAGCTAAATTCAACTCATCCTATTGCCTTTTATATATCGTTTTTATCCATTTCAATGATACTAGCATAAAGAGCATCCATTCAGCTTTACAATGACACAAAACTTATGAAGAGTAAATGTGTAGGAAGCTTTTATATAAAGTTACTTCACAGTGGTGGGGTGTGATGTGAAAACTCAAAATTTTTCTTTTCAATTTACTTTTGCTTTTCTTTGTGAAAACTAATATAAATTGCCATAATCTATATATCAAGAGAAAGGAAATTTACTGTAGATTGACATGGTGTTATCAAATTTCATGTAACTCTAATACTTTTTTTTTAATTTTTACAAATACCTTTCTATGGAAGGGTGTGTGATTTCTCCTTTTTGGCTAACTTCTACTCATTTTATTGGCATTTTAGCTATCATATTTACCCTTTCCAACCATACTACGATGAAGAGCAATTTTTCAGCTCTGAAATGGTACAAAATTCATTAGTCTTCCATAAAAAGTAAGTGTACAGTGGCCAATTAAGCACAAAGATTGCTGCGCGATGGGGCACTCTATGTGCGCCCGGCTGGTTCTGGCACAGACACAATCGGTGGAGGGCTGGAAATCTCAAAAGGTTAAATTTGCTACCGGATATCTTTATTTTCCAGATAATAACTCTTACTGCATGCCAACTTCACTGTTTTCACAAGTACCAGAGCTATGCTAATTGCACTGACACTGACCTGACACTGAACTAAACTCAATCTGAACTGACTCCTCTGGTCCCTTCCCCATTCTTATATAGCCTTGCATTACTCTCAGAGCTTCAAGTTTACTTAAGTACCTACAGTTACCAAATCAGAGACATCCAAAACAAGCCAGAGTTTTATTGCACTGCACGACACTCTGAATGTTTTAGCATACAAACTGATATAAAGTTACATAATTTAACCCTTTCATGCTCTATGATGCAATGCAAGTCATAGTCCTTGCAATCTGAAGATTAACTGATGACGCAATATGATGCAACTTCCCTATAAATGATTGTAGAAACTTTTCCTGTTGATGAAACTGCATCAAACTTTGGTGAGTCAAAGGTGAGGGTGGCCAGATCTAAGGGAAATGTATGGCAACACCCGCCAACTTATCACAGGGACAAGCAGCCTATTTTTAGCTCAGTGTCCTCTCGGCAGTCAGTCTCGGAAGGTGTGTGAGCATGTGGCCAGCCATCTATTTCCTCATTTTCTATTATCACACTGTCCATACCTTATGTGTATTATAGTAATACTGTGTTATAAATAGTGCAGTGTACTTGTAAAGAAGGTTTATAAGTGTTTCTTATATATTTTCAGAGAAAGCCAAATTTGAAATCATAACCGATTTTTACCATTCCCCTCCAATTATACTAAAACTACAATGGCAGGCAAGGACTTATCGGAGGAGGAGTACTTGAAATACTTGTTTACTGGGACTGAAAGTGAAGAAAGCAGTGACAGTGAATCTGATAGCGAATTTGATGAGGAGGAGAGAGTGAGGGAGAGGAAAGGGAGAGCAAAATCCTCCTCAAGGTTGTGGCGACAAGGAGTGTGGGCAGTAGCACCATCACTACCACCACTCCTTTCACCACTGCCACCACTGGTCATACCACTGCTATCACTACTGCCACCACTCCTATTCACCACAGGAAAAGGCTGCAGTGTTTGCTGTGCTATTTGCACAAGAGGAGGAGGGACACTAGCTACATATGTCCTGTTTTTGATGTGCCACACTGCACAGAACTATGCTTTCATCAGTACCATACTGATGAAATCAAACAGCAGTAAATCACATCGCAAACACACGCACACACACACACACACACACACACACACACACACACACACACACACACACACACACAGGCTGTGATCGTACCTTTCCTCCTCTCTGCAACTCCGTCTACACTCAAGAAAAACTACAACACTGCTAGAAGATGTGAGTAACAGATGCACAGACAGACAGACACTCACATGCACACACACAGACACTCACACATCACAAATACACACACACACACACACACAGGCTGTGATCATACCTTTCCTTCTCTCTGCAACTTCATTTCCTCTCAAGAAACCACAGCAACATTGCTGGAGGATGTGAGTAACCAGCTTATTTGTTTAGTTTTTATACTATTGTATTGTAAGGTATAAAATGTGTGTTTACAATATATTGTCATAGGGAAAATGTGGTGCATTTCATTGCTATTCTCTCAGTCATTTTACTCGTAGATTATGGGTCTCATCAAAATCCGAAAAAGCATGATCAAGCTGATGATTTCTTATGCATACTTTTGTAAAGCAAAGTAACCTATGTGTGCAAATAATTATTTTGGGAAAAGTTCTGAAAGACGAACATACTCAGGCTATGGGCCTGGCCGTATGTGCTGTTACTGTGTGCAACCCATCGTGGGTTTTCAAAATTCATTTTCTCAGGAGTAATAAGGGTTATAACACTGTGAATTATATCTTGGGCTTCCTTAACCTTGGATCTACAAAACTGGATACATTTTACATATATGTTTGTTACAGTGTCACTATTAACATACGAAACAAAAACAAATCAGACGTTGTTAGACGATTTTTGTAGTTTTTTTTTTATTTACTTGAAAACTATTGGACATATCAATTCGAAACCAAGCTCATTTGAAAGCTCGTGAAATTCTGCATATAGTCATGTCCTTTGCAACTGTGCATCATGGGAAAAATTTTTCACAGTGATGTTGAAAGTTTGTTGGAACCTAGTTTTCACCTGAATAAGGTTTATTCTTCCTTCATTTCTGTACATTTATTCATCTGTTTCTTTTCTTTTCTTTTTTTTTTTGGCTTATCTGATGGTGTAAACATCAGTGAAGAGGATGGGCTACGATTTAAAACAATATAAGCACTTTCCAACGGAAAATTTGGCCATAGAATTTTATTCCTTTCCGTGTGAGCGGAGGCAGCCTGAGCAGGGTTTTGGTTCTGTGGGAGGCACGAAACTTATTGCAAACTTATGGTATGCAAGAGGGTTAACAAACAATCACATATATAAAACATTTTAGGGAAGAAGAGCACAAAAAGCAATGAGCCAATTACAAAATAACTCCATTCACAGTAGCAGGCTAAGAAGCAACTCTGACATATAACTGAAAAAAGCTCGAAATACTGAGAACCTTCCAGTACCTCCTATTTACCAAATTCCGCTTGTCAACAGTATTTTATGTTAATTCTACATGGTAAATTACTTAGGCTCCTTTCTTGCATTATTATATAAGTTTATTCTGGTTTGATTTTACCTAATTTTTAGTTACGTAGTTCCTATTCCTGGACCATATTGCATAAGCGATTTCTTTGTTATATCAGCTTGACTGGAAGTTTATTGCCCAGCTTTAATTATCTATATTTTTCTTTGGGGGGTAGGGATGGCAATAAGAGTTGACAATGACAGTATTAAGTACACCCAGATAATATGGTGTAATGGTAATCTGTATATTTTCTTTTGTTACTACCTAATAATTCATCAAATGAAATTCTTATGCCTGAATTTTTCCTCCACGAAGGTAATAGATTAAACCACTATATATAACTATGTGATTTGATGATTTATATCAAATTATCATGTTACTGCAATTGGTCTCATTCTGCCACTGGTCTCTCAACTATTCTGTGCTACGATTGCAATATCTTAAGTGTTCACCAATCCGCATATAAGTAACTAAATTTTCTGGCTTGATTGTATAAGAATTAATTCTCTGCAGTGAAAAACAGTAATGAGTATGAGTAGTAGTAGTAGTTGTTGTTGTTCCCTAGGCAGTCTGGCCGAACAGCCCCAAGTCCTTTAGGAAGGCCATGGCCGAGACCGGTCTTTCCCACAGAGCTCTCAAAGAATGTATGCTGTGTTGTTGGCGTAGGTGATTGTGTGCAATGCAGTCTTCCATAATGTTCTTAATAGTATGGGGTGCTGTGTTGCATCCTGGACAGGCATCAGCGACGGAGTCATCCAGCCTCTTCTGGTAGCTTAAGAGGGCTGGATGTGCCCACATCTCAGCCCGGCCAGGTGGACTCTGTCCTCACAAGGAAGATAGGATTCAGAAGGGTGGATGTCAGGAGGCCGTGCATGCAGCTGTGTGTTGTCTTTAAGTGACTGAATGGAGCGACGAGTGATCTGAGTGTGGATATGCTTCTGGAAGCTGGTCTGAGGTGGGCGAGGGGGGAGAGATGACAGTATTTGTGTATGGTATCGTGTTCTAGGTGTTATTTTGATGTTTCTTGGTGTGGGTGGATGTGCTGCCATGTACTGTAGTGGATGTTGTGGATTTGTGGAGGCTGCAGCAAGAAACTGGGTTCCTCTCATGTCTAGGTGATCCTTGACTTTGAGGACCTTGGTTACTTGATGCAGGTGGTCTGTGGGTGTAGTAGCTGTGTAGCCTGTGATTATTTTTAGGGCCTTGTTCTGCATGGTCTGTAGAGTGTTGTAGTGTGTTTTGGTGAGGTTAGAAGCCCAGGCAGGGCTTGCATAATTCATCACTGAACGTATGTATTGTTTGTATACTGTGCTGGTGGTTTCTTTGTTGTGTCCGAATGTTGTATGGGCAAGTGACCTCAAAGCATTGAGTCTTGGTGTTATTTTATTTTTAATGTTTGTGATGTGTTGTTTAAATGACATTGATGTATTGTATGTTACATCAAGGATTTTGTGTGTGTGTGTGTGTGTGTGTGTGTGTGTGTGTGTGTGTGTGTGTGTGTGTGTGTGGTAGGGGAATGTTGTTTATGATGAGGTGTGGGATGTGACTGTGTTCTGCTGTCCAGTTTGTGAGAAGAGTCACTGTAGATTTGGCTGGGGCTATTTTGAGCCTGTTTGTGGTGAACCATTCGTGTAGTGTGTTGAGGTAAGGTTGAATGATGTGTGCAGCTGTGTTTGCGTTTTGGTGCTTAAATGTAAGTGTTATATCATCTGCATAGGAAGCTATGTGTATCTGTGGTGTGTTGGATGTGGGTATGTCGTGCATGTATAGGTTAAAGAGTGTAGGGGACAAAACAGATCCTTGGGGGACGCCATTTGCGAATCTGATGTTAGAAGACTGACCAGCAAATGTTACGTGTGCACATCTGCCTGCTAAGTAGTTTGCCAGCCATCTTTTTGTGTTATTGTGCATGTTTATGTTGAGTAATTTGTTTGTGAGGTTGTGGCTGGGGATGACATCAAAAGCTTTGCTAATGTCTAGTGTGATTAGGAGTGTTCTGTGTGGTGGCCTAGCTGAATTCATGCCATCGAAAACTCTCTGTGTAAGGTCTGTAAGAAAGGTGTTTGTGGAGTGTAGTGGCCTAAAGCCATGTTGTGACTGGGCTAGGGGAATGTGAAGTGTGACTAGTTGTAGTACCAGTCGTTCAGTGACTTTAGAGGGGGTGCAGAGGAGTGTGATGGGGCGATGCGAGGAGGGTAATGTGGGGTCTTTGTTGGGTTTAGGGATAGTGATGATATTGCCATGCTTCCGGATGTTGGGTATTTTGTTGTGTGAGTAGCTGTAGTTTGATATGCTGGTGAGTGCTTGTATGCCTTGTGGTCCTAGGTGTTTAAGGTGAATGTTTCTTATGTTGTCTGGTCCACAGGCAGATGAGTGCTTGAGGTTGTTAATGATGTGCTTCGTCTGGTTGTAAGTAAAAGGTGCGTAGTCTGGGTCTGTGGGGAACTGTCTCTTACGTCAAATGATACGTCGGTCTTCGGGATGGGGGTTTAGATGGCTGACTTGTGAAATGTGATTGATGAGAGTGTTTGCTTGTTGTTTGTTTGAGGGTACGGTGTCTGTTGTGATGGCAGCGTGTGATTGTGTAGTGTTGCTGTTGGAAAGTGTGATGCTGTTTAGTGTTTTGTAGATTTTGGTGATGTTTGTTTGTGGTGAAGTGTTTGGAGGTAATTTTTCCAGTTTAGTGTTTGCTGTTCTGATATTTTATTGTTTATCTCAGTGTTGAGTCCTTGTATTTGTTGTATGGTGTCTTGTGTATGGAGTGTTGGGGAGTGTCGCAGTGTGTCCCGTTGTCTGATGAGGCCTTGAATTTCTGGTGTGAAGTTGGGGTTGTGTCTTTTTCTGTTGCCTCTAGGGATGAGTCTTTTGTCTGCGTTTTGTATAATTGTATTGAATGTGTGCACAGCGGTGTTGCAATTTGTGATGGGTGTACTGTTTAGTGTTTCGAGATGTTGTTCTGTTTCAGTTACAATGGCCTCCCAGTTGGCTCTCTTATAATTAGTGTATGTGCGTTTGTGACCAGTTGGGGTGATTCTGGTTTTGGTAGTGATGATGACTGGGAGGTGATCAGAGCCTAGGGTTTTGACCACTCTCCATGATGTAGTGGGGGCGAGGTTTGGGGAGCAGAAGGTGATGTCTGGAGATGATGGAAGGAAGAGGGCTTGGTGTGGGATATGGGTATGTTGGTCTAGACTGTTTAGTATGGAAAGATGATCTGTCTAGGATTGTAGTACCAGCCCTAGTTCTGTGTCAGGGTTGTTGACATGCCAGGCCGACGACTTGGCATTGAAATCACCACCCAGGATGATGTTGGGTATGTTAGTGATGTGGTGTAGGCTATCTGTGGAGAGTAATTGTGTGGTACTGTGGGGGACGATTGGGGAGGAATGTGTGTGTTAGCGATTGTTATGTGTGATTTGTTACCAATGCGTATTTTAATTGTATTTCTGTTGCGGTGTCATGTGGGGGGAGAAATGACTGTGTGCACTGGTATCTGCAAAGTTGATGGATTTGTGTATCAGGGTGATGAGTCCACCACCACCGCCATCGGCCCAGTCTTGTCGAATGGTGGTGAAGTTATGAAATGTCGGTGTTTTTTGTGCTCTGTGTAGTTTTGTTTCTTGTAAGATGGCAATGTGTATGTTCTGTTGTGTGATGAATTGTGTGAGTTCATGTTTCTTAGTGTTTATGCCATCTATGTTTAACTGAAGGATGTTTATGTTGTGTGTGCGATGTGTGTTGGCTGCTGCAGCACAGGGGGGAGGTGGTGTGGGTGGAGAGGAAGGGGTAGGAGGAGGTTGTGATGGAGTTAAGGGTTGAGGTGAATTAGGATGGGTTGGAATGGGAGGAGTTAGGGACTGGATGGTGTGGGAAGGGTCGGTGGGTTTGGCTGTGGAGGTGTGAAGGAAGTAGGAGTAGGATTGGAAGGGCGGTTGATAGGTGAGGGAAAGGAGCATAAGGAGCAGGTCCAGGTGTTTGTGTAATGTTTTCTGGATGCAAGTGTTGTGTTGGTGTAATGGGTCCAGTTCTTGCAGGAATTGCACTGAACTGAACCCTTTGTCTTTCGGCTCGTCGTGATAGGTTTTGAGCATGTTTGACATATGTATTTGTTGGTGGGTCCTGAATTGCTTTCAATGTCCGCGGCTAGAAGAAGCCGTCGAGAAATGACAGCCGGGGTGTCATTTCTTGGTGTAGAAAAAACGGTGTTGTTGTGTGTGTTGTGTTGGGAGGTGTGGTACTTGCCCGAGCGACCGAAGCCACTCCCAGGTACTCGAGCCCCGTGAGGGGCCGGGGGGGTTTGCGGTGGTTTGGCCCCCATGCTGTCCTCCTCTTCTTTTCGACAGCCTCTGGGGGGTAGACCCACGAAGAAGACGCCACCGCTCCAGGTCCAATGAGTATGAGTTTCGTTCCATGCCTTAATGGGTGATCCATTTTATGTTGGGAAAGTTAGAGTCAAGACCTTTTTTTGATTCTTTCCATTCAGTGGTTTTTATTACAGTATTACGAAACTCTGCCATTAAGAATAACAGTGTACTTGATTTGCTGTTGATGCTTATATGCCTGATTCATTCTATGTTAAGGAAATTACCCTCATTCGCCAGATAATGTGTATACACGTCACAATCAGGCTGCTACGGGGCCGCCGGGTAATGGCTATACACACAAATGTCTTCCCACCACCGTTTGAACTGGCCGCCATTTTATCTCACTACCAAAGGGTGGGGAGGGAGTCCCTCTATACCAAACAGGTGAGAGTCAGTCTGTCCCTTCCCTTTGCCAGATGTACAGTGCTTTCTTCAGGTTCCTCTTTGTCTGATTCTATCTGCACCACCTGTGGCAAATTGCATCATCCACCGCTGAAAAGCTTCTTTCCAAGAATACAAGAAACGGGTTCAGTCATAGTGCCATAAGCCGTGCCTTAGATGCAAGTGTCTACTGTAGTCTACCTAACAGTGGAGAGCAAAGCCATAGTCAGCGCCGCTGGCAGACACATAAACATGTCCTGCTCACACTCCACTCTCACAGCAAAAATTATCTCTCTTCCTCACATCATTACTCATAAATGCAACAACGCAGAGAGGAAAAGTTGTTGAGTAAATTGGTCATTAATTCGTTTCCCTATGTGCTAAGTTTCTGAGATATTAAGGTTTGAAAACTAGCAATTTTATGCTGTTTCCAGGAAATTGCCAGTAATGAGGTGATGACTTTGTAAATTATTGCCTGGTGTGTCGTGGTTAAAGGCACGAACTGCGATTGATTCTTTATGCTTAGTGTTATATTACTCCATTATAGAATTCTGTGGCTTCATTCAGGGACTGTCCTGATTTACGGTAACTTGCTCTAAAACTCAATGCTGTGGAGCCGCTTTTGGTTTAGTGTACACATAACTGTTTTGTTTTATCTGGTGTTGGCTTTGTTGGATTATGGGATAGTTTGTTTGGTGCAAGTTCTCTGATTTTTAGGTAAATTTCGTCACTAATACAGGCTGACTCCAAATTTGAATTTGCTATTTAATGGAAATCATTTTGTAGAAAGTTAGGTTAGGTTGGGTTAGGTTAGGTTAGATTAGTTAATAATAATTAGGTAATAACAAATTACATTGAAGTATAACATTTAAAACAAAAATCTCCCCCAAAATACATTCAAATTTGGAATCAGCATCCCTCAGGAGCTGGCCATTGGTTGGGACTGACGCTGAAGGGGTGGATGCTTACCGCTGAGTGTCGGTAGGAACCGCAAATGCAGTCGTGCCACAGTTTGAGTTGGTTGCCATATGATCTTGTCACCAAAAGGTAGGGAGAGAGTCCCACCAATCCATGCAAGTCCTGATCAGTCTTCTTGGTGACTGAGTCAAGTATAGAGCGATGTCATAAGAATCCACCTCATCCGATCCCACTCTCGCCTCATGACGACCCCTTGCCTCATCCACCTCTGCCAAGCCTCTGCCTAAGGATACTTGATGTGCAAGTGATGTGCTTGTTTGTCTGTATTTTAACATATGTGGCAAAGTTCAAAGCTGATAGGTGAAGATGGGTATGTAAATATCTTGAGTCACCCTAGCAATAAGGAAAGGAAACATAATTTGAACCTGTAGAAAATGTTTTGGGTTGAACTGCTGTATTTTTCATGGCCCTGAAATTATTATGAAACTACATGATATAAATTGTAAATTTGATACCAAGTACATATAGAATAAGTGCTATAGAACATAAATAGGAAAGTAAGTGCTGTTACAAGCCAGGGCCACATGCACACACACAGAGACATTCCGCTTCAAGTGCCAAAAGTTACCCATCTTCTTCATGTCCATACTCATCGACACGACTATGGTCAGACCTACGGATGCTTTCATTTGCAAGAAGAAGAGCTGGTGAGTTATATGAGCTTTATATATAATTTGTTTCCCCAACTACTATAATTTCCCTGACAGGAAAGTTTGAAATAAGGCTATTTTTGGAAAATATGCCCATAAGGAGAGGGAGACGGAGCCAAAATAAGCCTGGTGTATTACTGACGAAATTTACATAAAAATCCGAGCACATGCACCAAACACCAAAGGTCCAAAATTAGCAAAACTCTACAGAATTCAGGAACCACATTTCAGATCTATTGTGTTTGATGCATGTTCTCCAAGTATTATATAAATTTTGTCAGTAATGCATTTTTTTTTTATTTGATTCCAAATTTGAATCTACTTTTTTGGAAGAAATTATTATTTTTTAAATCTTATACATAAATATTATTTGTTATTATCACCTAATTATTGGTGATGAAATTTACATAAAATCGGAGAACGTGCACCAAACACAAAAGATCCGTATCTCATATGTAGAGTGATACACTACCTCTCTGTCTACAAATTCTTTATCACAAATTTTGATGCTCTGTAGCTAAACATCAGAGGGAGTGGGGGGGGGGAAGAGAAAACGGGGGTGAGGGGAAGGGAGACATAAAGATTGAGAGGGAGGTCAAGTAGGCAATTTCTTTACTCTACCAGGCATGAAAGCGAGGTCATATCAGAATGACATGGCGTCAGGCCGGTGGCAGTGTGATAGTTGTGGTAGTGGTAGCAGTGTTATTAGCAATAGCAGAGGCAGTGCAGTGTGGTAACTCAGCAATAATTATGTTTCTTGTCTGTGATGGAAGTAGTGTTGGTAGAGGCTTTTTTGTGCTGGTAGTATTGGTGTTCGTGATGGTGGTGGGTGTGATAATGGTAGTGTTAGTACTGATGGTAGTGGTGGTGGTGGTGGGAGTTGGGGTAGTGGTGAAGGTGGTCATGGTGGTGGTGGTAGTGATGGTAACTGTGGTACAAGTGGTGCACATTGTAGCAGTGATATTAATGCGAGTTGTGTTTCTAACGAGGGCAGCAGCTGTGGTAGTGTTGGTGGTTGTTGTACTGGTGGTGGTAAGGTGGTAATGATCGTGGTGGTGGTGTTGGTGGAAGTGGTGGTGGTTTTGGTCGTAGTTATTTTGGTTGTCATTTAATTGGTGGTGGTAGGAGTTACAATAATTGTGGTAGTAGTTGTGGTAGTGGTTGTTTTGGTTGTGTCGTTTGTGGTAGTTGTGGTAGTAGTGATGATTATGCTTGTAGTGATGTTAGGGTTTGTAACTGTTGTGGTGGTTTTTGTTACGGTGGTTGTAGTGCATGTGGTACTTGTAACAGCAGCGGTAGTTTTGAAGTTGCAGTGGTGGTAGTTTAGTTGTAATGCTAATGGTGGTAGCCATTGTGGTTATGAAGGTAGGGAATGTGATCGTGCCAGTCGTACTAATTGTGTGCTTTCAGGGAGTAGTGTATCGTTTTACGTTAGGTGTTGTAGTTTTTGCAGTAGTACTAATGGTGGTAGTTGTGGAATATATAGTAGTTAGTGATGGAGATGGAACTTGCGGTAGTAGACCTGTATTAACCCGCCCCGTCCCGACGACGTATGGGTACGTCACCACGATTTGCATTTGCCAGTCCCGGCGACGTACCAGGACGTCGTGCAATTGCAATGTGCATAATTTCAACAATTTTCAAATTTCGTGCTTGATTTGCGGTACGTACCCTCGCCTGACCTTCCCCTACCTGCCACCAGGCGGGGACACTCGGCGACCCCGCACGACCCGCGCTAGCCCGCCACTCGTCCACTCACCTGGTAGCCACGGTCCTGCTCAGACATGGCTAAGAGAGGTCTCTCAGAGAGCGAAATTCAAGTCGCCCTGGACACCTTTACCAGCGACAGTGATTCCCCACTGGATGACGAGGAGATGGACAAAGATTATGTGTAGCCAGAGGAGGAAGAAACCACCAGCAGTGACGAGGAAGTTCCATCACCAAGGAAGCGGCAGTACGTGACTTACCGTGCTGCTAGAGAGGGGCAGGAGGCAAAGAAGGCACGTGGTATGTCATATCCCTATCCCCAGCGTGCCTTGGAAGCTGGTCGAGGTCGAGACGAGGGATGAGGACGGAGACGTGGGACGTGCTGCCACGTGGTATGGGCGGGAGGTGATTTCGCATCGTGGCCCAGAGCGCACACCACGTCGTCTAAGCAGGTATGGGCCTAGCATTCTGTTTGGGGCGGTAGGAAGTGAAGTGGAGGGAGTGGGGAGTGAAATGGACATTCCTGGGATTAGGGAAAGTGAGAGTGAGGTGGGTGAGTCATTGCTCTCCCTACGCAGTGTGAGGCGGCAGAGTGGATCACGTGGGCCTGTGCGGGTGCGTTCCTTATCACGTGGGGTTGTGAGGGAGGGGGAAGGTGGGGAGGAACCACTCCAAAGCACGTCTTATGCTCCCCAATATCCCCTAACACGTGGTCGAGCAAGGTTGCATCAGAGAGCACGTGGTGTGGTAATGGAGGGGGAAGGTGGGGAGGAACCACTCCCCAGCACGTCTTCTGCTCCCCAATATCAAACTATTTCATCCCCACAGCCCCCTAATGTTCCTCAAGGCCGTAAGGGTAAGGGAAAGGGAAAGGGTAAAGGCAGAGGGAAGAGGAGTGACAGTGGGGAAGCCCTCCGTACTCCTTCTCCCCAACCTCCCCAACCAGGATCTCCTCCCCACCAGACGAAGGCGGTGATGGGGACGAGGGATTTGTGTCGTGGGATTGGGAGGATGGGAGTGATTTTTCTCCCCTCATTCACCCCTTCACTGAGCAGGGGCGATCTGGCTGCATTACACCAGGTATTCACTGTAATTCAAGCAGGTTGGATTTTTTCCACCTGTTTTTCAGTGAGACCTTCGTTGATCAGATCGTACTTCAAACAAACCTGTTTGCAAGCGGCCAGCGGCTAGAAAGTGAAAGATTGGGAACAAGGAGTAGGCATTCAATGATTTATGATTACCCTGTCTCCATTCCAGAAATGTTCTTATTTTTTGCCCTTGTCCTTTTGATGGGTATAATAAGAAAAAATAGAATTCCTGCTTACTGGACTACGGACCCTGTTATGTTTACCCCCATATTTGGTCAAGTGATGAGCCGTAATCGGTTTCAACAAATTCTAAGTCGCCTCCATTTTTATGATGCTAATGACCCTGCAAATGCAAACAACACGGACAAAATGAGGCAAATTAGGCTGGTCTTTGACCACCTCAGGCAAACCTTTCGATCCTCATTCTATCCCTATAGAGATCTCGTCATAGACGAGAGTCTCGTGTTGTGGAGAGGCAATATTTCATTCAGACAGTATATACCCAGCAAAAGGCACCGTTTTGGGTTCAAGATCTTTGTTATGTGTGACTGTAGGACTGGATACGTGCAAGACATAGTCTTGTACACCGGTGCACAGACAGACATAATAGAAGATCGAAGTATAGGACTTTCTGGAGCAGTGGTAAAGACGATGATACAAGACTACCTTCATCGTGGTCACGTTCTCTATCTCGACAACTGGTACACTAGCCCTCTTCTCGCTCGTTATCTTCACAGACATGAAACGGGAGTCTGTGGAACCGTAAAGGTGAACCGGCGTCACATGGTCAAGGTAGGGCGGAAACTTGCAAGGAGTGAGGTTGTCTTCTTCAAAGCAAACAACATCCTTGCAACAATGTGGAACCACAACAGAGAAGTAAGCCTCTTGTCTACGGTTCACCGCCCCTTGATGCACCGTACTGATTCTGTTGATTACCATAGCGAGAGCAGGCGTCGTGTTTGGAAACCTGAATGTGTCATGGACTATAATATAAACATGCGCCTCGTGGACCAGTCAGACTCCATGATATCGACGGTAGAGTGTGCCAGGACCACGATGAAGTGGTATAAAAACTGTTCTTTCACTTGCTAGATATCACTGCTCTGAATTGCCACCACCTTCACGCCATGACCACAGGAGTTCAGGAAACCTTTGAAGGGTTTGTGAGGGAGCTCACACGAGAAATCTTTGCAAAATATGCTGTTGAAAGGCCCCAACAGCGCCCCCGCACTGCCCCTATTACCCACACTTCCCAGAGAATATCCGCCCGCCATTTCCCCACTCCTATCCCTCCCCAGCCCAACAGACCTAGGCCCCAGCGCAGGTGTCACGTGTGCAGTCATTCCCAGGTGAGACTCACGACACAGAGGAAGGACACCCGCTATGAGTGCGTGCAGTGTGACGTGGGTCTGTGTATTCACCCATGTTTTAGTGAATATCACACGTTGCTGCAATTTTAGCATGGTGTGATTGCGAAAGGACGCAGAAATTATGATGTAAATGCGACAGACAGACGCTCTGTCAAAATATCAGTCATGTGGATCGCCAAATATTAGTATAAAGTGCCTACGGGTAGAACATAAGTGCAAACATTGGGTGTAAGTATATAAATCTGCCCTAAGTTGAAACTTACATAGAGAGGGTTGTTTGATGCGATATTCTGTCGCTCAGTGCAATAAATACAGCCCCTTATTATAAATTTTCTATTATGTGACATTCTTACGGGTATAATATAAGTTCAAATTATTGTATATGATGATGTATTTCCTAAGTCAAATATTCATAGCGTGTCTATAAAGATAAGATTTCCTGACCCTTAGTCGAATGAATAAGGCACGTATTAGTCAAAATAAAAGTCAGCAAGTGATAAAGTGAATAATTAGTATATAAGTGTGTGAGTGAATTAGTATATAAGTGTGTGAGTATTATGTATGACGTAACATTCCTTGCGAGGGTATTTTCAGGCGATATTCTCACGCTCACTTGAATAAATAATGGCAGTAAGTATGTACAGTGCATTGGAGGGGTGTAAACGTGTGTAATGTAAGTGGGAAAATATAATTGGATTGAATAAATAAAGTAGATGATGAAACACGAATGTTTGAGATCGTGGTTGCTACGTGAATAGGCGCTAGCATATCGCTAAATGCCCTCGTAATGAATGAAAATAATTGAAAACCTTCACAGTGGTGGGGGAAAGGTTCTATGTAAATGGGAAAATAATTGGATAGTGATAAAACAATTTGGTATGTTGAAATACGAGTCATAGCGAGTGCGCTTACTAAGCTGATGTGCGCTAAACTTATGCTGCATGTCATCAAAATGAATGAAAACATCTGAAATCACTTACAAACAGTTGTAATTGGTAAATTGTCATTGAAAGAGAAGTATACAAGTAGAAAAAATGATCGGTAGACTCATAACAGAAAATTAGCAGATAGCATGATACGACTCGGACCTAACTCGCTATGCTCGCGCGATGGTACAATGCTTATTTTTCCTATATATGTGTCTGAAATACATTATATTGTTACTGTTATTGTTTATTAGTACAAATTCAATAAATGTAGAGGTGTTGTGTGTTGTTTGTCCCATTACTCCTTACCATAGAAAACGTTTACGCATATCCAGCCCATTACAGAATACGATACCTGCGGGGAGAAACCGCACCTGTATAGACCACTTATAGACCGCAGAGACCACTTTCTTCAAGATTTTCCATAGTTTCTCGACCTAAGCGGAAGTTTCATAAGAAAAAAAATTTTTCCAAAAAGGCTCGGGACTGGGGGATGTCATAGGTGCGGAAAGGCTCGGGACGTGACGGGTTAATGGTGTTATTGGTGGCAGCTTTGGCTGTAGGAATGGTAATTGTGGAAGTAAAACTAACGAATATGGCAGTTGTAGTTATGTTAGTTATGGAGGTAGGGACAGTAGTTGTGGCAATGGTTGTATGTGTAGTGGGAGCTATCATGGTGTATGTTGGTGGAATTAGTCCATGTCTGATATTCCTAAAGGGAAAACCTCTGGAGAGAGGAAAGTGAGAAAAAGCTTGAAGGAGAAAGGGGGAGATACGGGGATGGAAAGGAGAGGTAAGAAATGGTTGAGAAAGAATGGAAGAAATGGAGATATGAAAGTGAAATACCCACCACACGGAGCGTCCTCGACACCACCACCCCAAGAGGAGGCCATAGGGAGGCTTACAGGTGTCCTGCGCTGTCCCGTGCTACACCGACTCATCTCCCCTGTGACCTTACACCCCTCTTCTATGCAGCCTGACCACCAGGCAGTACTCAGATTGAGTGCATTACCATCTGACGGAGAGAGCACTCGCCAGAATCGGGGTGGGACTTGCAGTGGCAAAGTCCCAAGTAGGCCCTCAGATGCAGAGTCCATCAGACCTGCCTCCAAAAGAGGACTAGACTCCACTGGTGCTCACGTACGTACTACACCCCAGGGGAGCAGCGACACAGTAGCATCCACCGGATCTACTTCATACTGTAGGAGGAGTGGCCACCGGTTCTCCTCCTTCTACCACCCACCTCTGGGAGCCAGCGGGTCGGACCATCTGCTAGACGATCTTCGTCTGTGCTCCCAAGGAGGGCGGCGGGCCCCATGGTAGTGTCCACCAGATCTACCACAGGGGGACAGACCACCAGTAGTCTTCCAGCTGCATCATTCTCCAATGGCAGGAGGGCAGAGTCCACTGGACCTGCAGCCCTACAGGACTTCTCCATCCATCCCCAGGACGAGTGGTCCCCTGAAGGAGCGTCCACCGGAACTCCTTTGACCACTACCCCAGGAGGGAGCCTAGGCAGTGTCCACCAGATCTGCCCGGCCGAGGGAGTCCTCTGGACCTCCTTCTCACCCCCCAGACCGGAGTTTCGGCAGGGATGGTTAGGTCCGCCAGGCTGGGGAATGGACCTCTGGTCCTTCCCCCTCTGCGACTCCAGAGGCTCCCTGTGAGGGCAACGCCTCTTGCTCAGCCCGCCCATCCTGTGGCCGAGTGAGGTGCCCCTCTCACCTCCTTTCCAGTACGGAGAGTGGAGACTGTTCCACCACAGGAACCCTGCCTGAGAGTACCAGGGACAAGACCACCCCGAGGCCAGGTGTCCTGTCGCTGTGGCCCAGTCCCCGAAACCCGAAGCCACTGATGGACTCCCCCTGGAGTGAGCGGTTGCAGCCCACCCCTGCCAGCCCCCTCCTCCAGGTGAGACTGCAGCCCTAGGTGATGGCGGGATGCCCCTGATGCCAACAGCAGCTGTCAAACTCCCCTGACACAGGCAGCTGCAGCCAACCCCTGACGGTCACCTCCTCCAGCCGAGACCACAGCCCCAAGGAGGCGATGAGTGCCCCATGGCCGACCCTTGGCTCAGACCAGCCAGGCCAGCCCCCAGGACTCCCATCACGACGTAGGGTAGGCACCGTGCTGAGCGCCTTCTAGCCCTGTCTGACCCTGGCCCAGAGGGCCACCATACTCCCAGGGCCCCCACCAGGAATGAGGCTTTTCATCACTCCCCCTTCATCTCGACCCCAGACTACACCGCCAGACTCGCACTGGGAACACACCCCAGATGGCTCTCCTCCCACACCTGACCGCCACCTATGGCTGCCCACATAGTGGCCAGAGGCGCGCCCCTTGCACCCACCGACGACCAGCTGTACCGTGAGTGTAGTGCTACAGACTTTGTGTTTATTCCCCTCACCCAGCCCCTAAAACATCATGCTCCTGTGTGTGCCCCCCTACTTGCTCCAACCCCCTTCCCCCATTTTTGTGCTTGGGTACGCCTTTGTGGGAAGTTCCCCAGTTGCCCCAAGTGACATCCCTCCTTTCACATCCCTGTGCAGCACCCTGACTCCCCCCGTATGCTCTAGGCCCTACCAGTGATCATATACCGTGATTCAGTGTAGGGAGGCTACCCAACCCCGTCCCCATCACATACTGTAGTAGTACATCTCGGTGTAGTGTAACTATTCTCAGGTCCTCAAGCGTATTGTTCCCTTCCCTCGTGCAATACATACCTGACCTGACTCTTTATCCCAATCTAGTGTCTAAGTATTCTGTTTATACCACATAGGCATTTTGTTCTGTGATATACCATGCCTGTTATCATATCCCGTCTGTGTGACGCACGTGTGGTTTATAGTGATATATTGTATTCCATGAAGTATTGAGTTCATGTCACGCGTGTATATTCATGCTGTGATATACTGTGTCATAGGCTATACTGTGTGCAAACCCCTGTGTGTGTAATATTGAGATATATCTAGTGTCATTTGCCATAGTGTATTCAGGCTCCCCTGTATGTATTGTATCGTGATATATGTAGTGTAAGTGTACAGTACTTTATATTGTACTGTGTCATCAAGTGTACTTATATTTTGTATAGGTTTGCCCATGTACTTGTGTGTGAACTGTTGTACTTTGGTTGTTGGGTAATATACGTGTAAATCTGGGTAACCAGTGTTTGAGCCCCATTCCCTTGTCTGTAAACTCTGGCCTTGTCAAGAAAAAAGAATCCAAGGCCCGTGCCGTACCTGAACCCAAGAAGTTGGCTGCAGAATACTCTGCATAACAGAAAGGAAGAAGAAAACAGAAGTTGAAGTAATGGTAGAAAAGGAGAGGAAAAGAAAAAAGAGAAGAAAGAGGGAGAGAAGAAAGAGAAAATAAGCAGATGGGAAGGAGGGAAGAACAGGGGCAAATAAATAAAAGGAAAGAAGAGAGAGAGAGAGAGAGAGAGAGAGAGAGAGAATAGAATAATGGAATTAAGGAGAGAAATGAACAGACGAGGTAAGACGTCAGGAAAGGTAAGCTGTGCAGTAGGTTTCGATGGTTGGAAGAGTGGGTAAGGAAGGGTGGAGGTCAACAGGGTGAGGGTGAGAGAATGTTTGGGTGAGGGTTCATGGGGTGAATGTAAAGGAGAATTGGTTGGTGAGAGGGAGGTTATGGATATGGCTGAGAGAGGGAGGAGGAAAGGTATGATGGATGAGGAGTGGGTGTGGATAAAAGCAAAGGGATCGAGTAGTTAAAGACGTAGCGTGAATTCCGAAAGCACAAAATTTGGATTCTGAGGTGGATTTGGGAACAGTTTGATGATTTTAATTTCGGTAATCAGAGTCTACTAATCTTTCGGAAGGAAAACTGATATACTCGTATCACGAAAACATCTTCGTTAATATCAGTAAGTCAGTCTGGAACAGGAGGGCATGTATTCATTATGAACGGTGGGTACTAACCACGTGTGGTGGCTCGTAGGGCTGCTGAGATTCAGGGAACGGTCTGTTATGCATATTTTCTGAGTCAGACACAAAAAAAGTGAAGAGAACTACTGAAGGAAGGAAACTTGTACTATCCTACCTCCCCTCCTTGTCTTCTGACATCCAAATATTACCTTTCCCCTCACCAACATTTTCCTCCTTTCTCCCTCTCCTGCCCTTCCCTCCAACCGCTCTTGCATTCCCTTTACCCCTCTTTCCCTCTCTTCCTTACGTCTTTCTCCTACCTTCCATAACCCCCTTTTCCCTTACTTTCTCTCCTCCTTACGTCTCCCATTCCATCCTCTCCTTTTCTTCTCCACTTCTCCCTTCCCTTCCCCATCCGCTCCCCTTGTCCCCATATTTTCCCTCGTAAATAAGGCTATGACTCCTTTTTCTCTGTCTTACACTTTTTTTTCCTCACTCTCCTATGATGTTATTATCTTTAACTCACAGAATATGTAAGGTAGTTACATTATACCCTATAACAAATTGCTTCAACAGAACCAACAGATCTGCTGCTGTTTGATTTCCTTTGTACACTTTTGTACACCTTTGTACTCCTTTTCTCCTCTTCCCCTTATTCTTCACCATTTCTCTATCCCGTCCCATCTCTTTATCTTTTCCTCATTCCCCCCCTTATGTTTCCCCCTTCTATTATCTCCTCTTCCCCGCCTCTTTCTTCCTTCTCTTTCCCATTTCCCCCCTTCACTTTAGATGTTTCCTTCCTCCCCGCTTCGGTCTCCCGCCTCCCCCATCCTCTCAATCTCGTTCTCTTTCATTTCCTTATGTATTCTTCTCTTCTCTCCTTTTTTTTTTTCTTACTTCCCCCTGACCTATTTCACCCTCCCCTTTCTCTGCCTTTCATCTCTTATGTTCCCTTTCTCTCCTTCCCGTTCCATTCATTCATCTCTTCCTCTTCCCTCTCATCTTTTTCTTCTCCTCTCCTTCCTACTTCCATTCTCCTCACCTATTCCCACTTCATGCCCATATATCCCCACCTCTTTCATTACTCCCCCCTACCAGCATCCCTTACCTCTTCCCTTCTCCCCCTCTAAGGAGATAGAAAGCTCCCTGGGGAAATTTCTTGTCTTAGGAAACTGTTGCCTCTTACTTCCACAATATATCTTACTTTCCTCCCACCTTTTGTTTCTCATATCCCCTCTCTCACTTCCTTCATTGTCTCCTTCTTTCCTCCCTTGTCTCTAGCCATCCTCTCTAGTCCTCCCATTTCCCGTCCTCTCCTACCTCCCTCTTCCTTTCCTTCTTCACAGTACTTCCTTTCTTATAATCTCTAACATTCACATGCTTACAAAAAAGATATGAAGATAAAAGAAGTACTACAGACTACCAACACTTCAAAAAGAATGCCCCACAATGAAGTAACTTCCTATCACCAACTGTCTTCCTTCTATCCATCAATGGCCTTCTAAGCTGTACAGTACATCTAACCCTATTCTCTCATACGCTGATGATTCCATCTTTCACCCTTCCATCCTCTTCTTGCAGCGTCGATCTCATCAAACAAGGGATGAGAGTAAGGCACACTTAACTCGAGGCGTCCCGTCGATGTATGGATACGTCAGACAATTTGTCATGGTGACACCTGACGACGTATCCATATGTTTTGCAATTGCACGGTCATTTGCTCAATTTTCAAATCTCGCGCTTGATTTTTGGTACGTAGGTGCTGGACACTTTCTCTAATCCAGCCACCGGGTGGGGACACTCCCTGACCCCACGTGACCCGCGCACTCCCTTGTCTCGGTCACTCACCTTGTAGCAGTGACCCTGAACGGACATGCCACACCGAGATCTCTCTGATGCTGAAATTCAAGCTGCCCTGGATGCCTTCACAGGTGACACCGATTCCCCACTTGATGACGACATGGCCGACAAGGATTACATGCTTCCCTAGGACGAAACCAGCAGCAGTGACAAGGAAGTACCGTCCCCAAGGAAGCGGCGATATGTGACGTATCCTGAGGCTAGAGAAGGCCAGCCTGGACCCCAACCATGTGCACTCACCTCTCTCCAGCCCCCAGAGGAAACAGAGGGCGAGGGTGAGGACGAGGACGTGGACGGAGCCGTGGAACGTGGTGCTACCTCGTGGCTCAGGAGAGAGGGGATTTCGCCACATGGAACTGAAAGGGCGGCGAGGAGGAGACACCTGTATGGGCCTAGTACTTTGTATGGGGAAGGCGGGAGTGGTGTGGCGGTAGTGACTGGTGAAAGTAAAACTGGTGTGGTGGGAGTGAGTGGTGAAAGTCATGGTGTGAGGGAGGCAGCGCAAGCACATCATGTGAGGCAGCAGGGAGGCGAGGAGGAGCCGCTCCCTAGCACATCTTTAACCCCTCATCATTCCCGTGCTTCCTCCCAACAGTCATATGATGTGCGGAAAGGAGGGAAAGGGAAGGGAAAGGGAAAAGGAAAAGGGAGAGAGAAAACGAGTGCGAGTAGGGAAGGGCGCTGCTCTCCACCTCCCCAACCTCGCCCACCACCCTCTCCTCCCCACCCAGACGAAAGCGATGATGGGGACGAGGCTGGAGACAGTAGTGTGTCGTGGGACTGGGAAGATGGGACTAATTTCACTCCCATCATTCACCCCTTCACTGAGGAGTGGCAGTCTGGCTGCACAGCTCCAGGAATCTATGCCAGCTCCACCAGGATGGATTTCTTCCACCTGTTCTTTGGGGAGGAGTTTGTGGTGCGGATTGTGGAACAGACTATGGCATTTGCAAGTAGCCAGGACCGTGAAAGTGAGGATGAAGGTAGGAGAAGCAGGCACTCCCTCCAGTATGATTACCCAGTTACCATAAGTGAGATGTTTATCTTTCTAGCCCTGGTTCTTTTGATGGGTATTGTACGGAAAAGACAAATTTCGGCATACTGGTCTACGGACCCTATGACCAGCACACCTTTCTTTAGGAAAGTACTGGGCTGGAATCAATTTCAGCAAATTCTGAGCCGCCTCCACTTTTACGATACCGACGATCCTGCTATTGCTGATAACACGGATAGAATGAGGAGAATAAGGCTGGTATTTGATCACCTGTGGGAAAAGTTCTGCTCATCCTTCTATCCTAATCGAGACCTTGTCATAGACGAGAGTCTCGTGTTGTGGAGAGGCAATATTTCTTTTTGCCATTACATACCCAGCAAGAGACACCGTTTTGGGTTCAAGATCTTTGTTATGCGTGACTGTAAGACTGGTTATGCGCAAGACATAGTCTTGTATGCTGGTACACAAACAGACATAATAGAAGATTGAAGTATTGGACTCTCAGGGGCCGTGGTAAAGACAATGATAGAGGATTACTTTCTTCGTGGTCACGTGCTCTACCTGAACAACTGGTACACTCGCCACCTTCTCGCACGGTAGGGGAGAACGATAATGGTTCGGACATAATTTCAAAAATATTTATAAAAATTCAGGTTTTAGCAGGAGTGTAATATGGTTTATGTTAAAATGTTGCCACATCATTTGGCTCTTTAGGTTGATAATATGAAATTCTTAGCTCTTTTCAGCTTTAAGCTATAGTTAACAAAACTCAAGTGACTACATTGTCCGAACCATCCCTACCAGTGATGATGGTTCAGACAGTAGGGTGGGATGGTTCGCCCATAGGCAATGTGTTACTCGGTATATTCTTAAAATTATGTGAGTTATATTGGATAAAAGCAAACATTTATTAATTCAAAGATATTTCATTTTCCTAAAGTACAATATTAAACTTCAGAATCCAAATGAACTACTTGATATCTGTTTAAATATATATACAGTATATATATATATATATATATATATATATATATATATATATATATACAGTATATATATATATATATATATATATATATATATATATATATATATATATATATATATATATATATATATATATTTTATAACCAATAACATTCACCAGATTTGTTAATAGATGACTTAACCTCTTACTTTCTGCTACAAAAGAAGATGTGTGGATGAAAAGGTTGCAGAGACTGAAATCCTAATAAACAAAAATGATGGACAGAGTCAAAGAATTGCATATGAATCGATTAGAGAACTGAGTGGTAATGCAGGTAAACGCAAGGAAATACCAATTAGAGACAGGGAAGGAAATTTATTGACCAAAGATGGAGATATTAAAAATAGATGGAAAGAGCATTTTGAGACAGTTCTTAATAGACCAATACCACCAGAAGAGGATATACCGTCTGCTCAGGAAGATTTAAATATAGAAACAGGAGAGTTGAGGCTTGCAGAAGTGGAGAAAGCAGTAAAACAGTTAAAGAATAATAAGGCACCAGGGGAGGATGGTTTATTTCCGGAAATGTTTAAAGTGGATGGGGATAGATTAATAATGATCTTGACCAAGCTATTCAATAAGATATGGGTGACGGGGTTACTACCATCAGTTTGGAAGAATGGTGTAATTGTTAAAGTTCCGAAGAAAGGAGACCTGAGTGAATGTGGTAATTGGAGGGGAATCTCTTTGTCACCGATAGCTTTGAAAGTTTTCAGTAGAGTGTTGTTAAATAGGTTGGAGCCGGTGGTTGAGGGTATTCTGAGGGATGAACAGGCTGGTTTTAGAAAGGGACGTGGTTGCAATGATCAGATCTTTATAGTTAGGCATTTGATGCAGCAAGTTAATGAAATGAGAGTACCGTTAAGTCTGTTTTGTTGATTCTGAAAAGGCTTTTGATAGTGTTTCGAGAGAGTCTATGGGGAAGATCATGAGACATTATGGAATACCAGAGGAGTTTGTGAGGGTCATTATGAGCATGCATGAGGACACATTTTGTAAAGTGATGGTTGATGGTTGTCTGAGTGATTCGTTTGACGTCAAGTCCGGAGTAATTCAAGGTGGTGTTCTATCGCCTTTACTATTTATATTGGTCATTGATTACATTATGAAACGTGTTGGAACAGAAACCGGTGCAGGTATACTTTGGGGAGAGAACAGGAAACTTTTGGATTTAGATTATGCAGATGATATAGTTTTGATCTGTGATGGGCCAGAAGAGATGCAGAGAGTGTTGGACTGTTTGGTGAGTGAAGGTCGCAAGGTGGGTTTGGTTATTAATTGTGGAAAAACTGAAATAATCAATATGAATATGGAAAATGCGCAGGAATGTGTAATTGGAGGTATGGTTGTAAAGCAAGTTGATAGGTTTAAATATTTAGGTACTTATTTAGCCAAGGATGGTTCTTTGAACTTTGAATTCGAGGAAAGGTTAAAGAAGGCTAATCAGGCAATGGGAATGCTTAAAAATATTTGGAATAATAACAATTTCTCTGTGCATACAAAAATCAAACTTTATAAGGTAATGGTTAGGAGTATCTTAATTTATGGACACGAGTCTTGGTACAGCACAGTGACTATGGAAAATAAATTCTTGGTGTTTGAAAATAAAGCACTTAGAAGAATATTAGGAGTTAAGTGGTGGGAAAGGATACCAAATAGTAGAATTAGAGAAATAACGGGAGTGCAGCCGATCGATGAATATGTTAGATTCTCACGATGGAAGTGGCTAGGACATGTGTATAGGAGACAGGGAATAGTACGAGGTACACCAGGGTGGGTGGCACCTGGTAGGAGAGGTAGAGGAAGGCCGAAAGAGACGTGGGTGAGGACAATGAGACGGGAAGCTGGAGATGAGTGTTGGGGAGATCTTGAGGAGTTACGAGTAGCACAAGATAGGATGTGGTGGTGTGAGTTCATCGAGGCCCTATGCATCCCCGAGGGTGCCACAGGAAATGATTGATTGATTGATTGATTCTGCTACAAAATTATGCATAATTAGTCCTCTCTCTCTCTCTCCCTCTGGAATACTGACTTCACTTTTCACTTTCTAGGTCTTATTTTAGACGGACTAACTTAAGACTTTTAATGCACTTTGCAGCCTGCAAAATTGAAATAGAAGTTGTATTACCCCTTCCTTCTTTTAACACTTTGACAAATAGGTTAAATAAAGAAAACTATTAGTATATATTCCCTGATAACCATTAAGAATGGTGTTCCACTATGTGTTCAAATATAAATGAACAAAAGTAGTGTTATCATTTGATAAGGTCATGACTTGGTAGTAAAGGAGGGATAGCAGACTGTCCAAACCATTCCCCTCCTCAACTGTCCGAATCATCCCGAATCTATGTAATTAATTGACGGGTACTCTCAAATTTCACACAATAGAGTTTAACATTCGTTTTTCATGGCAATAATTATGTTCTACGTGCAACACAAATTCACCCTGATAATGCACAGTTCGATACTTGGCATATTCAAATGGTAGAGCTTACAATATACATTCAAATTATTACATAGGAAATCCAAGAAAACATAAAATCTGACCTTCATAAGAAAATGAGACGTTTCTAGCTTGGAGGTTCCATGTGCTCGAAGTAAAGAAACTCTCCCACGTTCATGCAAGATCAAACGGCCTTAAGTCCTCAGGGAATGCATTGTCCAAACCATCCCACTGTCCGAACCATCACCGCCCTCCCCTACCTACACCTGCATGACACTGGAGTCTGTGGCACCGTAAAGAGAAACCATCAGCATAAGGTCAAGGTTGGGAGGAAACTTGATATGAATAAAGTGTTTTTTTTTCAAGGCTAATAACATCCTCGCCACCCTGTGGAACCACAAGAGGGGAGTTTCCATCCTATCGACGGTACACCACCCCCTCAAGCACCGCACAGACTCTGTGGATTACCACAGCGAGAGGAGGCAGCACGTCTGGAAACATGAGTCAGTATTGGACTACAGTATCAACGTGAGGCAAGTGGATCAGTCCAACTCCATGATTTCCAGTGTGGAGCGTGCTAGGACCATGATGAAGTGGTACAAAAAGCTCTTCTTCCACTTGTTTGATATCACGGTCCTGAATGCACACTACCTCCACGCCATTACTATGAGAACCTCAGAGACCTTCGAGGGGTTTATGAGGGAGCTGGCCCGCAAAATGTTTGCGAAATATGCGGAGGACAGGCCCCACCACCGCCACTGCCCCGCCACTGCTGCACAGACTCCCCTAAGTCTCACCGCACGCCACTTCCCCACCTTCATACCTCCTCAACCAAACCGCCCTAGACCCCAGTGGTGGTGTCACGTCTGTAGCCATTCCCAAGTGAGAGAAACCACTCAAAGAAGAGACACGAGGTACGAGTGTGTGGACTGCAACATTGGATTGTGCGTTGCACCTTGCTTCAAAGAATACCACATGTTAGTGAATTACTGATACAGTGTATGCTTGCAATATGATGCTCTAAGTATTGTAAATATGCGATAATCTGATGCTCACTATAATTGTAAGGTCTGTAAGTATGTGATAACAGTAATATAAGGTGGAAACTGATATAGCGTAGTTGCAAAAGTATAATATAAGTGTAAAAATAGAATGTAAGTTGAAACAGTCATTGCGATTAGCTTATTATGTAAGCATGAGATAATTTGATGCTCACTATAACAGTAAGGCTTATAAATATGTGATAATGGTTATATAAAGGAGACGGGTGTAAAGTTAGTGGAAAAGTATAATGTAAGTGGAAAAATAGAATGTAAGTTGAAACAACAGGCCTAGCAGGTGCGCTCACTATGTAAATATATGCTAACATTACACTAAGTACAATCATAAGGTCCATAAAAAGGTGATAATAGCTATATAAAGTGAAAACGGGTATAATGTTAGTGGAAAAGTATTATATAAGTTGAAAAAATGAAATGTAAGTTGAAACAAGTCATTGCGAGTGAGCTCACTGTGTAAATATACACTAACATTACGCTAAATATAATCATAAGGCCTGTAAACATGTGATAACAGTTATATAAAGTGGAAACGGGTATAAGGTTATTAGAAAAGTATTATGCAAGTAGAAAAAATGGAATGTATGCTGAAAAAACAATGTCTGCGAATCTTCACTGCCAAGTTGGGTGAATTCATTAGTTTCACCCAATGAAACAATGCTTATTTCAACTTTAATTTTGTATAAAAACCAGTATACTCTTGTACTACATGTTGTTTTGTTTGTAATAAATAAATATGTACCTGTTGTGAATGGTTTCCCATACTAAGCCCTACCATAGAAAACGTGACAGCTGCGAGCACCTCCATAGAACACAGTACCAGATGTATGTAAGGTATACCTGTGTAGGCCACTTATAGAGCCAATTGATCACATTTTATGTGATTTTCCATTGTTTCTCACCAAAAGCGGAGGTTTGAGTCAAAAAAAAAAAAATCCAAAATCTGACAGGATGGGGGGGGGGGGAGTGATGTAAAATCGGCTGTGATGGGCAGGGTTAATGTCAGACTTGGTTAATATTTCTGACTGGGATATAAGTAATCTTGTTGTTTTTAATGCATTAGAAATTCGGTTCTTACTCTTACATCTTTGGGCCAGTCAAAATCTACCACAGGAGTATCCTCTAATTTTTAACAATACCCAACTCAATCCTGCATCTTCATTAAACATACCTGAGGTTTCATTCCCTCGCGATTTACCTTGGAAATATCATATTACCTCGCCTGTAAAATCTGGTTTCAAGAGATTGGGTGTGCTAAGCCGACTTCATGCCTTCATTATCCCTGCACAGCTGTTGATTTTATACAAGTGCACAGGCTTTATTAGCCCTTGTGCTGAGCACAATTCTCATGTGTGGGGAGGCTATCGACATACAGCTCTTCTCAACAAGGTGGAATCAAAGCCTTTTTGTCTCATTAGCTTTCCTTGTAATATTGGCTTCCTTCATCCTCTGTCTCATCTCCGCACTGGTGCACCTTTAATTCTTTTCTATCTCTGCTTCAAAGGTCACTGTCCTCTGAACTGTCTGCTTGCATCCCTCCACCACCACGGTGGGCGCATAGTGTTCATCTATTACCAAACTCTCATCCCTTTTCTGTCCAACTCTCTAATGCAAGAGATAAACGTTACTTCTAGTCATTCAGGTATGCAACAGGTCAGCAGTGGAACTGTCTTCCTCTGTTTTCATACTGTCTATGATCTTCAGTCTTTTAACCAGTGTGTCCAGGCATCATGAAATTAAATGATGTTGAATTAGACTCTCTATTATCTTCTTTTTATTTTTTCTTGGAAGGTGCAGGATGCTGGTTTCTAGCATTAGGTTCCTTCTTCCTTACATAAAAAAAAAAAAAAAAAACTAGCTGAGCAGAGAAAGTTTCAAATTTACTTACAGCAGTTGGTACAAAACAAAAAAAGAATAATTGTCACCACTGCTAAACTAAATGAAGAGGAAGGCAAGAAATATTTTTTTAACATTATATAGTTTTTTCCATAACTGGGGAGGTAGGAAACCAGGTGCCTATATCAAGTGTAAGCATGAAAATTCCAGAGCCGAACAAAACTGGGTCTGAACTAACACAAACCTTGAAAACCTATAATGAACAACAAGAATGGTTATATTGTCCCAATCCTCTGCACAAGGGTCAATATAGCATGTCATTTGCTATCAGAACACACCTTGCACCAGTTGCTACAGCTAGGTTGCCAGTTGTACTGCGGGTAAACAAGGACAAGGTCGATATTACCTGCCAGTAAACCTAAACGACCTGGAAACTTAAACTCAGATAATTCAAGTTACAAAATGGTTGTTCTAATTTACACTACCGGCTCCCTCTTAAGATAACATCGATACTTGCTCCCACTATAGTCGTGGCGCACCACTCTGAGGTTGTCATTATCATACCCTGGCAACCTACCATTCAAAAGTGCATCTGATTTCGTATCATATTATACACGAATCATATTATTATGCACGAATATACACGAACATATTATACACGAATCACATGCATCTCATGTTATACACGAAATCAGATGTACTTTTGAATGGAAGGTTTCCAGGGCACGATAATAACAACCTCAGAGTCACGCGCCGCGACTATAGCGAATATTATAGGGTGTTATTTGCCTGGGCTGAACATTAGAGGGTAAAGAGGAGGGGTGGGTGGGATCAGTGATTGTTTCTGCGTCATTTTCAGATTGGGACAGATTACCGGGAACAGTATTGGTCCTACCTTGTCCCAGTTCATCAGGTTGTACAACAGAGGACCTGTATGTAATACCGATTGCACCAGGTTCTATGTATATGTTTGGGTAAAATGAAAATAAAATAAAAGAAAAACTTTGCTTTAACCCTAGATGACCACCCTGGAAAATAGTACCTTACCACACCCATGGTAATGATCTTGACCACACTTTAGGAAATTAAAAATACATGCATTGAACAGATCTTAATTTTATTATTTTTAACAAAAACTACAATCTTTTCTCTAAGGAATAATGAGAAAGTTGAACAAAAATTTGAAAAATAGCAAAAAAATATTTGTAAAGTGTGTAAAAAGCTAAGAAGAAAAAAAGGTATTCCTCTCCCTCTCTCTTGTGTTGTTTAACCTAAACCGCTTCTTCCGGGATGCCAGTATTGATCACTTATTGTCTCTTTCACATCTGATTATTCCTGGAAAGAGAAATAAAAAAAAAACATTGTGTAACAACAGTATGATAACTACCTAACAGGAACACCACCCTTGGTCAATATGTTGACCAATAGCACTAGAAATAGACAGTAATGAATGGAGCCGGACAAATGCAGTTCACATGGGTAGGAGGCAACTAGCACTTAACCCCTCTGCACACAATGACGTGTTTGTCGTCATTAGGGTGTGGCTATGCCCCTACACATTGATGCTTTTATAGTCATTAAAGCAAAAATCTTTCGTCAGAGAAAAAGTTTTTGGTCGATCGGCATCAATTTTGGAGACGTCATAGCTTCCCTGCTCCTCGTCAAAAGTAATGAGTTGGCAACTGTGGGTCCCAATACCAGCAAGAGGCAGACAGGTTATTCAGTATCAATTGAACTATGAGTGGGGAAGGTGCTGTGCAGTTTTGTCCCTTTAAATTTCCACTCTTAGCCCCATCCCTGCTGTGCAACATATACCACTATACCAGTAGTGCTTGTGTATAGTGTTTGGGCACTGTTGTGATTAGATTTGGTGTTTGCAATAGGAAATTTGGTGTTTGTGAAGCATTCCTGGCCGTTAGCAACCGTTGGCCCAATGAAGATTGTGTTACTGTTTCTAATCAACTACACTGCCTCTACCCTGCACCAAATGTGAGTATTCAGCTATCAAAAATAGTGACAGTGAATCATGTGAATAAAGTGTGCATATCTAGTGTACAAAGAATTAGTGAAATATGTGCAGTAGCTTAGAGGAAGGCAGGAAACCACCCTACAGTCACTACACAGCGTGGGTACACCATAGTTTTTTTTGCATATTTCTAAAAAATTATGAGGCCTAGGATCACCGTTTTGTCTCAAATGAAAGCCAATGAAATTCTACATAAAATGATAAAATAAAAACAACAGTGGCGAGAAAAGTTTTGTGCTAGAGTCCCCCGAATAAAAAATCTGTTGTCTGTCAGAAATAGGTTTTCTTTTTCGCTTATTACTCGAACACCATACTCTTATCAATCCGGGACCTTTGGCATTCGAAAGCAAATAAAATTCTCTTTCCAATGACTGTACAACATGTAGAGATTGATTAGTAAACATTCAACTTATGATGTTGGGAATTGAGATGTATGTTCCTGAATGTTTATTCACGTGGCCATAACGTACATATAGTACGTTTTTTTTTTTTTGCTCATCATATAGAACAAACATCGACAAATAGGAGTATATGGATTTTGTGGCAAAATAAATATGTTTCGGTGGTGAAAATAAGCCAAGAATGCACTTTTTTGGAACGCGCAGCAGACGTAGGGGTGACAGGAGAAAAGCCAATGCGTCATGGCACAGAAAACTTATTAACTAATCCATGCACAAAAGGGTTAACACTGGTGGAAGGAGGGAGCCATACACCTGTGCTTTTGCTGGCGCAGGCGCACTGCATACTGCAAGTCAAGATCTTTACCAAGGGTGGTGATGTAGGGTTAATGACTAGTGAAGTCGATAGCCTTCTTCTTCTTCTTCTTCTCTTTCTTTTTCTTCTTCTTCTTCAATGGTGAAGCAAACACTGACACCGAAATGTCTGGAAGATGATAATGTTGACAGTCAATACTGTTTTCTTAATCAAAATATCCATATAATGAATCGGTTACATTCTGTTCAATAATCCGTGATATTACATTCATTGCACTTGGCTTTATCACCATGTTAATGAGTGTATCTATACCTCCTATCTCTTCTTTGTTCATTTTTACATTCTCTCTCTCTCTCTCTCTCTCTCTCTCTCAAAACTGAAGTAGCCTATAAGAGAGAGGAAGAGAGAGTTTGGCTATATTGTAATCGTGAGGGATCGGAAATTTTGTACACGATCTTAAAATATTTTAGAGCAATTTAGCTTCACACACACACACACACACACACACACACACACACACATATATATATATATATATATATATATATATATATATATATATATATATATATATATATATATATATATATATTCTTTCATTTCATATTCTTTTTTTTTTTTTTAAACGTATGTCTAATACCTTCTTTTGTTACCTTCTTCGGTTAACCAAGATTAGTTGTTTTAGTTTATTCTTGCAAGTTCAAATGTAATTTTATTCAGTCCATGACAGTTTTCGTACAGGAGGGATTACACACAGTGTTAGGTAACCTTATTACACACAAAGGGGTACTAGGACAGTGGAACATGCACACCTATCGGAAGGTTTAATCTGAATATTAAACTTTGTCCTTTGACATTGGCCTTCAACCGATTACTCTCATAATCAAATATCTTCGGCCTTGTCTAACCCTTAACATTTCCAGTAACTTTGATTCAGAACAGATAAATATTGTTCCTAGATGACTTTGCCTAGTGACGTTAACCTTTGACCTATCCACAATACCTCGACCTTTGACAGACAAGCCTTGGTTGATCATTGTTTCATACATCAAGTATTTTCGAGATCAGATTTCAAAACTGTTTTGGTTATTATGCTCACAAGAAAATGCAGAAAATGAAATTTTGACCTTTCCCTGTGACCTTGACGTCTGACTGGTTGTTCTTAATACTGATTCACTTCATTCTTGCCTGGCAGTTTACCATTCAACTAAGTTTGATTCATATCAGAACAAAGCTATAGGAGCTGGCCTTACCTCGTGACCTTTTCTTTTGACCTCTCCTGCTGTCCAGGACCTCTGAGTGATTTTTCTCAAACACCAATCTTTTATGCTTGTGTAATCCTTAACTCTTTCATAAGGTCTGGTCTGAATCAAATAAAAACGGCTTAAGTAGACTTTGTCCTATGACCTTAACCGTTGTCCTTTTTGTTCTAAACAAAAGATAACTTTGCTTCTTGTCTGTTCCTTACCCCTTCAACATTTTTAAAAGTAAGAACTTTTGTTTTCTAAACAACATAAATTAAGGTCGACATTTGAACCCTGTAAATGTAACCTACCTTTGATTTGTTGTCCTCAAAAATGAATCACCTCATTTTCCCTTACCCTCAGCCCTTCCATCAGGTATGATAGAAACTGAATAAAGCATGTTAATTTGACTTTATTAGGTCAGTGTTTGACCTAGCCATGCGAATTTAACATTTGACCTATTTTTCTCAAATGCAAAATATTTACTTACTGGCTAACCCTTACGACTTCCACTGCGTTTGATTAAAATCGTATAAGAGCTGTTTGAGTTATACAGTTAACACACACACAAACAGACAATAATCTAACATATACCACTCAAAACAATATCCACTCGCGCTCCTCAAGCTCGGTTGTAAACAATTTATACAGTCATAGCGATTAACCATTTTTTAAACTCTCTCTCTCTCTCTCTCTCTCTCTCTCTCTCTCTCTCTCTCTCTCTCGCACACACCTAATCAGCCCCAACAAAAGACGACTCAGGTATAATGACGTGACGCTCCCTGGACTCCGGTAAAATAAAGCGACACTGATTTTTACCACACACATAACACGGTCTTAATCCGGTGGTCTAAACAATGTGATGCAGAACGTTCGCTGTTAAAAACAACGGTAACGCCAGACCACCTTGGCCAACAGAACAACTCATCGAGCCTGGTATCCAGGTTACGAGATTCGTTTCACAGTCAAGAGTAAACGCCGTAATCAAGTACATTTGGCAATGCACTATAGTGCCTAAAATTAGGGCAGGGTGTGAAACAGGCCGTGGTAATATGCCATACTGATCCGACCGTTTGTTTCGCAGATATTTGCGAAAAACGATGGGTCCAGGCCCCTGAAACGCATAGTATATATATATATATATATATATATATATATATATATATATATATATATATATGTGTGTGTGTGTGTGTGTGTGTATCTAAATAGGTTCTTATATGGTAAGCTAGGTACTTTTTAACTCTTATATAAATAATCAGGTTTTTTACTCTTCACTTTTGTATATCATTTACATTGCTTCTAGGTCAATGAAGATGGCATTAAGAAGATGCCGAAACATTTACCAATAATAATGATTGTTATAACGGCCCTTGTCATACTCTTTCCGCTTCCTTTTTCCGGCCCCTTTCTCTCTTCCTCATATCGTTCCTCCCTCCTTTGTCTCCAATCCTTGTTTTCTTTCATTACTCCCTCCCCTGTCTCTTTCTTCTCTCTCTTGCCTATTTCCGTCATATATCTAACTTTTCTTCATCCATTGTTTTATCGTTTATCCTTCCTTCTCTCGTTTGTTCTTTGTGTTTCCTTTCTCCCTGTTTTCCTATCTCTCAATTCCAGCATCGTCTCACTGTCCTCTGTCCTATTTTACCTCATTCTATGACTCACTTTTCTCTCCCTCTCATCCTTCCTTTTACCACCTCCTTGCTATTTCTTTTTTCTTTTACAGTAAATAGCCACTTGAGTCCACATTACTGTTATAAGACCTTCGGCCGTATCTTTATGACTCAAAATGCAAAAAATATGTGAAATCCATAATTTTCGAAACACATGAAGATATAATTTGTTTTGCTTCATTATATCCTTCCTGGATGTTCTCCATGATGTGATGAACAGTCTGATGAAATTTAATATTCATTTAACTGACCTTCAAAATTTGTCACGCCTTCCCGTCCACGATACAGGTTCTAAGTGCACGGATGTATATGGCAAATTGTAATGGAAAATACGTTACATGTTTGTATACCTGCTGAATGTGATGTGGCGGTAATTATTTTTCGTGATGATACAGTACCGCATACAAACAACAAATCTCCTCTTGTCGCGAGTTGTGTTGGCATTTGGGACTTCCAGGGGCTGCGGCACTTACTACCGTTGCTCTGGTGGGGCAGATCTCTTGTCGTGGGTGTTGCCTCCAGCTGAGTCTGGAATAGCACCGTGTGCCCTATTATGTCCTTCCATTGTTGCCGACTGTCTACACTTCCGTTAGGGTTTAGTCCTTTTGTATGTGCAGTGACGCACATCACTCATGCCAGGGCTTATGTCTAGAAGAATGACGTGTGTCCGAACTGTACCAGACCCAACCAGTCTGTTGTATGCCTGTTACGACTAGATCTAGAACTTCCAGTGTTATATAGCTCTGTCAAGTGTCAATAAATGCTGAATTTGTCGCAGTACACTCGTTTTCTGCGAACCTTCATTAACTAGAACATAAAAGTGCTTGTACTGAAGTTCAGTTTGACTCGAAATTTGCATGAAGGATAAGTATGTGTTTCTGTTCATGATGCCCACTGTACCTCCAGTCATCTATAGAAATCGATTTCCCTCGCTTAGATGGCTTTTCCTGGTTATAGTAAGTTACTGCTTCTTTCCTCAATGCTCCGATTTGCCATGTTTTCCCCCATTATATATACAAGGAATAATGATCAGCTGTCTGCAATACTGATCCATCCTTAACGGTGGTAGTTGAAGTGAATGGTCAGACAGTATACGCAGTGAACTACTTGGGGTCGTAAAATTGGGTATTCAACAAACGTTAGCCACATGATAGGCCCTGCAGTGCACTCACTGTGAACAGATAACTCTCTGACTTCCTGCCGCTCAGCACCAAAGATGTTTGTTCAAAGATAAATATAAAAGAACAAAACTGCCTCTCGTAAAGCGTAGGCTACGCATCCTAAAGAAGCCATCTTTCAACACAGCATCGAGCACTCCTTTGGTGTGTAAGACAATTTACCCGTTTCGTAATTTTCTTGTACGTGGGTACAGCATTTCTCTGAGTACAATAGCAGCCAGACAGATGATGATATTTTCATCGCCATCATTATCATGATCATCATCATCCAGAATTCCTTTCGAACCCTACAGTAGGATGAGGTAGGGTCCAGAAGGCCAGAAAGAACTTCACAGGATTAGATACAAACCAGAGTTTGTCCAGTTAAATGGGTCACACTTCCACTCAAGCCCTGGCGATGATTTTTGAATGCATATTTGTCAGGACTCCATATTATAAATACAAATCCTAATAGATAGCATAATGGATAGATAGATAGATAGATAGAAGCACCAGCCAAGGTGTGGGAATAGGAAATGTGTCAGCAGGAGTCGACCAAAGGAAATATGCTTGCGATTTCATTGGGAAAGGAAATGAGTGCATTTCTGTAAAAAAATGCCACACGTACACTATGTCACCAGAAACGCTACATACACACAGACACACGGTTTCTCGAACATTCACATGTGTCTTGCACAGGTGACACTAGCCCCTATAGGGCAAGATGAGAGAGTTAGAGAGAAGAAAGGGGCTAGCCATAGAACCGAAAGGTCGTGGAGAGAGCGAGAGAGAAGAGGGGTCCGGCGAGACTTAGCTAGTAAATTACGTTCCTGTGTCATACATACACTGCTCAACTTAAACTATTCCTTGAAGATAATAAACTACGATCAACTCCCTGTATCCATCTTTAACTTCTCCTACCTTCGACTACACGATAACTAGAACCAAATTTCAAAATTTACATATTATATGGTCAAGATACCACATATAGTTGGTGGCAGTAACGGACGACCCGACGCCTTCAAACCATCACTTCTACAATCGATCAGACAAAATCGAGTATACAATAAGAAGGACGAGTTGAGTGAGGAATAACAAAACAAGAAAACGAAAAGCAAATACACAGCAACAACCACCTGACCCCCACTGCTCTCTCCAACTGCTCCCCTGCCTCCAAGCTGACGCAAAAGTGCAGGAGGTCAAGCAAATGCCAAGCCCATATTCACAACTCATCTTACTCACCTTTCTTCATTCAGGTTACTCATCGCTACTCATTTACTCACCACAGCTACCAGAGGGTGGGAGGTCGACATCACTGTGTGTGTTTGCTGAGACAGCACCGCGTCAGTCGACGTGTGCCTGACAATACACACCTATCACCCACTGCTCATTACTCATCCTTATTCACACATTCCTACTCATACTCATTTATTTGCAACAGCTATTGAGTGGGAATTCGATGTGTATGGTGAGGTTCAACTATGACTAAACCTTTTGTGCATTACAATCAACACTAAGATCACCAAGCCCTGAAAATTCCAGGAGTAATATCGTCTATCAACACAGCCCTAGAATTACCGAGAGTGAGACCTTCTATCAACACTGCACTTACCTTCCGAGAGTGACATCTCTATCAACACGCCTCTCCGAGTGACATCATCTGTATCAAGTGGGTGTGATTATACTTTACTTATTTCTTCCCAGTGCTTTAAATTAGTTACAATAACCTCCTTTACTTATTTATATACTTAATATATTTCATTCATTTCAACTCATTTACTCAACTATTCAGTTAAGACATAAATGAAAGATGTGTTTCATATCACCATACCCTAGCAACAAACTCCGTTTACCTGATTTCCAGGATATACATAAGAGAGCGAAAAAACAATTATTACACCACATTTCATTATATGAAATTCTAGAGGGTAAAAATCTGCCCATATACAACTACGATGATTATCCCAACACTGCCACCAGCTATATGTGGTATCTTGACCATATAGTATGTAAATCTTGAGATTTGGTTCTAGTTATCATGAAGTCGAAGGTAGAAGTTAAAGATGGATACAGAGAGTTGATTGTAGTTTATTATCTTCAAGGAATAGTTTGAGCAGTGTACTGTATGTATTACACAGGAACGTAATTTACTAGCTAAGTCTCGCCGGACCCCTCTTCTCTCTTCCTCTCTCCACAACCTTTTGGTTCTATGGCTAGCCCCTTTCTTCTCTCTAACTCTCTCATCTTGCCCTAAGGGGGCTAGTGTCACCTGTGCAAGACACATGTGAATGTTCGAGAAACCTGTGTGTCTGTGTGTATGTAGCGTTTCTGGTGACATAGTGTACGTGTGGCATTTTTTACAGAAATGCAGACTCATTTCCTTTCCCAATGAAATCGCAAACACATTTCCTTTGGTCGACTCTCGCTGACACATTTCATATTCCCACACCTTGGTTGGTGCTTCTATCTATCTATCCATCTGTCTATCCATCATGCTATCTATTAGGATCTGTATTTATAATATGGAGTCCTGACATGTTAACCAAAGCTGTTTTGCAACTCTAAATTTAACTCTAACCTTCTCCATTCAGGGTAGTCCTTTGGAATGCTTTTGATAACTTCCTCAAATATTTTAGCTGGTATTGGGAAAAGTAAGATGGACCAATATTTTTTACCGCCCACTCATTGGATAGGTAACCTCTCGTGGCCTCTGTCTGCGTGTCACTGCGTTTGTTCAAACACATTATTGTTAAAAGCCTTAATTTTTATTTGTATAACTTTTATTTATATATTTATTTGTTTTATTGTTTCTTTACTTAGTATCTTTTAAGCACATCTCTACCTACTGTAGATCGAGGACGAAGCAAATAAATGTATTCTACCTTTACAAATATTTTCGAGTTTTTCTTGCGAACACAAATATAATTCTCTCTCTCTCTCTCTCTCTCTCTCTCTCTCTCTCTCTCTCTCTCTCTCACTCTATTTCCACCTCTCCAGCCCCTCTCCCCGTCGTCTCTTGCCATCTTTCTTCTCTCACCTCCTCTTCCTTACTTTTCTTACATCTTTCTTTTGCAAATCTATTTCTTCCTCTCCTCCACTCCTCATCCCCATCTTCTCCCCCAGCCTATCCTGTCTCTATCTCTATCTTTCGTTCTCTACATACCTTCCTGTCCAGTCTATCCAGCTCTACCTTTCCTTCTCTGCTTACTTTCCTGTCCAGTCTCTCTTCTTTACCTTTCGTCGCTCTTCCCCATATTCCCTCCTCATCTCGTTCAATTTCTCTTTTATGCCTTTCCTCCCTCTCAACCTTCTTCCCACCAAATCCCTCCCAGTCTCTCTTCTTTTAACCTCTTCTCTCTCTCTCCCCCATATTTTTTCTACATATCTCCTCTCCTTCACTTCCCTCCTCCCTTCTTTTCCTCTCTCACATCTCCCTTCTACGCATTTGTCTCCTCTCCCATCCCTTTCCCTTATCTTCTCCCCCCATCTCTCATCTCTCCCTTTCCTCCCCTTATTTTCCACCCTTCTTCCTCATATGTCCTTCGCATTTTCTCTTCCTTTCCCCTCACTATAACCCCCTCTCCCTCGCCATTTGTCCTCATCTAACCGCTTCCCCTCTTCTCTCTCTCTCTCTCTCTCTCTCTCTCTCTCTCTCTCTCTCTCTCGTGATCACTACATTGTTTCCTGCGACGAAAAAACGCAATATTTATTGCTACATTATTCATATTTTATCGCTGTGTCATAACTCTGCAGTGAGGCGGAAATATTGGGCGCGGTGGGGTGATATGTGGGCTGGGATGAGTCAGCTCCTACCGTGACGACCTGGGTGGCGTGATTTAAGTGACATGAACAAATTACCAATAAATTATAACAATATCTGACTGACATGACTGAATTGGCAAGGTTGAAGTAACATGACTGCATATAAAGAAGACATGACTGAAGAAATATGACGGTAAATGATGGCATGACACTGTTAGCGTAGTTTAACTGACCAGTGCACAGTATCATGACTAATGAAGAGGAACATTATTCTTTTTGCACTGAAAGATATCATGATAAGATAACCTTATTAGCATGCATTGGTTAACATTGGTTTATTTGGAATAAATGATATGACAGGGGAAAAAAGTCTGTTTATGTTAATTATTGACATAAAATAACGAATATCACTGGTTACCTTAGTTTTGATGAAGTGACTGATATGATTGAAATGAAGTGCCGGATATACTGTATATTTATTTCTACTTTGCGGCAGGATATAGAAGTACCATGAACTTTGTCCACAGGTAGCTCTAACAATGACATGACTAATTTAAAATTTTGTAATTCACGAGACATAAGTTGCCAAAAAAGATGACAAAAAATTATAGTAGTGTGAACCGTAACGTTTTAAGTGAAAATTGCTATTATGTACTATTATGTACGATATGACAGCTGACTTGTTCTCGACGACATAATCTGGCAGACTTTTGATGAATGACATTTCAATGCAAAATATTTTGCCGAGTAAGAAGTGCAATTAAACCTCCACTGCCACTTTAAATACAGTCCTACTCCTCTCGGGTAACGTAACAGAGAGAGAGAGAGAGAGAGAAGGGGGGGGGGAATAAAGACTAGTGCTTGAACGCAAAAATTTGCCGGACTAATAGACTTTCTATTACAAAAGGCTTGCAAATACCATTATCTTTATTGGAAAACTGTTATTGAGCCTACAGTGACCAACTCTGACCAGAAAGTCGATAAAATGATTATTGCATATTTTCGCATGGAGCAGCTTCCGATAACTTCGCTCCTTCGCGATGAGAGCGATTGCCATTTTTTGTTTTCCTGACTACCTGGATTTACCCTGACCTAACGCAAAAAGATTCAAGTCGACATCTAGTGCTGTTCTCACGAAAAAACGAACAAATGTACAGAGAGAGAGAGAGAGAGAGAGAGAGAGAGAGGACTTTTGCAATTTCGGTGTCAGTTCATCCATTAGTCCGGCTTTTATTTCTTCCCTTTATTCTTTTATACTGGTCGTTTTTGTTTTGCATTTCGCGTGTTTATTTTTTCCGTCCATGTATTTTCGTTTTGCATTTGCCCCCGCAAGTCTTTGTTGTTTCACATTTTTCCGCTCGCCATGTTTCATTCATTTCCTCTGTCCAATTTTTATGTCCGTTTCTGCCCGTCCCTCATGTTGGTTCGTCTTGTACCATCCTAATTCTTCCGTCTTAGTATTCCTGTCCTTCTGTTCTGGTTGATTTTTTGCTGCCCATCTTTTTCCAACCTTCTACTTCCGTCCGTTTTTATCCGCTCTTCTGGTTTCGTCCCATTCTTTCCCAGACATCTATTCCCATTTGTCTTTCTTCCACCCCTCCATAATCTTCCGACTTACATTTAATTTTGAAAATTGCCATCCTTTCCACCCCGATCATTACCCTCTTAATTTTTCTTTCGTCTTTCTTCTCTAGTCGTTTTCATTTTTTTTTTTTTTTTTTTTGGGGGGGGCCGTCTTTGCTCTTTCGTCTTCTTCCGGCCAGTTTTTCCCGTCTCTCATTTCTTGTCCGTCTTCGTTGTATTTCTTCTTTAGCAGTTTGTTGCGCATGTTACATGTTATCATTCACTTATACGAGTATGTGTCACGAATTCGCGAGATCGTGTTATTATGCCAATTCGTGACAGTGTACAGGATTATTATGGAAACTCGCAACATTATGTTGTTGTGCGAGCCTACGAACGCAGTGGGAAATCCCAGAAATATTCGCTCAAGCAGCTAACCGTCCTGTGGCGGCACTCGGACTGTAACTGATTTTCAGAACATTTATCAGTGTTTCAGGAGGGACTGTCTGAATGTACTAACATGGTGCTTCACTGAGTGAATTCATTACGTGTGTATATCGTTCGCCTCACCTCTTTTAACCGTTGAAGTTAGGCCACGCCCACTTCCGGTGAACATGCCTCTGTGCCAGGCATGAGAACAGATAGTTGGAGACTCTTGCAGGGTTGCCAGTCGTACGATAATTATCGTACATGTAGAGTTGACCAAGAAGAAAGTGCAACCAAATACGCTTAGTGTGTGGCGATATCTGGCAGCTGCTCTGTAGTAAACACTCGTATTTTTTCAATGGATCACTCAGAATCTACAACCTTTGTAAGGATGCACGTGATTGGCTGAAGCGTTCAGTATCGGAACAAATGTTTTGTCTCTTATTTATTAACTGAATATTAACTACGTGACAAGAAGTAATGTATAGAGATGATGTCAATGTACTAAATAAGCAAGCTGTACATACAGTTATAGTAGGAATAACACGTAGTAATGAGTACCGATTAACTTATGGTATTGTGTTAGCATTGAGAAAGGTGTTTCGGGGGTTAGTTTCGAACGATTCTGACCTTTGAAGCAGCGGAACCTGTCCGAGGCACATTGTCTAATCGGTGTCGGTATCTATCGAGATGCAAAGTTTCCATACGAAATGGGCTAATATGAGACGTTAGGTAATTACACACGCTCTGAAAATTAGTGTAATATATAAGTGATATAAGATTGGCCATTCCAGTTCAACGTCACTAGCAATGCATATTTTGTAAATCGTTTTTGCAAGTCTTATAATATTCCCTTAGTACGATGTCATTTATGATTAATTCATTGTGGTTACAGAAAGTTAAATTTAAGTAAGAGAGAATAATTGCCTGCTCAGCTAAAGGACCTACCTTAACTATTCCCTCTAGTATCATGATTATATAACCGAATACTTGATGCAGTTTAACTACTTCATTGCAAAATGATACTAACAGCAGCGAGTGTCCACACTATGAATCTGGTAGTATACTACTTGTAGTGCTCCACCCTGAGTAGGGGTCTCAACCCCGGGTAAATTATCCCCAGCGCAGTCATTTCAGTCATTCTGCATTTAAACTCATTATTCGTTATATATACGCTAGGTCCATTGTCTACATAAACGGATGTATTGTTTGTGTAGATTATGGCCAACGATCCAAAAGTATTTGGAATGTAAAAAACAGCTTAGGTAGGCTGCAATGCTATAGTAGGTCAACCAGGGATCAAACTCGCTACCCTAAATCCGCAGCCGTTCACCCTTCCTCCATTTCCCCATGTCTGTGCACCTCGCCGCATCACCACTAGTTCGACAACAGATATAACCTGACCACCTTGCATATTGTGATGTTCGTGTAGAAACTATAAACGCCTGTTAAATGTTTGGATTTCAATATGATAGTGTTGTTTGCTTTAATTTCATAGGATGTCTACTATGAGGAGATTGCTCCAGTCGAATTGGAGGGGCCTAAAAGCCGTGCTCAACATACCTCTTCACACCACACGTTGTTCCCATGAATTCTTCTTCTCTTCTCATCTCACTATGGTGTGGAAAGGAGGGATACCTTTAACAGTCATATATCCTGATGCCTGTCATTGTACCGATATGTATTGCTGCTGGGCATGAGTGTTATTTTATTTTATTTTATTTTATTTTTGTCAACCATCACTTATTTCTATGTAGTTCACGATACAGTAACTATTTTATGAAAAGGAGGGTAGCAATATCTAGGTAAGAAAACTGTGAAATGACGAAATAGAGACAACGGAAATTTTCGGCATTTAACCTTACATTATACCGACACATATATGCTGCGTACTGTTAATTTATACGAGACTAGCTAAACTGACATCGTCGGATAGGAGTTTGTGCTTAGTAATACTGTGACCGAGAATATCTGAGAGCTATATCAGACACTAACACGTTCACCAGTAACGATTGGACTATATGCAAATATGTGAGATGATAAACTACGGAAATTAAAAGTGCTTTAATACAAGTTCATAATCACAGCAGTTGGCATCATACCACACAGGAAAAGTCTAGCGGTAACAGAATGGTTTCGAATAATGGTCTAAACAGTGACAGTGGTATTTTACCACGCATCAAAACCTTTGAATATAATCCAATTTGTATTGTGTGAGTCAGTAATACTGATTAATGAAAGTAATTAATTAAATTATCATAAATATATTGGTCTTGAATAGATAGGGAGGTTGAATCAATAGATGAGGTAATAAGAGCGTGCTGCCATGACGTGTCATGCATTGCCTCACATCATAAAATTATGTGATCAGGGATCCATAGATCTCACCCACACCGCGTCATGACAGCAAATAGAGAACAACGTCAAGGTGACAAACATGCCCTGCGATGGGGGGATAGTGGGAATGAGAGAGAGTGGCCTATCAACCTGCAATATAGAGGAGGAACTTGACATTCTCCTCACCATTGTATATCGCTGGCTCAAGAGGTGGGAGGCGGAAGGCAACCTGAGATATCACCCTAAACCTGGACGGGTGAGAAAAACCACGGCTGAAGAGGATCAGCGTATGAGAGTATTTTGAAACCCATCCATTCAGCAACGCTGTGGCAGCTAGAGAACAGTTGCAGCTGGATGTGTCTGCGGAGACTATACGGCAGAGGATGAAGGAAATGGGATATCGCAACTGAACACTAGCGATCAAACCCAGGTTAATAGACCATCATCGGGAATTTTGGCTCGAGTTTGCCCAGCGTTATGTGGAGGAAGGCTTGGACCACTAGGGGGGGGGGAAGTTGTTTTTCCTGAGAAAACATTCAGCTTCACATCTCATGGGAAACTTCTTTCCTGGAGGAGAGACAATAGAGGTAATAATATATATATATATATATATAGTTACGGAACAGAGAGAGATAATGAACACTTCAAGTGAGAATACTAAAATCACTACTGTCCCGCAAAGTTCCAGGTTCAAAACAAAAGACTTAGGTAAAATTACAAGTTAAAGTTTAATCCTCAAACTAACAACTAAACATTCAGGACTCATAAGGATAATGTAATGGCAAAACAGGTTACATATATGATTAACTGCAATAGCCTCTGTTAACACGAATTTAGCAAGAGCAAATTTATCTAAGTCAGCCTTGATAAAATGAGAACACCGGATAATGCTTAGTTAAAGCAAGATATAATATTATTACAGATACAAAATATTACTAATACTGGTTGACAGTATGGAACCAATATGAATCATAAAACTTTACCAGGCTTACGAATTAACGCCTTAGGCTATACAGTACAAGAAAAATGGTAATAACACTTATACTCAAATTATACAGCAGCTAGATGGCTTGAGACTTCCTGAGCACTCACAAAAATAATAATATACTGTACAGGGGAGGACAGAGATGTGAACAGAATGATGAGTAGATCAAAGTGGCAACTAATGCAGAAACTGAGCTCATTATATAGGGGCCGGCAGAGCTTGATTCAACTTGTAAGAAGGACGCGCAAATGAAGGCATAGGGGATGAAGAGTTGACAATCCTGCTCTGAACAACAGAAAGAACGACTTACTCTACTATAAGGGGGAGGAGGGGGGAGTGAGGTAGAACACGCAAGCCTGGTCACTATGAAAGCCACATGGTGAATCGTGAACAAACATGCAGCATACTGTACATCAGGATCATACAAAGGATGATGCAAACATGAAGAAAACTGTATCATAAGCTAGAATTATACAAGGGATGATGAAATCATAGGCTATGTAACACCTCCCCACAAAGAAAAAGAAATTTACAAAGGAAATTTCTTATTACTCTAAAACAATCTGTCTAAAGTCTAGATAAGCAATCTGCAATAATATTTTCATTCCCCTTGACATATTGTATGTCTAATGAATATTCCTGAAGAAGTTGACTCCATCTTGTCAATCTCTGATTATTATCTTTAAACTTACTAAGGAATTTCAGTAGGTTATGATCGGTATAAATGACTATGGGGTCAAAACCAGAACACAAATAAAATGAAAAAAGCTGTAAACCGAAAATCAAGGCCAAAAGCTCTTTCTCAATAGTTCAGTAGTTCATTTGAGGTGGAGTGAACTTCTTACTGTAATAAGATACAGGGTGTTCAATACCCTGATCATCCTCTTGCAGCAAAACAGCCCCAGCTACTGTATCACTTGCGTCAACAGCCAACTTAAAAGGCTTAGCAAAATTTGGAGTAGCGAGCACTGGCTGACTTATTAGGATAGCTTTAAGTTTGCTGAAAGAGGATTCACAGTTATCAGTCCAGACAAATTTAACTCCCTTTTTCAGTAGGTCTGTAAGTGGTGATACAAGAATTGAAAAGTTAAGAACAAATCTCCTGTAATAACCTACCATTCCAAAAAATCTTTGTAGCTCTTTCCTACTTTTAGGTCTGGGAAGATCATTTATAACCTGAACCTTAGCTCCTGGTGTTGCAACGTGTCCATCACCAATTACATACCCAAGGTACTGAACTTTAGCTTGACCAAACTCACACTTTGATAAATTACCTACAAGATTAGCCTGAACCAAACGCTCAAGAAATTTACTGACATGGCGAAGGTGATCTTTCCAGTTGTCACTGAGGATTAATACATCATCAATATAAACAACACACCCTACCAAACCCTCTGTTACAACATTCATGAGCTTCTGAAAAGTGGCTGGTGCATTCTTCATACCATATGGCATTACAGAACATGCAAAAGTCTTTCCTAGTGTTACAAAACATGAGATCTCCCTAGCACGTTCAGCCATAGGTACTTGCCAGTATCCCTTTAACAAATCAAACTTACTCATGTACCTAGCCTTTCCGATCTTGTCTATGCAATCTTCCACGCGAGGGAGAGGGTAGGTGTCTGTTTTGGTTATCTGATTAATACGTCTGTAGTCGATGCAAAGCCGCTGTGACCCACCTGGCTTAGGGACTAGAGTGACAGGAGAACTCCATTTGCTCTGACAGGGCTTAATCATCTTGTGGTCCAACCGGTAGCCAAGCTCCTTCTGGATGAGAGGAACTTTCACAGGGTTCACACGGTAAGCAGGCAGTTTAATTGGCTTTGCGTCTCCAACATCGACATCATGCATCAACACAGTGGTTCTTCCTGGAGTGTCACGGAACACTTGCGGGTACTCCTGCAGTAATGCCGAAAACTCCTGCCTTTCCTCGGGAGCTAGATGAGAAAGCATAGTCTGAAGATCATTCATGATATCAGGATTCTTCCCCAAACTATCACTCAGGTTCATACTGCATGGGAGAGCTTCACTTGCAGACTCGGGTGGAACAGCTACAGTGCAGACTGGGTTATTTTCGTCCCGCCTGTGATATAACTTTAGCATGTTGATGTGACAAAGTTGCTGGTTCTTTCTACGATCTGGTGTGGCGATGACATAGTTGTCATTACTGAGTTTCTTCTCCACGAAATAAGGACCACTAAACTTGGCTTGAAGAGGTTGCCCATGCACTGGTAGTAGAATCAAAACCTGATCTCCCGGCTGAAAGTGGCGTAACCTGGACTTCTTATAATACCAAGTCTTCATCTTCTCCTGAGCAGCTCCTAAATTCTCTCTCGCCAGCTGTAAAGCAGTGGACAGCCGTTCTTTGAACTTTATCACATACTTCAGCAGGTTGACGTCATCTTCCTCCGACAGCCAGCATTCCTCGAGTAGCTTAAGGGGTCCTCTTAATTCATGGCCAAACAGTAGTTCAAAGAGTGAGAAGCCCAGTGATTCATTTGGAGATTATCTTGTGGCAAATACAACAAATGGAAGACCTTTATCCCAATCTTTCTGATGTTCCGAACAGTTTTTCCTGAGCATCGATTTGAGTGTTTGATAATATCTCTTCAACGCTCCTTGGGTCTGGGGATGGTAAGCTGAAGACGTGATCTGGGTGATGCCCAGCTCCTTCAGAGACTGCTTGAAAACATTTGACATGAAATTACTTCCCCGGTCTGACTGTACCTCCTTGGGCAGACCAAACTTGGTGAAGAACCCTAGCATTTCCTTAACCACGTTCTTTGCTGAGATGTTTCTAAGTGGAATGGCTTCAGGATAACGAGTAGCCATATCAATCAGGCTCAACACATAGGAAAATCCTGAAGAAGTCTTAGGAAGAGGGCCCACAATATCCACCAACACACGGGTGAATGGCGCCTCAATAGGAGGAATGGGAACTAGAGGTGCAACCTTTTCGGTCTGATTACACTTCCCCACAACTTGACAGGTGTGACAAGACTTACAATACCAGGAAACATCTCTGAACATACCTGACCAGTAGAAGTGTTTCAAAATGCGTGTCACAGTCTTCCTCACTCCAAGGTGTTCTGCCAAACTGGAATCATGAGCCACTCTAATGATATCCTGCCTACAAACACAAAGGATGACAACTTGATGTACAACCTCCCATTCACAGTCGGCTGATGCTGTTGGGGGTCTCCACTTCCTCATAAGTACTCCTGACTTTATATAATAACAAGTAGAAGCACCAGCTGACTCTTCCTCACTGCAAGCAGAGTTAGCTAGACCTTTCAACTCAGGGTCAGCAACCTGCAACTCAACCAACTCTTGACGAGACAAATTATCAACACTACGGGGTACTGCCTCATCTGGCGAGTGGTCCAAATTAGCAAGAAAAGTGTCAGCTAGGATAACATCATCATCATCATTATCCTCTAAGTCACCAGTAACTTTAGACTTAGCCCTAGTGACAGCACATGCAGAGAACACATCAGGGACATCACAATCCTGGGTTGCAGTCACTGGTTCACTAGACAACTGAGGAGCTGGACACACTTGACTTCCACCAATATCATTTCCGAGTAAGAAAGTTACACCTCACATTGGGAGTGTGTCAACCAACCCAAGCATAACGGAACCATTAACAAAACCAGACTGTAAATTCGCTCTGCACAGAGGGACAGAGAAGTAATTATTCCCTACACCTTGTAAGATTACAGTTTCATCAGAGGAATTAGCATTAGAGCCTAGAACACTGGTCAGCATAAGGGATTGGCAAGCACCTGTATCACGATATATTTTAACTGATTTCCTGTCATTACTGTCCAGAGGATTGACAAAACCATCAGACAGGAAATTAGCACATGAACTCTTGAGAGTGTCACCCATGTTACTGCTCAAAAGAGGATCTTCATCATGAGAATTTAATTTACCCCTCAAAGCAGGTTCAGTTAACTCGGTTAAAGAATTCTGGGAACTCTCAAGGGTGGACACTAGACCAACTGACTGAATATTTAAAGCCTCCTTTTTGTTCACATCACGCTGTCTCCTGAAACATTTCTTCCGTAGTATGACCAAGCTTACTACAGTAAGTACATTTACTTTTCTGAAATCTAGAGGTGAAGCTGGTATTTACTTCCTGAGAAACATCATCTTTATTTTCTTTCCTGTTACCTGTACTCTGAGTAGAGGCAACGTATTTACTCTCAGCTTTCCTTTTTTCTTTAGAATATCTCTTGTGAGTGAGAACATATTCATCAGCTAAACCTGCGGCATCCAACAAATTATCTATTCTTTTCTCATCAAGATATAGGCTTACATCTTTATTAATACACCTTTTGAAGTCCTCCAGCAAAATCATCTGCTTAATTTTATCAAAATCAGAATTTACATTCTTAGAATTTAACCACTGCTCTAACAGATCTTAATTGATTTTTGCATACTCAACATGGGATTGCTTATCTTGCTTATAAGTTGTCCTAAATTTTACTGTATAGGCTTCAGGAACAAGCTCATAGGCCTTAAGAATCAAGCTCTTAACTACTTCGTAATTATCAGATTGATCCTGAGGCAAAGATGCATAAGTTACTTTAGGTTTACCGGTGAGAACACTCTGAAGGAGTATTGGCCAATACTTTTGGGGCCAATTAAAACCAGTAGCTACCCTCTCAAACAACTGAAAATACTTTGTTGAATCAGATTCATTAAAAGGAGGGACAAGTTTAACATTTTTAGCCACATCAAAATCATCAGAGCTAGATGATTCAGTTCCACCTTGTTTCATGCGATACTCATGGTCCGCCTGAATCCTAGCAAGTTCAATTTGTGCCTGAGCCTGTGCCTGTGCCTCCTGAATATGAGCCTGAGACTCAGCCTCCTTAGCACGTGCCTGAAACTCAACCTCCTTAGCACGAGCCTCCTGCAGGGCTAGCTGAAACTTAGCTATTTCAATCTACGTTTGCTCATCTGTAGGAGTTTCATTAAACAAGCTTTTATTAATCATGCCAACAATTTGATCTTTAGAATGATGAGAGTGAACAGCAATTCCCAATTGTTGAGCAACAAGCTTAAGTTCATTCTTTGTTCTGTTTTCTACATCACACACTGTTTGCACATTTGACAAAAAATCTTTGGCTTCATCAAGAGTAGTAACAGTAGACATTATGAATAAATCACAGTCACAAAATATCAAGCAATATCCTTATGATAATATCCTGAATATACTGGCGAGGTCACCAAATTAATGTTACGGAACAGAGAGAGATAATGAACACTTCAAGTGAGAATACTAAAATCACTACTGTCCCGCAAAGTTCCAGGTTCAAAACAAAAGACTTTGGTAAAATTACAAGTTAAAGTTTAATGCTTAAACTAACAACTAAACATTCAGGACTCATAAGGATAATGTAATGGCAAAACAGGTTACATATATGGTTAACTGCAATAGCCTCTGTTAACACGAATTTAGCAAGAGCAAATTTATCTAAGTTAGCCCTGATAAAATGAGAAAACCAGATAATGCTGAGTTAAAGCAAGATATAATATTATTACAGATACAAAATATTACTAATACTGGTTGACAGTATGGAACCAATATGAATCATAAAAACTTTACCAGGCTGACGAATTAACGCTTTAGGCTATACAGTACAAGAAAAGTGGTAATAACACTTATACTCAAATTATACAGCAGCTAGATGGCTGGAGACTTCCTGAGCACTCACAAAAATAATAATATACTGTACAGGGGAGGACAGAGATGTGAACAGAATGAGGAGTAGATCTAAGTGGCAACTAATGCAGAGACTGAGCTCATTATATAGGGGCCGGCAGAGCTTGATTCAACTTGTAAGAAGGACGCACAAATGAAGGCATAGGGGACGAAGAGTTGACAATCCTGCTCTGAACAACAGAAAGAACGACTTTACTATAAGGGGGAGAAGGGGGGAGTGAGGTAGAACACGCAAGCCTGGTCACTATGGAAGCCACGTGGCGAATCGTGAACAAACATGCAGTATACTGTACATTTACCCACCCCATCCCAACGTTTTCTGGGCAGTGGTATGCCCCAGTCCCGACTTTTTTGGCCTTTTTCTTTTTTGTTCAAACATCCGCTTTTGGTGAGAAACATCGAAAATTCATAGAGAAAACGCTCACCTGAGGTTTAAAATACTCGATCCAGGTAGGAGTACGTCCTTACCTTACAGGGTTTTCTATCAGGCTGGCTGCAAAGAAAACGAGTTCAATGGGAGGATAACTATTCTACACCACTCATAAACGGTATTTATTTATTTATTTGTTAAGAATTTATATGTAGTACGAGAGTATATTGGTTTTCAAACGGTAATATAGGTATTATAAGCATTGTTTCACTCAATAAATCATCACCATTCCTGACCTTTTTTTGCCACATTACCTGATCATCATTTCTGACTGTTTCTTCGTCTAATGTTTGTCCTCCACATTGTCATCGATTGGGGAATCACTCTGGCCCTGAATTCGTACCGTGGCATGACATGGCTTTACTGGCCAGGTCACTGATAACAAGTGAATTGCTGAGAAATGGTCATGCAGGGGGGGGGAGGTCATGCTAGGTAAGGCATTGTCCCTGCCTGGCTTCCTGTAGAGGAAGGTGTCCTGTGTAAACATGCCAAAAATCACTCGCAAAAATTTAAAATTGTGCAAATTAGGGACCTTGCAATGTCCTTGCAATGTTGCCGCGTTAATTTACGTCTCCGGGATATGAATGCACATCATTTGAGGACGTGAATTCACGTCTCTGGGACGCGGCGGGTTAAGATCATACAAAGGATGATGCAAACATGAACAAAACTGTATCATAAGTTAGAATTATACAAGGGATGATGAAATCATAGGCTATGTAACAATATATATATGTATATATATATATATATATATATATATATATATATATTGTAAGTGTGAACATACGAAAGAAAAACCAAAACATGTCTTTATACATTACATATCTTCTAGGTATGATGAGAACATCTACCAGGTAGCTCGCAGCGGTCATGTGACTTGCAACATGTGGGGATGGATTTTCCTGTATGGGGTTGGACAGGTCACACAGAGAGAGGATAGGTTCACCCCAGGTAAGTATTCGGAGATATTTGAGGAAGTGATGATCCCCCCTGTCCGTTCCTATGCCCGCCCATATCCAAAGACCATTATCTTCATACTGGATAACAACCATGTTCACACAGCTAGGGTAGTGAAACGGTGGTTTAACGAACAATGGCACATTGATCTACTCTGGCCTAGCAACAGCCCTGACCTGAACCCTATAGAGAATATGCGGTCTAACATTGTGAATATGTGGGAAACAGCACAGGAAAGAACGCCTGAGCAACTAATGCAACACATGACATCGGAGTGGCTAGTCTTGAGAGGGAAACAAACTCTCATTCACAACCACGTGGCTTCCGTCCCAGAGCGCCTCCACAGTGTAATCGTGATGACTGGTGGTTGGACAAAATACTGAACAGTCCAGTAATATTGCTTCTTGCAACACTTCCTTGTCATGCCTTTTATGGAGCACATTTAATAACTCTCATGCATGTTGATATTTCTGTTTCCCTACTAATGTTAGTGAGTAAAAATTAAATGTATTACAGCAATTTGATTTTTGAGCGCATGGCTACACGGTGAATTACGGGAACGTGTTGGAGCCCCGATACACACTTCTCTGTGATTAATAATATCTTAGAGTACCACTGATCAAAGGATAATACAATATTAACTTTCACTGTTCCTAAAGAACATGTAGGTTTATTACTCATTACCAACATTTATATACCTTGGTGAACGTGTTAGTGTCTGATATAGCTCTCAGATATTCTCGGTCACAGTATTGCTAAGCACAAACTCCTATCCGACGATGTCAGTTTAGCTAGTCTCGTATAATTAACAGTACACAGCATGTATGTGTCGGTATAATGTAAGGTTAAATGCCGAAAATTTCAGTTGTCTCTTTTTCGTCATTTCACAGTTTTCTTACCTAGATATTCCTACCCTTCTTTTCATAAAATAGTTACTGTATCGTGAACTACATAGAAATAAGTGATGGTTGACAAAAATAAAAAATAAAATAAAATAACAATGATGCCCAGCAGCAATACATATGGGTGCAATGATAGGCATGAGGATATATGATTGTTAAAGGAGGGGATGGGTTTACGATGGAAGAGTTGAGAGGTAGGATGGGACTGGAGTGTATTGGTGTTGCGATGAGGAGGGGTAGATTGAGATGGTTTGGACATGTGGAGAGGATGGGGGATGATAATTGGGTGAGGAAGGTAAGAAGTGTTAATATTGGGGGTTGGGTTATGAGGGGTAGACCGAGAAAGACATGGGACGAGGTCATTAAGTGTGACCTCAGGGTTAAGGGACTGAACAGGGAGGCTGCAATGGATCGTGCAGCGTGGAGAGCCGCCATTAGGTGACCAAGGCCGACACATGCAAGCATGTTGGAGCCTTTAAAAACGAAAAAAAAGGTATCCCTCTTTTCCACACCATAGTGAGACGAGAAGGGGAGTAGAATTCATGGGAACAACGTGTGGTGTGAAGAGGTATGTTGAGCACGGCTTTTAGGCCCCTCCAATTCGACTGGAGCAATCTCCTCATAGTAGACATCCTATGAAATTAAAGCAAACAACACTATCATATTGAAATCCAAACATTTAACCCTTTCAGGTCTCAATTAGGTCCCAAGGTCACGTTTGAGAGACGCATTTTTTGAAAAAAGTCAGGGTTTGCAAATAAAGAAAAAATATCATATTAATGCACAGGGAAATAATACGTATCTGCCTATAATACATTAGAGCTCTACTCACTATACAAGTGCTGCAAAAATGATGGGAAGTTCCATAGCAAGTGGTGTGTAGTACCATGGTTAGTATTGCCATCTCGGTGGGTAGGTAATTTCTTGGTGCATAGGCGACATGATTGCATTGTTTGTTTCCATGTTTTTCCATTTAAAAAAAAAAAAAAGTGCACTAATATGTACATTATATCTCACGTGATTTGTGAATGATTCTTGAGATGTTTTCTTTACAAAAACAAACTAAACAGTTACAAGATCCATATAAAACTATTACATACTATTTACTATTGACTAATTTATTTTACTTTGCTCTTATTTTGCTTAGTACTGTCCAAGGCTGTGGGGGTGAGGACATAGGGGTAAGCCTACGAGCTTGCCTTTGTATGTACGTATTAGTTTATTGTTACTAACTACTGTATATCGTCCTGTGTACTTACAAGCAGCAGTAGAGACATTGATCAAATATTTATTATTTCTCAAAATTGACGGTGTTATAAGTTTAACCAGGAAATGTGAGAAACTCATGAAATAAAAATCAGAAAAAAGTAAGGCGACACTAACAATCATTTGTCAGTGAAAAAGGCAACACTCGCTGCACATGTATGTCCGCCTGGTAACAAATAAATGCATGGTACGTGTATAAAAGGCTACAGAAACAACCTTAGAAACCTAAAATCTTAAATCTGTATATATTTTCCCTCAATCAGACACTCTAACACCCAGGAAATGAATAAATATTGAGACATACAACGCGATAATCTCTTGCTTGCCTGTGACTCGGCACTATGTGCGTAGGCGGGAGGCAGGGGGTGGGAGATTGGAGGGAGAGTGGAGGGTGGAGGGTGGGAGGTAGAGGGGTGGGGGATCGGTGGGAGGTAGGAGGGTGGAGGAAGTAGGGGGTGGGAGATTGGAGGGAAAGTGGAAAGTGGAGGGTGAAAGGGTGGGAGGTAGAGGGGTGGGGAATCGGTGGGAGGTAGGGGGCTGGAGGAAGGGGGGTATGAAGGGGAGGAGGGAGATGAGAGCTATGTATCCTCCAAAGCAGTAAAATATATATTGCAAAACAATATTCTTTTGAACTGTCTAACACCAAAATAGCAAACAATATTGCCAGATCAACAACACAATAAAACCAGTATGTACAGCCCAACCCCCCACCATGATTAGCTCTTTCCAGACTGTTTAAACTAAAATATTGTGATCTGCGCATGCCTGGTGGAAGCAGAGGGGTCTGGGGAGCAGCTCGTATCCTCATTTCATTCACCAGCCTCATGCAACAGTTTTCATTCATGCCTAAATATGCTGCCAAGGGAGTGGCTAGGAGACCCCTACCGAGAAAGCCACCATAGTGGCCAGGAGACCTTAAAGGATTAATAGGCGTTTATAGTTTCTACACGAACATCACAATATGCAAGGTGGTCAGGTTATATCTGTTGTCGAACTAATGGTGATGCGGCGAGGTGCACAGACATGGGGAAATGGAGGAAGGGTGAACGACTGCGGATTTAGGGTAGCGAGTTTGATCCCTGGTTGACCTACTAGAGCATTGCAGCCTACCTAAGCTGTTTTTTACATTCCAAATACTTTTGGATCGTTGGCCTTAATCTACACAAATAATACCTCCGTTTATGTAGACAATGGACCTAGCGTATAAATAACGAATAATGTGTTTAAATGCAGAATGACTGAAATGACTGCGCTGGGGATAATTTACCCGGGGTTGAGACCCCTACTCAGGGTGTAGCACTACAAGTAGTGTGCTACCAGATTCATTGTGTGGACACTCGCTGCTGTCAGTATCATTTTGCAATGAAGTAGTTAAACTGCATCAAGTATTCGGTTATGAATCATGATACTAGGGGGAATAGTTAAGGTAGGTCCTTTAGCTGAGCAGGCAATTATTCTCTCTTATTTAAATTTAACTTTCTGTAACCACAATGAATTAATTATAAATGACAACGTATTGAGGGAATGTTATAAGACTTGCAAAAACGATTTACAAAATATGCATTGCTAGTGACGTTGAACTGGAATGGCCAATCTTACATCACTTATATATTACATTAATTTTCAGAGCGTGTGTAATTACCTAACGTCTCATATTAGCCTATTTCGTAGAGAAACTTTGTATCTCGATAAATACAGACACCGATTAGACAATGTGCCTCGGACAGGTTCCGCTGCTTCAAAGGTCAGAATCATTCAAAACTAACCCCCGAAACACCTTTCTCAATGCTAACACAATACCATAAGTTAATCGGTACTCATTACTACGTGTTATTCCTACTATAACTGTAATTACAGCTGCTTATTTAGTACATTTACATAATCTATATACATTACTTCTTGTCACGTTGTTAATATTCAGTTAATAAATAAGAGACAAAACATTTGTTCCGATACTGAACGCTTCAGCCAATCAAGTGCATCCTTACAAAGGTTGTAGATTCTGAGTGATCCATTGAAAAAATACGAGTGTTTACTAGGAGCAGCTGCCAGATATCGCCACACACTAAGCATATTTGGTTGCACTTTCTTCTTCACCAACTGTACATTAAACTGCCTCTGGTACGATGTACGTACCTTTTATTATCGTACGTTCTGTACGATAATTCTGTGTATTATGGCATAAAAGTTTTAATTTTAAAAAATGATAATAAAAAAAGCCTTTTCATGAAATGTAAATCTTTTCCACAGATAGTATGTGATCTGTAAAATGAGAAGTCGTAATTTTCCTTAGTGAACGTAGGGTAATTGTGTCTAGGAGATAGCTAAGGTGTTGTACTGTACGAAATGTACAGCACATTTCGAGTCACATTTACGGCTGACCGTTATGGTTTGTTACTCGTCAGTCGTCACCGTGAAGGTTTTGGGCGCAGTGGCGTCAATGACAGGCTCACTACTGGAGCTAGAAATCAGACACCGTTTCCATGTCTTCTATTATGGGTTATAAAGAGCAGGACAATGAGCAGGAGGTGCTTCCTGTAACGCCACAAAAAAAGAAAAAGATAAGCTATATGATATAGTTTTAGGCCGCTATTCTTTTACAATTTAAAGTTGTTCTTGTACATGTTAAAGTGCAAGCCCTGACAAAGAAAACAACGATATGGAATTCTGTTAACAAGTGTGAATATCGTAACGAACAGGATAAAAATTGTTTTGATCTGACAACTTAAATTTCCCGTTCCGTGTCAGTACACAATGTGTCACACAGGTCAGGAGGCATTTTATTTTGATACTGAGAAAAGAGTAGTTAGAGAATTTTTGTGCGATTGTATACAGTATAAAAGAAATATTTATTTTGGTACCAAGAAAGAATTACCTAAAAGTATCTTGTGTAATCAGTGATTTGTAAATAGTGTAGAGGAATAGTTTATTTTATTTAATAAATTTTGATGAACTTTTCTAAACTGAAAATAAATGATACCTGTTGTATAGTATTTACATTAGTCATTACATAATTATATCGAAACTTATGATTTTCCATTTTTTTCTTTTTCATTACATGAGACTAATGCTATTTATAAAAATTAAAAACACCATTGAAGACATGTTGTGTTGGTAAGAACTCCATCATTTATTTTATCATCATATTACTGTAGAGTGTAGTGTAGTAGTAGCAGAAAAAATATACGATATTTTCACAGGCATCCGATATATTTTTACGATAATTTGGGTGGAAAAACGATAATTTTGAAACATCAGTACCATAACTCGATCAAAAAAATCTGGCAATCCTGTTGGAGGGTGACCCTCGTTAAGGATGGATATGCATCCAGGCGAGGATTCCAGGAATTTGTCTATTCCCAAGCCGCGGGTATTAGCTTGGCAACGCCATGCCTCTCCACTCACCGTAGTTAGTAGCTGAGTGATGGACAGCCGAGAGAGAGGCGGATAGCGCATGTCTCGATCTGTGGATCGTCTGTGATTCCTGGTGCCATGTGCATGGAGTGACTTAAGAAGTTACAGTTCCCTTCTCAATTTAGCCTAAACCTAACCTAACCTATCCACACCTAATCTAACCTTAACCTAACCTTATCCTAGCTCAACTTAACCCGCCCCATCTCGTCGACGTATGGGTACGTTGCAACGATTTGCATTTGCCAGTCCCGGTGACGTATCAGTACGTCGTGCAATTGCAATGTACATAATTTCGATAATTTTCAAAATTTGCGCTTGATTTGCAGTATATACCCTCGCATGACCTTCCCTTACCTCCCACCAGGCGGGGACACTCGGCAACCCCGCGCGACCCGCGCTAGCCCACCACTCGTCCACTCACCTGGTAGCCACGGTCCTGCTCAGACATGGCTAAGAGAGGTCTCTCAGACAGCAAAGTTCAAGTCACCTTTACCGGTGACAGTGATTCCCCACTGGACGACGAGGATATGGACAAGGATTATGTGCAGCCAGAGGAGGAAGAAACCACCAGCAGTGACGAGGAAGTTCCGTCTCCCAGGAAGCGGCAGTACGTGACTTACCGTGCTGCTAGAGAGGGGTAGGAGGCAAAGAAGGCACGTGCAATATCCTATCCCCATCCCCAGCGTGATTTGGAACCAGAATTCGAGGACGAGGACGAGGATGAGGACGATGACGGAGCCGTGGGACATGCTGCCATGTGGTATGGACGTGAGGTAATAACACATCGTGGCCCAGAGCGCACACCACGTCATATGAGCAGGTATGGGCCTAGCATTTTGTTTGGGGAGCTAGGAAGTCAAGTGGAGGGATTGGGGAGTGAAAGGGAAAGTCCAAGGAGGATTAGGGAAAGTGAGAGTGACGTGAGTGAGTCATTCTCTCCCTACGTAGTGTGAGGCGGTGTAATGGATCACGTGGGCCAGTGCGGGTGCGTTCCTTATCACGTGAGGTTGTGAGGGAGGGGGAAGGTGGGGAGGAACCACTCCAAAGCACGTCTTATGCTCCCCAATATCCCCTAACACGTGGTCGAGCTAGGGTGCGTGAGAGAGCACATGGTGTTGTCATGGAGGGGGAAGGTGGGGAGGAACCACTCCCCAGCACGTCTTCTGCTCCCCAATATTCCCCTATTTCATCCCCACAGCCCCCTAATGTTCCTCAAGGCCGTAAGGGTAAGGGAAAGGGAAAGGGTAAAGGCAGAGGGAAGAGGAGTGACAGTGGGGAAGCCCTCCGCACTCCTTCTCCCCGACCTCCCCAACCAGGATCTCCACCCCACCCAGACAAAGGCGGTGATGGGGATGATGGGGACGAGGGATTTGTGTCGTGGGATTGGGAGGACGGGAGTGATTTTTCTCCCCTCATTCACCCCTTCACTGAGCAGGGGCGATCTGGCTGCATTGCTCCAGGAATTCACCGTAATTCCACCAGGTTGGATTTTTTCCACCTGTTTTTCAGGGAGGGATTTGTTGATCAGATTGTATACCAAACCAACCTGTTTGCAAGCGCCCAGCGCCTAGAGAGTGAAAGGTTGGGAACAAGGAGTAGGCATTCTATCATCTATGATTACCCTGTCTCCCTTCCAGAAATGTTCTTATTTTTTGCCCTGGTCCTTTTGATGGGTATTATAAGAAAGAATAGAATTCCTGCTTACTGGACTAGGGACCCTGTTATGTTTACCCCAATATTTGGTCAAGTGATGAGCCGTAATCGGTTTCAACAAATTCTAAGTCGCCTCCATTTCTATGATGCTCATGACCCTGCAAATGCAAACAACACTGATAAAATGAGGCGAATTAGGTTGGTCTTTGATCACCTCAGGCAAACCTTTCGTTCCTCATTCTATCCCTATAGAGACCTCATCATAGACGAGAGTCTCGTGTTGTGGAGAGGCAATATTTCATTCAGACAGTATATACCCAGCAAAAGGCACCGTTTTGGGTTCAAGATCTTTGTTATGTGTGACTGTAGGACTGGATACGTGCAAGACATAGTCTTGTACACCGGTGCACAGACAGACATAATAGAAGATCGAAGTATTGGACTGTCGGGAGCAGTGGTAAAGACGATGATAGAAGACTACCTTCATCGTGGTCACGTTCTCTACCTCGACAATTGGTACACTAGCCCTCTACTCGCTCGTTATCTTCACACGCATGAAACGGGAGTCTGTGGAACCGTAAAGGTGAACCGGCGTCACATGGCCAAGGTAGGGCGGAAACTTGCAAGGAATGAGGTTGTCTTCTTCAAAGCCAACAACATCCTTGCAACAATGTGGAACCACAACAGAGAAGTAAGCCTCTTGTCCACGGTTCACCGCCCCTTGATGCACCGTACTGATTCTGTAGATTACCGTAGCGAGAACAGGCGTCGTGTTTGGAAACCTGAGTGTGTTATGGATTACAATATAAACATGCGCCTCGTGGACCAGTCAGACTCCATGGTATCGACGGTAGAGTGTGCCAGGACCACGATGAAGTGGTATAAAAAACTGTTCTTTCACTTGCTAGATACGGTATCACTGCTCTGAACTGGTACCACCTTCACGCCATGACAACAGGAGTTCAGGAAACATTTGAAGGGTTTGTGAGGGAGCTCACAAGAGAAATCTTTGCAAAGTGTGCTGTTGAAAGGCCCCAACATCGCACCCGCACTGCCCATATTGCCCAAACTCCCCAGAGAATATCCAGCCGCCATTTCCCCACTCCTATCCCTCCCCAGCCCAACAGACCTAGGCCCCAACGCAGGTGTCACGTGTGCAGTAATTCCCAGGTGAGACTCACGACACAGAGGAAGGACATCCGCTATGAGTGCGTGCAGTGTGACGTGGGTCTCTGTATTCACCCATGTTTTAGTGAATATCACACATTGATGCAATTTTAGTATGGTGTGAATGCGAAAGGACGCAGAAATTATGAGGTAAATGCGACAGACAGACGCTCAGTGAAATTATCAGTCATGTTGATCTCCAAATATTAGTATAAAGTGCATACGGGTACGAAGAACATAAGTGAAAACATTGTATGTAAGTTTATAAATCTGCCCTAAGTTGAAACTTACATAGCGAGGGTTTTATGATGCGATATTCTGTTGCTCAGTGGAATAAATACGGCCCGTAATTATATAATTATTATTATTGGAAATTCTTACGGGTATAATATAAGTTCAAATTATTGTAAGTGCTGATATATATTCTAAGTCAAATATTCATAGCGTGTGTATAGAGATGCGATTTCCTGACACTCAGTTGAATGAATAAGGCACGTATTAGTCAAAATAAAAGTCAGCAAGTGATAAAGTGAATAATTACTATATAAGTGTGTGAGTGAATTAGTATATAAGTGTGTGAGTATTATGTTTGTCGAAACATTCCTTGCGAGGGTATTTTCATGCGATATTCTCACGCTCACTTGAATAAATAATGGCAGTAAGTATGTACAGTGCATTATAGGGGTGTAAACGTGTGTAATGTAAGTGGGAAATTATAAGTGGAGTGAATAAAGTAGATGATGAAACACGAGTGTTTGAGATCGTGGTTGCTACGTGAATATGTGCTAGCATATCGCTAAATGCCCTCGTAATGAATGAAAATAATTGAAAACCTTTACAGTAGTGGAGGAAAGGTTCTATGTAAAGGGGAAAATAATTGGAAAGTGATAAAACAATTTGGTATGTTGAAATACGAGTCATAGCGAGTGCGCTTACTAAGCTGATGTGCGCTATAATTATGCTACATATCATCATAATGAATGAAAACATCTGAAAACACTTACAAACAGTTGTAATTGGTAAAATGTCATTGAAACAGAAGTATACAAGTAGAAAAAATGATAGGTTGACTCATACCAGACACTTAGCATATAGCATGTTACGACTCGGACCAAACTCGCTATGCTCGCGTGATGGTACAATGCTTATTTTTCATATATATGTGTCTGAAATCCATTATATTGTTACTGTTATTGTTTATTAGTTCAAATGCAATAAATATAGAGGTGTTGTGTGTTGTTTCTCCCATTATTCCTTACTATAGAAAACGTAAACGCATATCCAGCCCATTACAGAACACCATACCTGCCGGGGGGAATCGCACCTGTATGGATCACTTATAGACCGCGGGAACCACTTTCTTTGTGATTTTCCTTCGTTTCTAGACCTAAGTGGAAGTTTTAGCAAAAAAAAATTTTTTCCAAAAAGGCTCGGGACTGGGGGATGTCATAGGTGCGGAAAACCTCGGGACATGACGGGTTAACCCAAATAAACCTAAACGAAACTAACCTCAATTACTAAATGACTGATTTCGCAATCTGCCTGCGATATACATAAATATATTTATTTATCTATTATACTATAGCACTAGCCGTGTGTGTGTGTGTGTGTGTGTGTGTGTGTGTGTGTGTGTTTGGCAGCAGAAACTGCACATTCAAATCGCACCAAAATTGGCACGGAAATCGCAAAAAATTTTGCTGATGTGAAAAAACTTGGTCCCATCACGATTGAAAAACCTTTACTATTTTTAATGAGCAATCACATTTTAACCCAAAAAACGCAGCTCCAGGCGCCCAGCATAGGATCTCCTTAGAATTTTTTGCCCTTAGCTATAGTGTAACTAAAATATAGCAGTGCGAGAGCCCTCTGCAGGAGCATGTGCAAGGGGCCCAAAGGGCCCCCGAGCACTTGTCTAATATACTATATCACTAGCCGTGTGTGTGTGTGTGTGTGTGTGTGTGTGTGTGTGTGTGTGTGTTTTGGGCAGCCGAAACTAAACATTCAAATCGCACCAAAATTGGCACAAAAATCGCAGAAAAATCTATCTATCTATCTATCTATAGCCCGACGCCCTAATCCCGCAAAGGGTGGCCGCAGACAAAACGCCTCCAAGTCACTCTGTCACCCACCATTTGACTACCCTCCCCCCAACTCACCCCCCCTCCCTCATATACCTCTCAACTCCATCCCTCCACCTCATCCTCGGTCTACCCCTCCCTCTCCCTCCCTCCACCTCATCTACATACACCCTCTTAGTCAGTCTTTCATTCTCCATTCTCTCCACATGTCCAAACCACCTCAGTGTATTTCTCCTAATCTTTTCAACCACATCCACATCTACCCCACAACGTTCCTTCACTTCTTCATTCGTCAACCTGTCCCTCCACGTCACTCCACATGCTCCTCTCAAGTAACTCATTTCCACTGCTCTCACTCTTGACTTGTTCCCCTCTTGCAAGGTCCACGCCTCGCTTCCATACGTCAGGGTAGGGATCACAATACCATCATGCAGTGACTTCTTAACTTCCATACTCACCTCCCTATTTCTGATCACTGCTTTCAGTGTAAAAAAAAACTTAGTCCAATCACGATTCAAAAACTTTTACTTTATTTAATGAGCGATCACATTTAGACCAAAAAACACTGCTCCCGGAGCCGGGCATAGGATCTCCATAGAATTTTTTTGCCCAGAGGTAGAACTAAAATAAATTGTAGCAGCAGCAGCCTTGTGTCTGTGTGTGTACTTCGGACTTACGTTCGAACAACTTGGGTTCCATTCCCGAAGCTGAAAAATAACATGATCAGTTGGTTAACTGCAAAGAATCCAAGTGACAATGTTACACTAGAACAGCACATAAACGCAAGAGCCCTCTGCAGGAGCAAGTGCGATGTGCCCAAAGGGCCCACGAGCACTTGTATATATCTATATATCCACCTATAGTTACCTGTAGGTCGAGAAGACATCCAAATAACTTACTGACACATATTTCATAAAATGTTGATAAATGGCACAATACTTGAGATAACATGAGGATACTTTCAGCATAGCAGCTAAAAGGGCAGTCGGCGCATGCGCATTGAGCGGAATGGAAACTTTCAGCATGTCACTGTGCATGCGACACCTGAGATCGCCCATCTCTCTGTCAGCAACCAAGCGAGTATGAACGTAGCAATGGAGGAGCAGGCAGGAAGATTGTAAAAGATTACCCTCCTCGTCCTGCGATATCCTAGCGGCGACTCCAGTGTATAGTCCCGTGACTCCACATCTCCAATTAATTTTTTTGCTCAGAGTCTTGGTTTAAGATTATTAGCTAGCATGACTGAGCGAGTGAATTTGCTTGAGATTCTTGTAACGTGAGAGTTTACCTTGCTATAATTAATAAATTTACAGTTCTTTGAGCTCGATTAAATGTAAGAATCATGTTTCAGTTCTCCACATTGTTCTTACTTTAATTTGCTTGCTCCCAGTTTGCACAATCATTCTTATTTTAATCACAAGCGGTAGCTAAACCAGTTCTGTCATTAATTCATAAATCCGCTTGCACCAGCTAGGAGTTAGCATCAGCATGAACCTATTTATCATTATTAATTAATATCAGTTGTCAGGGGTAAGGATACTTTTTCAGAGGCCAGCAGTATCAACAGTTCAGCATTCATGAGTGATTGGTCTCCTCTGTGTGCTGTTGAGAAAGTTTATGAAATTATCGTCTTTATAGAATCGGCGAAGTAAGGCTACATAAAGTTAAAACTTACTAGATTTCAAAAGTCGATTCCATTTGATAAGTGGCGATATTCCTCTTCTCCTTTAAGCAGTAAAGACATATTCAGTATATTCTTTTCCTCTCAGCAACAGACAGGCGATCTGTATGCTATTTATTCCATTAAACTGGTTATTTACCCCAATATCCTACACTCCCCGTGACAGTATGCTGATTATATCGCTGTGACAACAGTATAGTTCTTATAACAGCATAGAAGAGGATACTGATGAGGAATGTGTTGAATAAATCGTTAATGAAGACACGATACGAAATCTGTTGCAAATTAAAATACAAATGAAAGAAAAGCATTCGGGAGCCGAATGTTAATCGCCCTCCAGAATATGCTGTTGGCCAAGTCCAAGATAATGGTCATATCTTGATACCCTAAAGGTTTCATGTGGTTAGCTCAAGCTATTCTTGAGATATAATGGTGTTAATGGCGGATGATAAAAACTAGTTGACCTCTGGCAGCGATTTTGGTGACCTTGACCCCGAGTGCCCATTCTCGAAACCAGCCAAGATTTTGGCCATATCTTCATACCCTGAAGGTTTCATATTCATAGCTCAAGTCATTCACGCGATACAGTTGTGCTAAAAGCGGGCAACACAAAACTAGTTCACCTTTGGCAGCATTTTTGGCGACCTTGACCCCGAGTGCCCATTTTCGAACTCGGCCAAGTTTTTGGCCATATCTTGATACCCTGAAAGGTTCATGTTGATAGCTAAAGCCGTTCATGAGATCTAATGGGAACACACACACACACACACACACACACACACACACACACACAGGCAAGCAAAAATAGTATTGCTCCACCTTCTAAAGGCAGGTGATAACCAGTCTTTTAAAGCATAAGCTGCATACAGGTTTAATCTACAGGTGACGGCATAAGATTTTCTGATACATGGTAGATGTGATCAAGAAGTGAATTAGGCAAGTGATCTTCTGCACAACCCACCGATATTTCAGAAAAACAATTCTGCCAATAATTATCAAATCAGTCCTGAAGGAAACGACCCTTGCAATATATTCAGGATGGACGGTACGGTAGTAGTTTCCACGTCGTTACATGCTAAGGTGTGTTATGCCATGCACATAACAGATCACACATCGTTTCTAAAGTAAAAATATAATGGCATCTCAACACCCAGCTTCGGTGTTCCCAGAGAGGGGACCATAAAAGCCCCCTTCATCCACCTTTCTTTGGGTGCCGGCCAACAAAGATGCTTGAAACCACTGTCCGATATATTGCCTTCGTTTCTGGAACATTCACTGCCTAACCTCTAATTTTCTGTCTGTTGAACACCACTTCTTTTCCTCTAAACCTCACTTTCTCTTTCTTGCTGAGATTCAGCTGTCTCATGTAGCTGATAACAAACGCTTCTCTATATCCTCTCACTTTCTCTATACTCACTTCAAAGAAAAATGTGGCTGTTGTTTATCTGAACACAGCAGTATGTCTGCTATCGTGTTCATGAACTTGAATGTTCTAAATTCTCTACTATCTTTCCTTGGCTATACTGTCACTCTCTGACTAACTATATCTTTGTTGCTTACCTTACTTATCCCCTAATTATACTGGCTATGAAAAATCCTTTGTCTTACTTCCGAGATTTAACACATCCTATCAATTTCTCCTTTCTCTATAATCTCCATTCTAGATCATTCATATTTTCTCCACCACCTTTGGCTCTCCTCTCGTTTCACTGATCCACCGGCTGAACAAGCTTATATCTTTCCTATCCTTAATGACCTAGAGCAGCTAGTACAGCACCCTACACGTATCCCTGTCCATCTTCTGCTTATGCTGCTAATCTTTTTTCTCTCTTGGACTCCTCCGATCACAACTGTATCATCTTAATCTGTCCTATCACTCTGGTAAGGCCTGTGCATCTCACAAGAGCAGTGGCTTTATCACTCTGGAGCTGCTAATTGGGAGGCCCTCGGATAGTACTTTTTGATTTTCCATGAAATGGTTATTGCGTTCTTGGCCGAGAGCCATCTAAGTGTGCCTTGCACATTACATAGGTTGTTCTCTTGGGCGTGGAAGCATACATTCCTTTCTCTTATCTGGTAACGCAAAAAAAAAAAAAAAAAAATTTGGTTTAATCACGCTTGTTCTAATGCTGTTCACAGCAAAAAGAAGGCCTTATTATGTTGCTGGAGCAAACCCACACCTGAGTTTCATCTCTTTTATATTTCTGCCTGGAACTGCGGTAAGTCTGTCCTTCACTCTACTAAAATTAATTTCATTCAAACTGAATGCTATGAAATCTCCAACTCAAATTCTTCCTGCTCCTTCTGGTACCTTGCCAAAAACCTTTCTAACAACTTTACTTCTTCGTCTTCCCCCCACTTTTCCATTCTAATGACTGTCGCTGTTTATCTAGTGATAAAGCACCTTAGACAAATCCAGTGCTGTTCCTTCATCGCTTCCCCCTCTGACTTCCTCATAGCTGACGTTAACATTTCTTCAATTGATGTGTTTTCTACCATCACTGGTCTCATTACTAGCAAGGCATAATATGAGCCTGATGGGGTCCCTCCTGTTGTCCTCAAGAACTGTGCTTCTGTGCTTACACCCTACATGGGCAAAATCTTTTGCCTTTGTTTGTAAACTTGTACATTTCCATCTTGCTGGAAGTTTGCTCTCATTCAGCCTGTCCCATAGAAAGGTGACCGTTTCCAGCCCTTCATCTATAGCCCTATTGCTTTAACATCCTGTATTTCTAGGGTTTTTTAATTCTTTTGTATAAAAAAAAAATAAACACCTGTCTTATCATAACCTTTTCAATCATCAGAATGGATTCAGCAAGGGATACTCCCTGGTCATCTTCTCACCCTTTCAGACTCCTGGTCATCCTCCTTTTGGGACTTTGGCAAAAGCTTTGCAATTGCATTTGGCATCTCAAAGGTTTCCGATCGAGACCGGCATAATTCTTCAATTGCCAAACTGCCCTCTCACGGTTTCTGTTCTTCTATTTGTGCCTTCATCTCTAGCTACAGTTACTCTGTAGCTGCTGTTGTAGATGGCCACACTCTCCTAGATCTCTGAACAGTGGTGTTGCACAGGGCTCTGTCCTATCACCAACTCTCATCCTTATATTCATCAATGACTGTGTGTAAGAAACGGAATCTAAAGGTGAATGTAGGGAAGAGTAAAGTGATGGTCTTTGAGAGAGGTGAAACCAGTGAATGTACAGTGAAGTTGGATGGTGAGGAAATGGAAAATGTGAGTACGTTTAGGTACTTGGGGAGTGTGATGAGTAAGGATGGAAGTTTGGAGGGTGAAGTGCTTGAAAGGGTACGAAAAGGAAGAAAGGTTGCTGAAAGCAGTGATAAACAGGGAAGTGAGCATGGAAGTGAGAAAGTTACTACATAACAGTATTGTGATACCGCCTCTAACGTATGGAAGTGAAGCTTGGACGTCAAGAGTGAGAGCAGTGGAAATGAGTTATTTAAGAGGAGCCTGTGGAGTCACCTAGAGAGACAGGCTGACAAATGAGGATATAAAGGAGCGTTGTGGTGAGGATGTGGATGTGATAGGAAGCGTTAGGAGGAGCACACTGAGGTGGTTTGGCCATGTGGAGAGGATGGAGGGTGAGAGACTGACGAGAAGAGTGTATATGAGTGAGGTGGAGGGGGGAGAGGGAGGGGGAGGCCGCGGATGAGATGGAGGGATGGAGTGGAGTGGTGTATGAGAGGGGGGGGGTGAGTTGGGAGCAGGGCAGTGAAATGGCGGGGGACAGGGCGACGTGGAGGCGCTTTGTTTGTGGCCACCCCTTACGGGTTAAGGCGTCTGGCAATAGATAGATAGATAAACAGACAGACAGTCTAAGCTGAACATCTGACCCCATTAACACATACACTGATGACCACACCCTTCAACTTTCTACTTACGTCAAGAAACATGGGATGAGGCTATGACACACAATGTGTGACTTGGCTCATATCACTGATGATAGTAAAAGTAATCTTATTGTTTTTAATGTATCAAAAACTCAGTTTTTACAACTTCTGACCCATCAGAATCTATCACAGGAATTTCCTCTAAATTTTAAAAATATCCAACTCAATCCTGCATTATCTTTGAACATACTTGCCGTTTCATTCTCTCGGGATTTATGTTGGAAAAATCATATTACCTCATATAATCTACTTCCAGGATATTAGGCGTGCTAAGCCGACTCCGTGCCTTCTTTACCCATGCAGAGCCATTGACTTTATCATTATCATCATCCGGACCTCCTTTCCCACCCTAGGGCAGGGTGAGGAGTAGCAACGTCCAGACAGCCCAAGCTTGCGAAGTTCCATGGGCCACGCCTCCATTCACTCATCATTCAAGCCCCCGGAATCCTAGCTCTATCTATCTATCTATCTATTGCCAGACGCCTCAATCCCGTTAGGGGTGGCCACAAACAAATCGCCTCCAACTCGCCGTGTCCCCCGCCATTTCACTCCCCTGCTCGCAACTCACACCCCCCTCTCTCATATACCTTTCCACCCCATCCCTCCATCTCATCCTCTATCTGATGCGCCAAAAACTTTCACAACATTCTTTAGCTTTATATAAATGTATCCGATAGAGTCAACCCAGACACTGTCATGTTAAAAAGGGGTGCCAAATAGCTGATTTTCACTTCTCACAACAATCATCCAGGCAGCTCGATCTCTTGTCAGTTCCCTAGCCTCATTGACATCCATACCTCTCTTCTTCACACACTGATCCACCATATTGCACCACCTTCTCCTTGGCTTACCACGCCTACATCCTCCTTCATATTTGCTCAGATACACCTTTTTCATCGATCTGTTGTTATCCATTTTCTCTACATGATCATACCATTTCAGTAAACTCTCTTCAGTCCTGGTGTCCACAGACTTCCTCACTCTGCATCTTTCACAAATACATTATTTCGTATCCTATCCACTCTCTGTACACCACATACATTCCTCAACAGTCCCATCTCCACTGCTGTCTCTCTTGTTTGTTTTTTTTGTTTTTTTATTTCATGTCACACCATAGTCTCACATCCATATGTTAAAGTTAGCACTAACACCCTTATGTAAGCCTCGTGCAGCTGCAACACTCAAGCCGCTGTTTCTTACCATAGCCTTCATAGCACCAGCTACTATACTTCTTTGTGTTACTCTAGTTTCCAATGCTTTTGCACATTTTCCTTTCTTTTCTGTCACTGTACCCAGGCATTTGAACTCTCACGAATTCCAGTCTCTCTCCTTTCAATGTAACATCACGCTGAGAGTCACCTTCTCTCTCGATTATCATCACTTTACTCTTTTCTACATATACTCTCAAGGTGTGATGCTGACAGATATCAGCATAACTTTTCACTAGTCTACCATGTTCTTGTTTGGTATTTGCAGATACTATTGCATTATCAGCATACAACAAATATGAGAGATTCCATGCATCACCATTCGTAACCAACGCAATCCTTCTCTCCATAACTCGTGTTTTTTTTCCTCTCATCACCCCACCCATATATATATATTGAAAAACTGTGGGGACATCACAATTTTTCGCACTCCCACATTGATCGTGAACTTAGACACGGGCATCCGGAGGGGGGGGGGGCAAGGGGGGGCAGTTGCCCCACCTTGGAATTCCAAAGTGTGTTTGGAACTTTCCCGGTTGTCTCATATATTTTCGTTCCTTTGAGTTGTAGCATATCAGCATATGAATAATTTTCGACTGCGATTTAAGTACATCTTGATACTATACTTTATAGTGAATTATATGACTATTACATTCACCATTTCAAAGTTGAAAAAATATCTTTTCCAGAAAATGCCAATTTATGTATGATTTACTTTGCCCCCCCTTACAAAAAATCCTGCAGATGCCCCTGCACTTAGCTGCTGATTAAACCTTCCACATGCCTTACTGCCATCATAAAAACTCTTGACGGCACCTAGCAGCTTATCATCTACACCATACATGGGCAAAAACCTTCCACAATCCTTCTCTGTCTGCTCTGTCTTATGGTTTTTCCAGATCCATAAATGCCATAAACACCTTATAACCTTTTTATAAGCCTTTTCTACTATCTGTCTCACTGCAAATATTTAATCCACACATCCTCTGCCACATCTAAATCCAATGTGTTCATCACTCTCTGGGATTTCTGGTATCTCTCTTACTTTTTCTATACACAGATTAGATTTGCCCTTGTATAGAGTACACCTCCTAAGTGTAGGGAGGCAATCCTCAAATAGCTCTTCCTAACATTGTGGAGTCAAAGGCTTTTCATCTCATTAACTATCCACCTTTTACTGGCTTCCTTCAACCTATATTTGTTTGCCACACTGTTGCATCTTTATGTAATTTCTTTCGCTACTTCAGTGGTCACTGCTCCTCAGAACTGAGCTTGCATCCCTCCAACCAGTATGAGTGGTGGGCACATAGCACCTGTCTAGCATCAAACTCTTATCCCTTTTCTGTCCAATTCTCTAATGCAAGATTTAACTGTTATTTCCAGTCCTCATGTATGCAACAAGTTAACTCTGGAACTGTCTTCCTCTGTCGTATTTTCTACTGCCTATGATCTCAAGTCTTTTAACCCGCGGCGTCCCATCAACGTACTTCCACGTCCTCACGTTTTGTCACTGCCAATCCCATTGACGTACTTCAACGTCCTGCAATTGCAAGGTTCATAATGTCCACAATTTTCAAAATTCGCGCGAGATTTTCGATTCGCCCACGTACCCAAGCCTCCCCTACCTGCCGCCAGGCGGGCAGCGTCCCAGACCCCGCATGACCCGCGCTCGCCCTTGTCTCGGTCACTCACCTGTTAGCAGTGACCCAGGTCAGACATGGCGCGGAAAGGTCTCTCAGACGACGAAATTGCATCCGCCCTGGAAGCCTTCACTGGAGATAGTGATTCTCCACTTGACGATGATGTGGTGGATCGCGATTACGTCCAGCCAGAGGAAGAAATAACAAGCAGTGATGAAGAGGTCCCTTCGCCCCGGAAAAAGCGGTATGTGACATACCGTAAGGCAAGGGAAGGCCAGCCTGCACCCCAACCATGTGTACGGCTCTCTCTCCATCCCGAATCTGATGAGGAAGAGGATGAGGACGATGACGATGACGGGGGCTTAGGACGTGATATCGCCTCGTGGTTGGGTAAGGAGAAAATATCACCCCAAGGATCAGAAGGTGGGGCGAGAAGACAAATCAGGTACGGTGCAAGTCTTTTGTCTGGGGAAGTGGAAAGTGGTGTGGTGGGAGTGCTGGGTGAAAGGGAAAGTGGTGTGGCGGGAGCGCGGGGTGAAAGGGAAAGTGGTGTGGCGGGAGCGCGGGGTGAAAGGGAAAGTGGTGTGAGGGAGGCAGCATGAGCACGTGGTGCACGTAGGCCTAGGGAAGAGGAAGTGGAGCCATTCCCCAGCACGTCTTCCTCCCCACAGCCCCAGGATGTGGGGAAAGGAAGGAAAGGGAAGGGAAAGGGTAAAGGAAAAGGGAGAGGGAAGAGAAGTGCGAGTGATGAAAGGCGCCGCTCTCCACCTCCCCAACCTCCCCCACCACCCTTACCTCCCCACCCTGAAGAAGGCGACGATGGGGACGTGGCTGGAGACGGTGGTGTCTCGTGGAACTGGGAAGATGGGAGTAATTTTACTCCCATCATTCACCCTTTCACTGAGGAGTGGCAGTCTGGTTGCACGGCTCCAGGTGTGCATGCGGGTTCCTCTAGGGTGGATTTTTTCCACTTGTTCTTTGGGGAGGCGTTTGTGGGGCACATAATGGAATAGACCAACATATTTTCATGAACACAGCGCCGTGAAAGTGAACGTTTGGGAACCACGAGCAGGCATTCCCAACAATATGACTATCCCGTGACAATTTCAGAGATGTTCTTATTATTTGCCCTGGTTCTCTTGATGGGTGTGGTACGAAAAAAACAAATTCCTGCCTACTGGACAACTGACCCAATGATCCTCACACCTTTCTTTGGAAAGGTGATGAGTCGTAATAGATTTCAGCATATTCTCGGCCGCCTCCACTTTTTTGATGCAGAATATCCAGCTAATGCAAATAACACAGATAAAATGAGGAGAATTAGGCTGGTATTTGATCATTTACGGGAAATGTTCCGCTCCTCACTTTATCCTTACAGAGACCTCGTCATAGACGAGAGTCTTGTGTTGTGGAGAAGCAATATTTCCTTTCGCCAGTACATACCCAGCAAGAGACACCGTTTCGGGTTCAAGATCCTTGTTATGTGTGACTGTAAGACTGGTTATGTGCAAGACATAGTCTTGTACACGGGCGCACAGACAGATATAACAGAAGATCGTAGTATAGGACTCTCAGGGGCCGTGGTGAAGACAATGATAGAGGAGTACCTTCATCGTGGTCATGTGTTGTACCTGGACAACTGGTACACTAGCCCTCTTCTCGCTAGGTTCCTCCACCAACACGACACTGGAGTCTGTGGTACAGTCAAGAGAAACCGTCACCATATGGTCAAGATAGGGAGGAAACTTGACAAGAACGAGGTGGTTTTCTTCCAGGCCAATAACATCCTTGCCACCCTGTGGAACCACAACAGGGAAGTTTGCCTCCTATCAACTGTACACAGCCCCCTGATGCACCGCACAGACTCCGTGGATCACTGTAGCGAGAGGAGGCGCAACGTCTGGAAACCCGAGTCTGTACTGGACTATAATCTGAACATGAGGCAAGTGGATCAGTCAGACTCGATGATTTCCAGTGTTGACTGTGCCAGGACCACAATGAAGTGGTACAAAAAGCTCTTTTTCCACTTGCTCGACATCACGGTCCTGAACGCACACTACCTGCAAGCCATGACAACCGGAGTATCAGAGACCTTTGAGGGGTTTGTGAGGGAGCTGGCACGTGAAATAATCGCCAGGCATGCCCAGGACAGACCCACACACCGCACCCGCACCCCCATGGCTGCCCAGACTCCCCTACGCCTCGCAGGACGCCACTATCCTAGCACAATCCCTTCCGACCCAAACTGTCGTAAACCCCAGCACCGCTGCCATGTATGCAAGCACTCGACAGTCAGACCAGCCACTCAGAGAAAAGACACAAGGTACGAGTGTATCGAGTGCAATGTTGCGTTGTGCCTTCAGCCATGTTTCAAAGAGTACCATAATTTTCTACAATACTGAAACTGTGTGGGATGGCGATATGACGCTCAGCATAATGGTAAGGCCAGTCAGTATGTGCTAAGTCTTATATAAAGTTGAAACGGGTGTAATGTTTTCAGGAAAGTAATGTATAAGTTGAGAAATAGTGTAAGTTGAAAGAAGTGATATCAAAACTACACCCACTGTGTAAATCTGCGAAAATATGACGCTCAGTATAACACTCTGGTCAGTAAATATGTGATAGCAAGAATATAAAGTGGAAACGGGTGTAATGTTAGCATGAATGTAACGTATAAGTTGAAAAATAGTGTAAGTTGTAACAATTGATGTCACGAGTACACCCACTGTGTAAATCTGCGAAAATATTACACTCAGTAGAACATTCTGGTCAGTAAGTATGTGATAGGAATGATATAAAGTGGAAAAGGGTGTAATGTTAGTAGGAAAGTAATTTATAAGTTGAATACTAGTGTAAGATGAAACAAATGATATCGCGATAACACTCACTGTGTAAGTACGCAATAATATGACACTCAGTAGAATTGTAAGGTCTGAAATTATGTGATATCAATTATATCAAGTGTAAACATGTGCAATGTTAGTGGAGAATTATTATATAAGTACAAAAATAGGTTGTAAGTTGAAATAGTAGTCATAGCGACTTCACCGTCTGTGTTATTATATCACATGCTTTTATGTTTGTAATAAATACATATCTAGTTACTTTCATTGGTTTCCCAGACTTATAATACCATAGAAAACGTGAGAGGCTCAGACCACCTACAGAGAACATGGTACCAGGTGTGACGAAGGTATACCTGTTTAGCCCCTTAAACGCGCCTGTGTACAGTCTTTCTTCCCCGAGTGGCGGGGTTGTAAAGCGGTCTGAGTACCTGTAGGAAAATATTCGCCAAAAATCAGAGATTAATCCTAGAACATTATACTTGGTATGGCAGATAGTACTTACATTCAGCTTTCTCCAGAGATAGGTGTTGAGCCTTCGTGGACTACTCAAGGACTTGTGGAGACTTGCAAAGTTGGGTAACCAAATCTTCACTTTCACACCTCCAGCAACACGGTTTCCCCTCTACCACAGCCTCATTCTGTCACAGTAAACTTTATACTACAACGTAAAGGTAGTTAGGAATCCGTATTTGTACAATAAGCACTGAAAATAAGGCTAAAATCAACGAAGCGTACGGCCGACATGCACTGTGGCGGCGGTCTTCCCGTCACTCAACAAACATTTCCATTTTCACAGCTAAAAACATGTATACTACATTATTTTCAATCATATTACTTCCCAAAAGATCACCACGGCGCGCTTTTTATTCTGCCTTACGTCCGCCACTTTATTCTCGTTCCTGTTGGCCGCTTGCACTGACTGGGAAGAGCTAGAACTCGCCATAATCTCACTTTGAAAGCCTGCAGTAAACTGACGCTAAACAGGGGCAAACCGTGAGAAAAAAAGCTAGTGTTACAACTGGGGAAACAAGCGTTTCCTAGTAGCATAAATTGCTTGTGAGAGGAGACCGCAGATTTACAGTTCTGAGTGCTCAGAGTGCTGCCATGTATCACAGCCAGGCTGGCCGGGCCGTGGTGGGGGGGGGGACGGGGGGAAAACGCGATATTTGGCAACAACTGAGGTCAGTAGTACAAAGGTAAAGTATGCTAGTTGTAGCTAGAGGGTGGTGGTACTGATAGACAATACCAGCTGGAGCCTGCTTGCCCGCGGTTATTCAAAATTTACTCAAATCGCAAACGCGACGATCCGCCGTTATGTCCTTTGGGCCGACCGTCGCAAATGCGATGATCCGCCTTTAAGGGGTTAGGCCACTTATGGACCCCGGTGAACAATTTCTTGGTGATTGACCATTGTTTCTGACCAAAAGCGAAAGTTTTAGCCAAAAAAATTTGGGTCCAAAAATGGTCAGGATTGGGGGGTACCAGTGGTGAAAAAGTGGTCGGGACGGGGCGGGTTAAGAGGGCAGTCCAGGCAAAAATACGTTGGGACTGACAAAAGTCCTCAATTTTATTTAACCCGTCACGTCCCGAGGTTTTCCGCACCTCCGACATCCCCCAGTCCCGAGGTATTTTCGAATTTTTTTTGGGGGGCTAAAACCTTCGCTTTTGGTGGGAAACATCGAAAATTCATAGAGAAATCGCTCACCTGAGGTTTAAAATACCCAATCCAGGTAGGAGTTCCTCCTTACCTGACTGGGTTTTCTAACATGCTGGCACCAAAGAAAACGAGTTTTATGAGAGGGTAACTATTTTATCCACTCATAAACGGTATTTATTCATTTACTTGTTACGAATGTATATGTAGTATGAGAGTATATTGGTTTTCAAGCAGTAATAAAGGCATTATAAGCATTGTTTCACTCACTAACTAATCACCATACCTGACCTTTTTTTGCCACATTACCTGATCATTATTTCTGGCTGTTTCTTCTTCTAATGCTATGTAAACATTGTCCTCCACATTGTCATCGATTGGGGAATCACTCTGGACCCGAATATCTTTACTAGCCAGGTCACTGGTAACAGGTGAATTGCCGAGACAATGGCGTGAGAGGGGGAGGGGGGAGGTTATGCATTGTAAGGCATTGTCCCTGCTTGGCATCTTGTAGAGGAATAGAGGAAGGTGTCCCGTGTACACATACGAAAAATCACGCTCGAAAATTGAAAATTGTGCAAATTAGGGACCTTGCAATTGCACGACGTACCGGTACGTCGCCGGGACTGGCAAATGCAAATCGTTGCAACATACCCATACGTCGACGGGATGGGGCGAGTTAAAAATTTCCCCAGGGTCTGGCAACCCTCCCTCTACAGTTGCCAAGTTTCAAGGCTCTGTCTCTATACTTACCCCTTTAAAATTGCTCTAAATCCCCCCAACCCGCTACGTGTGGTGATATGGCAGGAATGTGGGTAGTGCGTGAGTATCAGTTTGGGATATAATAAAGTCATTTGACAATAATAAAATTGAATGTTACTGTGTGATGCATATCTGGCAACACTGTTCAGTAGTGTGTGAGGGGGTAGAGACGGCCAAAGAGAGATACATTTCCCAGTGCTGGCTCAGCTCTCAAGTTGAACATGTATGCATGAGGACTCTCCACATTCCCACTCTTCCCGCCTATATTATTTTCACCACTTGCTGAATTTTTATGAGTTTCTCATAATAATTCAAGATGGGTAGACCCTCCAAGAAATGCTGGTGCTATTAGCAAAGAACAAAGCGGCCAACATGGCACATAATTTAGCTAGAGATAGTGTTCATGTACCTGCCACACCACCACAACCAGGGCACTTACCTGCCAACTGCCACACATATGCTAGTACTGTCACCAGAACCACAACCAGAACTGTTACCACAACCACAACTGTCACCACAACCACAGCCATCACCACAACACAACCATGACTATCAGCACCAAAACCAGGGGCATCTCACCTGCCTGACACACCTACAAGCTGCCGCCCCTACACCTTACCACAACTCGACCAGTCATCACAACCATTACAATATGAGCTACATTTACGTAATCAGCTGTCACCTGCACAACTCAGACTGAAGATGTTTTCACCCTTCATTCCAAAGCTCAAGATCAATGATGACAATGAGCTGATTCTAATGATGAGGGGGCAGCTTTGTCAGCTATTTAGCAACCTTACTTGCAAGGTGTGTGGCGACAAGGTAAAGCTGAAAATACAAAAGGATAACTTTGCTGCACAGGTTGATGGCTTCTGCCACACTTGTCAAGAAGATGTTGGCCAAGTAAAACCTGCTGAGGAACATTTTAATAACTAAAATTTGCCTTCAATAAAACGTGACAATGACGTACCAAAGTATAATAACAATTTCAGTAGAGCCGGTCTGTAAAGCATTGCAGGTGCACTTGGCATGGAGACAATGAGCTGCTCAAGGTATCAGAAGTATGCTAATCAAATGTACAACAAGATGGAACATCACTACACAACCATGAGGAGCTTTGCAATTAATGGATATTTTCAGCATTATGCTGCCATGAATGAAAACCCTGAGAATGGTGACCTGGACATTGCTGTTTCTTTTAATGGAACCAGGAGAATTCCAAGCATCCTGATGATCAAAACCTGGCAACAATGAGTGGGGTGGTGGCCCATGATACTATTTCTCTAACAGCAGCATTCAAGCAAGTATAACTAGACTAACAATAGAAAGGGGACCAGGTACCATGATCCATCAGCTTCAATGCTTGCTTCTGAAAAGTGTGAATTTTTCACATATAATTGGAAATGGAGCAACAACTACTTGCCTAATTGTAATTCCGTAAATTGTGTTTGAATCCTTGATAAATGGACTCCATATTGTGGGAAGGAGAATGCTCTTCTCTCAATTTTTTTTTTTTTTTAAATATTTACACTGCTACACTTTTTTCTACATTTTCCATATATTTGTAAAAAAAATATTTCTCAGTATATAACGGACATAGCAAAATTATCCTTCTACAGGGTATTTAGTTTTGCTGTCTCATTATGCACAAAAATTATTATCAAGATCCCTTCAACAGTTCTTTCAGAATATACCTCTATACTGTATATGGGCGCCCAGAGGAAAATCGACTAAAAAATCGAAAAAAAAAAATCTACAACACAAAAACTATTGATCAGAATGGGTTGTTGCAAGTTGGATGGGAACATTGATGGATAGGCTCCAACAACGTGTTGAATACTGAGTCAAATACCTCCAAAACGAAAAATTTCATGGACGGTCAGTGTGTCCAACTAACTGGAAATGAACGGATATTGAATTTGTCTCTCTTTGTCTTGTTATTACGAGCATATTTTCATGGAACAGTTTGCGGCCTTCTAGCCTTTGGTTCATTCTTCTTTGTATATAAATAAAGATGTTGTGCGTGGGAGTGTTGGTCCTCTGGACTTGATTATGTCTTCCTAAAGTACACACACACACACACACACACGTGAGCACGAGTATACACAACTATGAGGGTACATTAGCCTAGCCTGATGTCCCTGTTCCTCAAGGGCAATAATGTGAAACTGATTGTGACCATTTTAACTTTATCAGTTTTTCTCTGTCAACTCTATCATCCCTGGTTTCTTCGTGTGTCTCTTTCAGTCCGCGTTTTCCCATCCTTAATTATATGTAACAGGCTTTTTTTTTTTTTCATTATTTTACGTCTTTTGTGTCCGGCGTGTCCTTCCATCCATGTTCATCTCTTCTTAGACTTTCTTGACTTTGCCATAATTTGTGCATGCTTTTTTTTTTTTTTCGTCCTGTTTCCGTTCGTCTGCTTTCGTCCGCATACCTCGTCCATTTTTGACCCCATGTCTTGGTTCATCTTTTATTTTTTTTTCCAATTAACATTAGTTGTTAGGTTACAAAATCATCTCTTAACACCCCTAGCTTTTGTTTGCTTGTGTGTTTGCTTCTTTGCTTCTGTCACTTCTGTTTTACTCTGCTGTTACTATCCTATTACCATTTTCCTTTCACCATATTTTGTTTTTCCGTCCGACATATCATGACCGGTATTTACCGTCCGTGTTTTCTCTTCATCTTCCTTCTCTCTCTCTCTCTCTCTCTCTCTCTCTCTCTCTGCCAGTTTTCGTCCGTCTTGGCTCATGCATCGTTTTCCTCCGGCGATTAACCATTTCATTTCTAAAACGTAATTAAAAATTTGTACCTTCTCCCCCCAGATAATTTTGTTAAACTAGGAAAATCTCTTGTGGTGAGCGAAGTAGAAATTATTTACATTAAACTGTTTTATGATAATCGGTGTTCACAGACCTAAATAAAAGTGTCAGTTGTCAAGAAAAAATGAATGCAGACGGTATACTTGGCTTGGGTGATGACTAGTTTTATTATGTTTATGATTTTTTTTTTTTTTTGGCTGTATGCATATCTAGTTAACTATCGTTGAGAGAGAGAGACAGAGACAGAGACAGAGACAGACAGACAGACAGGCAGACAGACAGAGAAAGGGAAGTAGCTCTCTAGGCTGAGGTAGTTTAATGAGGCGGAGAAGGGAAGGCTACGTTGATTAAGGCACTGCTAGGGTTACGTGATCATTCTCTCTCTCTCTCTCTCTCTCTCTCTCTCTGCCCGTACAGCTGCTGTCCAGTACCCATTTCCTCCTCTTTATGTTAGACATAGTAAGGTTCCATATTTCCTTAATGAGATTGTCTTGACTTTCTCACTCGTGTGTGCGTGAGTGTACTGTGTATATATATATATATATATATATATATATATATATATGTGTGTGTGTGTGTGTGTGTGTGTGCGTGAGTGTACTGTGTATATATATATATATATATATATATTTTTTTTTCATTCATTCATTCATTGCCAGACGCCATGTATCCCAAACGGGGTGGCCAAGGGCTTAGAGTTAATTGTTTTACAGGGAGGGGCACTAATCCTCCACCAACCCCACTTGACACGTAGGGAGTATATATATATATATATATATATATATATTCGTTTTCGTTTTCGTTTTTAAAGGCTCCAACATGCTTGCATGTGTCGGCCTTGGTCACCTAATGGCGGCTCTCCACGCTGCACGATCCATTGCAGCCTCCCTGTTCAGTCCCTTAACCCTGAGGTCACACTTAATGACCTCGTCCCATGTCTTTCTCGGTCTACCCCTCATAACCCCACCCCCAATATTAACACTCCTCACCTTCCTCACCCAATTATCATCCCCCATCCTCTCCACATGTCCAAACCATCTCAATCTACCTCTCCTCATCACAACACCAATACACTCCAGTCCCATCCTGCCTCTCAACTCTTCCATCGTAAACCCAGCCCCTCCAGGCCTTGGATGCAGGGACACACTGCACATCCACCTAATCATTGTCATTTCTGTACGTCTGAGCCGGCGAATATCTTCCTCCTTCACTGCCCAGGTCTCACTACCATACAGCATTACGCTCTTAACACATGCTGCATACAAAGACCCTTTAGCACGTAGGGAGAGTCCTCTCAATGTCAGAAGAGGCAAGAGCTCCCTGAACTTCTTCCAACCACTTCTCACCCTTGTCACGGGGTTTTTAAGATTAATGCAATATTAAAAGATAATTTTCAATAATACTGAGAACAGGGAAAATGAACTGTCTTGCTAAAAATCAAGCAATGATTATTTTATGGTGGTTTGCTTCGCCGATTCTCTAAGAACGAGAATTTATAAACTTTCTCAACAGTATACAGCAGAGACTAATTCCTCACAGTTGCTGTTGTTAGTACTGTTAGCCTCTGGAGAAAGTGACTTCACCCTTGACAGTCAATAACTAATACTATTAATGACATCAGGTTCTTGCTGATCCATTAACTCCTAGATGGCACAATGGATTCTAAGCTTAATACAAAAGACTGGTCTAAGTACCAGTTATGAATAGCAAAGCATTTATGCAAGCTAGGAGCTATAAGTGAAATAAGCTTAATATGGAAAATAAAACACGAGTTTACATTACATTAAGCTCGAGAAAAGAACTGTTAAATTTACTGATTACAAAGGAATAAATTTACGTTACATTTCGAAATGAATTCGAAGTAAGGAGATCGCACTCACTTGCTCACTCAAAAGCTAACTCTTACACCTAGGAAAAAAACGAAAAGAAATACTGGTCAAAGAGTGGACTAAGCAGATGACTGGGCGTCGTTACTGGAAGGACACTGCACTCCCTAAGTCTCTCGCCTATCACACTATGTGGAAATTCAGGAACAGCAGCACTACATGCTCTGGCTCAACCTGTTTCATGGCGCTCAAACCTTGACTGACTAAATAGTGGGAAAGAAGGAAGCGTCCAACCGCATTACCAACGGCTAGAATGAGCGAAACACGCCCACAACAAATCGCTCAGCGGAAGCGCTAATGTCTCGCACAAAGATGATCACTTATGACAGTGAAAAATTGTTTTGAAAACACTCCTGACCGGGTAAATCGCGGTTTCCTACTAAATTTAATGTCACGAGCCGACTCATGACATTATGCCCCATCAAAAGTTGAATTTTTTTTTCCAGGAAAAAAGTTTCAATATACATACATATAAATCCTAACTCAGTCACATAAGATTCACACTGAGGTGTGTGTGTGCTATCCTGCTACAGGAGAAAGTCACAGTCGCCAGAGAGCGAAAAAAAAAAAACTCGTATTTACATTAATAGAAGCAAGCTTGAGGGAAAAACTCCGTGACGACGGTGAAAAATCCTGTACTCAGGTCAAACTGAGTGAAAAGTTCGCTACATTTACATTAACAACTGTTATGTACCATAATGTATGTAATACATGGTGTGGGTGTGAGTTGTGGTGTAACTGTACCTACATGTAAAATCATGTAATGCAAATTTATAGTAAATAATGACGATGAGGCAGAAGAGAAGGGGCGGCAGCATGCGACAGGGACGACCAGCTGATCTGCACGGCAATGCTGCACCCACCAGCTGCACCTGCGAAAGGAATTAAAGTGGAGCATTAAATGTGTCATTTCTCTCTGTGCCTAGCAATCAGTACTTATTCCATTTTAACCAGGAAACGTAATTCTTGAATTCACAAATTGCTTAGAACCCTTATAGTTTACTGGTTAACACTTATTAACTAGGAAACGTGCCAGTTCTTGAATTGCTCAAATCTCTTAGAACGGGCGGTTTACTAGTTAACCTAACATTATTAACCAGGAAACGTGCCAGTTCTTGAATTACTCAAATCTCTTAGAATGGGCAGTTTACTAGTTAACCTAACTCTACACTTACGACTAATAACAGGAAGCTCAGAATCGCTATGCAGTCTCGGGCAGGTCACTTTTTAACACCCACCGTGGGTGTGAACACTCATGTGGATAATGTGCATTCTCCGGGAATCCTCAAAGAGGCCCGCAGCTCGAGACGTTCCACAAGGTTATTCATACACAGCCTCGGACTGTCTCTGTGGAGTTCTCAAACCTCCCCCCTTAACCTACGGTACATAGGTATGTACAGGCCCTGGACATACTGTGTCCTGTGGGGCCAACAGGTGAGACATCAGGTCTACACTTTTAACTGAGAACCAGGCTGGTCCTTGGATTACTCAAATCTCTGAGAATGCCTATCTTATGGAACCCAGCATACACAGTTGCCCATGTTAGTAAGCAGTTAGCAGGCGAGACATCAGGTCTGTACCTACTTCACCACTGCCCTGTCTCTCAGCTGACTCAGAGATTATGGGTGTGGTTTCAAACGGCGCAGGAAGGACATGTTCCTGATTAGTGGTACGTAGACACACGTTGCAGGAACACACAAAACTATCTATCTCTCGTCCCATCCCTGGCCAGAAAAAGTCAGCTCGGATATGGCCCTGAGTCTTCCTTTTGCCCATGTGACCTCCTGAGGCTGAACAATGACCCCATTCTAACACTGCTAGGCGGTACTTAGCGGGAACGACAAACTGCAGTTGATCCTCGCCCTCGGATGTTCGTGACTCATGGTAGAGCCATCCTTGTTTACAAAGGAACTTGGTTCGACCACCCCGTGAATACTTAATCACTCGACCCTTTTGTTTCTTTTGCATGGCAGCAAGTGTCGGGTCAGAATGTTGTTCTTGAACAACAACTTGGCTACACATCAGATCTTGAGGCGATGCAATGGTCACTGGGGTGACACAATCTGGAGCCTCAGTCATGGCTCTTGTTACTGCAGCCGAAGTCTGAGTAGTGTCATCTTCAGTGCAACTATCCTTGGCACCGGAAATATTGCCTATGATTAGGTCAAATAAAGGTTCTGGCATGACAACTGCAACTGTCGTACCAGTGTAAAATGGAGATGCCACCTGGATACGTGCCTCAGGGAACAATCTCACTGATACATCAATAAAGTTAGCATGGATCTGTCGACCTGTGTACTGCTCAGGCGGAACTAAACTCTGCTTGACAGAGCAACCTGAGGATCCATTATCTCTCAAGACCTTCACAGGAATGCCTCCCACAAACCCTGGCTGAACAAGGAAGGCACTGTCACCTGTGGGAGGGCCTTTGGAGGAAACAGCTAGCCAGTGATGAGGCTGTTGAATAAATGATGCGGCAAACATGGTGCCCTGAGAATTAGATACCTGAGGGTTTGTACTCACTGCCTAGAGAGATGGAGCATTGGCCATCTGTGGAGGGGGGGTTCACTGTCGCTGTGGGACTAGTGAACTGTGGGGGAGTACCCGTACTGGTAGGGACATGACCACCATGCTGCTGCTGAGGAATGAAGGCTGCATTTGCTTCCTGCCTCCTATTCACTTGAGCTGAAAAGAACAGTCCCGACGGTCAGTTGCGTGGCTGATACTGCTGCTGGTTAGGGCACTTGTTGTACCTCTTCCACTCAGGTTTCTGAGTGTTTTGCCCCTGGTCTTTCCACTGCGGTTTTGGACCTTGGCCATTATTCTCAGAATGGCCTTGTTGCAGGGGTTCAGTCTGAGACGGTTTCCCAGATTTATCAGGTTTCCTGTTCCAGGTATGCTTCTTGCGAGTTTGATACCCATATACAGTAAAGAATGCGTCAGCCTTTTTCACCATTTGGCTGGCATCTCTTACCTGGCAGATCTTAAGCTGAGCCATAAGTTCAGTAGGCCACAACTTTTCCAGCTGAGTGCGCAGCATAAGGTCAATTATCCCCTCACGCTTGGAAGGAGTTTCATCTTTCTCCATCCACTCATCTAAGTAAGCAGTAAGCCGGTCAAGAAACTGAACGGCAGTCTCTTTATCCTGTAAACGCGCCCTCATGAACTGGCTCTTGGCGTCGTCAACTGTGAGACCGTACGCTTTGACGAGTGTGGCCTTCATCATCTCATACGTGAGATTGTCTCCACGAATTCTGTGGAGAATATCGAGGGCAGGGCCCTCAAACAGGCTAAGAAACTGAAGCCACTTAGCTGCATCATCCAGCTGGTACAGTTGAGCCATGTCTTCAAAACGAGCTATGTATGGCTCGATTCACTCGCCATCTTTGTATGGGGGAAGCTTGATGTGTGGGGTCACCATGACATGTGCAGGGGAGAACGCTCGTGGAGCTTGGACCAGCTGCACCAGACGTGTCTGAAGCCAAGGAATCTCGCTTGACCTTCAACATTTCAAATTCATGTTTTTTGCGTGCTTCTCGCTCGGCACGTTCATGTTCTCGTTCTCTCTCTCATTCCTCATGCTGTTCTCGCTCATCTTCTAACTCGAGTTCGCGCTGTTTCTGCTCGTGTTATAACTCGAGTTCGTGCTGTTTCTGCTCATATTCACGTTGTTGTCGCTCTTGTTCTAACTCGAGTTTGTGTTGTTTCCGCTCGTGTTCGCGCTGTTCTCGCTCGTGTTTCCGCTGTTCTCGCTCGTATTCGCGCTCCTTTTCGCGTTCCTCACGCTGAATTCGACGCTCTTCACGAGCATCATTCTCGCGCTGCTGTTCGTAATTAAACCGAAAGAGGACAAACTCCTTAATTTCAGTTAGGTCTGTAAGACCCATATCTTTGGCTTCCTGTACATGGACACTGGTGGACATGATGCTAACTCAATCTAAATAACTAGCAACTCAGTACTGACTGCGATTTTTTCAGAGAAAGATGTCAATAATCGAGAATAAAGAATATAGGCACAAGTTAGTGATGACCAGTTTTATCTAATTAAACTGGTAAAGAAAGAAAATTAAACAAACAACTGACTGTGAAAACTATTATGTAAATTAATACAAATGAATCAGTAATCACCAGTAAGGTAGTGCCTATAGACTTTAATGATAAATACCTAAGTATGAACGAGTGAGTATTATCTCGTGAATAGCTTTAGAGCTAGGAGTTAATATCCTGGAATGAGGTCGCCAATTTTCACGGGGTTTTTAAGAAGTATGAAATATTAAAAGATAATATTCAATAATACTGAGAACAGGGACAATGAATTGTCTTGCTAAAAATCAAGCAATGATTACTTTATACTGCCTTGCTTCGCCGATTCTCTAAGAATGAGAATTTATCAACTTTTTCAACAGTACACAGCAGAGTCTAATTCCTCACAATTGCTGTTGTTGGTACTGCTAACCTCTGGAGAAAGTGACTTCACCCTTGACAATCAATAACTAATACTATTAATGATATCAGGTTCTTGCTGATGCATTAACTCCTAGATGGCACAACGGATTCTAAGCTTAATACAAAAGACTGGCCTCAGTACCAGATATGAATAGCAAAGCATTTATGCAAGCTAGGAGCTATAAGTGAAATAAGCTTAATATGGAAAATGAAACACGAGTTTACATTACATTAACCCCTACACCGCGGGCTTGTTTACCAATAACTTGTGTGTGCCACGGGGTTATTTGGGCTCCGACAGACTCTCAAAAAATATTTGCCAAAAATCAGTTATTAGTCCTAGAATAATAAAATTAAATATGCTTATGGCACATACCTTCAGCTTTCTCCTGGAATGATTGTTGAGCCTTCGTCGGTTACCGTAGGACTTGTGGAGACCTCTGAAGTAGGGTAACGAAGTCTCCACTTTACACTTCCCGACAACCCGTAATATGATTACCACAGCCAGATACAAACACTATAAACACTATTCTACAATTTTCAAGTAGTTTGGGATCCATACTAAAAAAAAAAAAACACTGTGAAAGCAATGGAAATTACGAGCGCGTCTGATCGTCGCACTGGCACTAGTTCGCTCTTGGTAGTCTGTCATTTATTATTCATAAAACCCCTCACACTTTATATTTCTATTACTATATAACACTTATATATATCTATAGTCTTTATCCATAAGTTTCCTTCAGTAGTATTAGTTTATTGTCACTGTAGGGATTCAATTTCTTTCAGTAAAATACGTAGCATTCACTTTCTCGTCCTGTATACTGGCATTCAGAGTGAATGTCACTTTCATCTTCACTCTCATAACTCATAGCATTCAGACATGCTAGAGTGAAACTTTCACTTTCATTACTTCTAGGGTATATACTCGTATTCTTATAATACTACTCATTTACATTTCTATTTACGTTCTCTATTTTATTTACGTTATTTACATTTCTATTTTATTTACACTGTGTTGTGCACTGTCACTTGAAATAACTTATAAAACTATTTTCCATTGTTCACGTATATTTACATTCATTACTTTCACTTGCTGTTTACACATTATTTACACATTATTTACAATTCCACTTGCACTGTTTTACTCAATAGAAAGATCGTAGTCACTCTTTTATCAATTGTCAGCCCTTTACCTCTTTCCACACGAGGTTTAGTAGGGGGTAAAGGTCACAGGGCCATTTGCATGGGGGTGAAAAAAGGCCTTGAAGTCAGCAAGAAGAAACATACGTACTCTCGCTTCGGAAGTTGAGAGAGAACTGAGTGATAACGGAGGACCACCAGCGTAGAGGCCTGCTAGGGTTATTCAGAGTTACCAATATTACTTGAAACAGCTAAGTCTAGCACTGATATGATTGGCAGGAAATCTAGACAATACATTACAAATTTGGTAGTTCCAGGTGAATGTAAATATCACTTAGGTTGCTCCCTTCCCTCCTTACATGTATATTTATTACGAAAATAGATTAGAGGCCTACTTAGGGAGATATATATATTCAGAGCTACCAATGTTATATCTTGAAACAGCTTTGTCTAGCACTGATATGATTGGCAGGAAATCTAGACAATACATTATAAATTAGGTAGTTCCAGGTGAATGTAAATATCACTTAGGGTTCTCCCTTCCTCCTTACATGTATATTTATTACGAAAATAGATTATAGGGCATATTTCAAGGGGAAAAAAACAGCGAAAATTAGCGAACGAGTGCACGTGAGGTGTTGTCAGGTGATAATTAGCCAATTCCAGGTGTATGGCACTCTCACTTACCTTATTTCTTTCTTGTATATATTATTTGGTATAAGAATAGGACATAGGGCTTATTTCAATGGATGAAATCAGTGAAAAATTCCAGGGAAGATTTACTTAGTGTAGCACGGCCGGGCAGGCGAGAGGATAGGGTAATGGAGGGGGGGTAGGGAGGGGAGTCAAGAACGGGGAGAAATGGCTAAATTGTCAACAATGGATGGGAGTACAGATGAGATTAGGAGTGCTGACTAGTGTTGGACATTGGCAGTACCGATAGATGATACAAGCCCCCACTTGGAGGCCCGGGTGAATTCAAAATAACACAGAATCACAAAAGCGACGCCCCGCGGTATGATCCCTTGCTCCCAAGCGTCACAAAAGTGACGCCCCGCGGTTAAGGGGTTAAGCTCAAGAAAAGAACTGTTAAATTTATTGATTACAAGGGAATAAATTTACGTTACATTTCGAAATGAATTCGAAGTAAGGAGATCGCACTCACTCGCTCACTCAAAAGCAAACTTTTAAACCTAGGAAAAAAACGAAAAGAAATACTGGTCAAAGAGTGGACTAGGCAGATGACTGGGTGTCGTTACTGGAAGGACACTGCATTCGCTAAGTCTCTCGCCTATCACACTATGTGGAAATTCAGGAACAGCGGCACTACACGCTCTGGCCCAACCTGCTTTTGTGGCGCTCAAACCTCGACTGACTAAATTTTGGGAAAGAGGGGAGCGTCCAACCGCATTACCAACGGCTAGAATGAGCGAAACATGCCCACAACAAATCGGTCAGCAGAAGCGCTAATGTCTCGCACAAAGATGATCATTTATGACAGTGAAAAATTGTTTTGAAAACACTCCCAACCGGGTAAATATGCAGCGATTAAACTGAACTATAAACACTGGGATTCCACTAGAGTTCGCGGTTTCCCACTAAATTTAATGTCACGAGCCGACTCGTGACAATCCTAGCCACAGAGCTAGCTCCAACCCCACCTCCAGCACACAACATGTCTCCCAAATAACCAAACTCTTCCACACCTCAAGAGATTCACCAGCAAGTTCAATCCTTTCACGTCTGACAATCTCCACCTGCTCATCCCGACACACCATACAGATAAAATCAGCATTATCTCTCAGTCTACCGCTGATACCACTACATCTCTTATGCACCCATTTATCACACACACCGCACAAGATGGAATTACTTCCCACGCCCTTGTGGCAAACTGCACATTGCCTGGCCACTCTCCCTCGTCTTTGACAGTACCGCCACCAACCCTAGATATCATCACTTTTGTATTATCTGCATTTACCCTTAAACCCTTGTGCCCCATATCATCATCATAAGCCGCTTGAGTATCCACTGCAGGACCGAACTATCCCGACCGAAGTCGGGACGATACAGCCAATGTATCTCTACCAATGGCTTAGGCTGTCTGGTAGAGATTGTATGCAGGGTGAGAAGTGCTTGTAAGTGTAATTGTAGTGTTGGAGTGGCTTTGGATGCGTGTGTAGTCTGTGAACCAAGTGTAATCGACCCACGCAAGCAGACTGGGTGCAAGCATTCTTTATAGTAAGCGACACAGGTTCAACCACAGCACCCCTGGTGTCCGCCAATGCAGTACGTGGCCGGTTGAACACTCCCTAAGTTTATTATCCTGGCGGGGTGCGAGCCCTGGTTCACCCGTGTACGAAACACACACTCTGCCACTGTACCACAGAGGCCCCATATATATATATAGAGAGAGAGAGAGAGAAACATCATGGGGAAACAAATAACAATACGACACTGAAGGACGGACAGAAAGACAGCTAAGCCGAAAGGAAGAGAAATTATTAACGAGGGTGAGTGACAGGGATGGCGGAAGAGGGAACAGGGAGAGTGATGATGGAAGAGGAAGAGGGGAAAATGTAATCGATGGGAGTAGTTGTATGCATTGAGGAAGGGGAGGGAAGAGGGGAAGCGTAACACATATGTGTCTTTATTTTCAGGAAGGAATATTTATGGACTTTATGTTAATTTTTAACTGAGGAGCATATTCTCCAATAGTACTGCATGTTTATTTTTTTTTTTTTCATAAATCGTAAATTCTCTTTTCCCTTTCCTTTTTCGTGCCTTGTGATTTAGAATATTAATATGATTATTGGTGTTCTTTTTAATTGTTATCAAAATCGTCTGTGTCTTCTTCTTCTATATGAGTGTTGTTATTATAATACTCATCATTACCGGCATTTTCCACCAAGCCTTGCAGTTGCTCTTCGTCTTCACTTAACAATACAGCATCATCTGCAAAGAATAGAACAGGAAGTTTCCAAACGCTTCCCTCTCTTATTAGGCCCGTTCTAACATCCACTGCCCTACCTTGTATCTCTTTTATAACTCTATCCATATACAGACTGAACAATCGTCGAGACATGACACATCTCTGTTTCAGTTCAACAATCAAACAGAAAAATTAACCCACCTCACTATGCATACGCACCGCAACCCCAGCGCCCGCATACATATTCTTCATGGCATCCAATAGTTTCTTCTTTTTTTTTTTTCTTTTTTTTTTTCTTTTTTTGTAATGCAAGAAAGAAAGAACCAAAGGCCAGTAGCCTACAAATTGTTTCCTCCAAGAAAAAACAGAAACAAGATAACAGAGAGCCAAATTCAAGAACCATTCTGTTCGAGATGCCTAGACACACTCCATACATTCTTAATATTTTCCACATTCCTTGTCAATTCACTCTGTCTTATTAATCATGTCCTGTGGCACCCCACGGGATGCATAGGGCCTCGATGAACTCTCCCCACGAATATCTGTCTTTTGCCTTCTCCTTCAGGTGCCACCAACACTCTTCCTCTGCTTCTCTTTTCACTGTCCTCAACCAGGTTTCCCTTGGCTAGCAGTCCGCTTCGGCACATCCTGTACTAAACTGCCCTCTTTTCTATATATGTGCCCCAGCCATTTCCAACGTGACAGTCTCACACATTCTTCATCTGGTTCCACTCTCGTAATATCCCATACATTTTCATTTGTAACTCTGTCCTGCTACTTTATCCCAAGAATCCTTCTCAGTATTTTATTCTCAAATCCTAACACTTTCTAATCTCTCGCAACTGTACCGTACCATGACTCATGCCCATAAATTAAATTTAGACTAACCACATTATTCCAAATCACACAATCGATTTGGTTCTCCACGTTCATGTTAATAATTCTAGTCTTATCACAATTTATTCCCAGTCCCACCTTTTCTCCCTTTCCCCAATTTCATTGTTTAATGATCCGTTAGATGATATAATCGTTCCCATTTATTTAAAATTCTTCACCACATTATTCCAAATCACACAATCGATTTGGTTCTCCACGTTCATCTAGTCTTATCAGTCCCACCTCTATCAGAATATCAAGCAATCTCTGCACCTCGTAAGTACTTCCGCAAATCAGTACAATATCATCAGCATAGACCAAATCCACTAGCCTCTTATTTTCTTCCCAGTAAATTCTTGCACCTGTTCTCCTTACAACCTTTCTGATAACATAATCCATAACCCAAACAAACAGCAAAGGCGAAAGAACTTCTCCTTGAATCACTCCTGACCTAACTACAAACGAATCACACAAAGAACCACCCACCATTGTCTTACAAAAAGTACCCTCATGCAGGCTTCTAATACTATTTACAAACTTTTCTGGTATACCATAGATCCTCATAATTTTCAACATAGCTCCACGTGAAACCCTATCAAACGCCTTTTCAAAATCCATAAAGCACAGACTATGTGGCATTTTCATCTCATTAGCTTGTTGCATTAGATTTCTTACGACAAAATTCTGATCATTACAACCTCTACTCTTTCAAAATCCCGCTTGTTCTTCTCTTAAAATTTCATCAGTTACTGGCTTTGTTCCGTTCAACAAGATTTTGGAAGACTTCTGCAACTAGAGTGTTAAAGATATCCCCCTCCAGAATCCACACACACTGTCGTATACTTATCCAAATCCATGAAGGCTGCATTCTTTTCCTTCACTAGAAACTTTTCCCCTAAACACCTTACAATGAATATCTGATCTACACAACCTTTTCTCCTCCTAAAAAAAAAAAAAAAAAAGTCCTTCAACAGCTAATTCCTGTTATTTCCCTAATCAATAGTAGTAAGGGTAGGCGGCCCCCACCCCCCAGGGAAGTACTACCGCTAAGGTTATGGGAGACTCAAGGAATAGCCCGGATTCCATTTTCTCTCCTAGGCCTTGGTACCTGGTTACACATCTTTTTGCCTCACACATCAGAGGGCATCAGGCTGCCCTCCTTACACAACACACACATCCACATTATATCACATTGCCTTAAACCGGCAATTTTCTCACCATAAAACACGATCTTGTCATTATATATCATACACATTTCACAAAACTTCCTTGCTCCCCCCCGCCCTCGTAAAAAGAACCATGGCTGCTACTATACTGGGAATTAGTGTGGTGCTTTCTCGGATGACCACCACCGGCACGGCTAGGTCGTCTGTGCAGAGCCCTCCCAGTCGTCATCAAGCAACTGTGCCATTTTTAGCGTTGCGCTGTCCCAAAACTGCTCGTCAGTGCAGTAAAATTTTCTTCTGCAATATTAGGAGACTTCACTCCAGCATCAACTCTGCTCACAATTTCCTCCAGTTTGAATCCCCAGATCTGCTATTTTTGACAGACTCAAGTAAGCTCAGCCTCTGATTTAGCTAGATTTAATTTTCGTGGTTATATCTTGATTCAAAATTTCAGACCTAAAGGAGGCATATGTTGTCTTGCTAAATCAGAAATTGCCCTGGAGGCAATTACTAAATTTAATTGTCCTTATTTCGACTATTCCATATATAAATTAAATTCTTTGGGTAAAATTAAGATTTTCTGCTGTTAATCGTTCCCCGAATGCCCCTCCAGAGCCGAGTTTATTTGACTCTCTGTCTTCACAACAAAGTGTCCTCATCATTAATACTGCATCAGAAATTACTATCCTGGGTGATTTTGATGTCCATAGTGTTGAATGGCTCACTTATTCAGCCAGAACTGATGACTCTGGTCATGAATGTGAGCTATTTGCAGACTCATTTAATCTTACCCACTTAGTCAATCAACCTACCCATATACCAGACAACCCCGATCAAAATCCCCACCTCTTGGATTTGTTCTAACAACTAATTCAGATAATTATAATGCTGAAATGAAGTCGCCCCTTGGATCTTCTGATCATTGTCTGATACAAGCCACCAGTTCAATGCCTATCACACCCTCCTGTCTGAACCTGTCATGGTGACTAAATGGCACTACGACAGGGCAGACTGGGAGGGTCTCCAAAATTTTTTCATGGATGTTCCCTGGACCTTCTTTTTCTCTCAAGATGAAAACTCCACATTGGGCCACATACAGGACTTCATTAAAGTCAGCATGGAAAGGTTCATTCCCCATCATAGTTACAGAAAAAAGATATAACTCATCTAAGTGGTTTGACCACAGTTGTGCTAGATTAACAGAACGTAAAACAATAGTCTATAACACTTATACAAGGACCAAAACTAAAGAAGCCTTTAACTGTTACAGAAATATTAGAAACCATGCCAAAACTTTTATCAATCTTTCTAAATCAAACGGTCTTCATAAACAAGCTAACAAATGACTAAACAACCGAACTGATAACAAAGTATTCTGGCCTACCCTTAATTTATTCAAATCTAACTTCACTACTACCTCTTCTATTCCACCATTACAGTCCCCCCATGGAAATCTAGTAAGTGACCCACAAGGAAATGCCAACCTTCTTGTTAATATTTTTTTCAACAAACTCAACCCTAAATAGATAAATTCATAATATTCCTGTATTTGATTTTGATTCCTCTCAAATGCCCCCTTTCAAGATTCACAGAAAATACGTACAAGTTGAATTACAGATTCTGTCAGTAGACAAAGCTACTGGTCCAGATGAAATTCTTTCAGTGGTACTTAAAAATTGCTCCCCAGTGTTGGCTCCTGTATTGACAAAATTTTTCCGCTTATGCATCTGTACCTCAAGTTTTCCATACTCTTGGAAAGAAGCAAATATCCATCCTGTTCCTAAAAAGGGGGCCACTTCTGATCCATCAAACTATACACCAATTGCTATAACTTCCATTCTTGGTAAAGTTTTTGAGATACTAATAAACAAACTTATAGTGAAGCACCTAGAAATCAATAAATTAAACAATGATTTGCGGTATGGATTTAGACAAGAACGTTCAATTGTAGACATTCTTTGCCTTCTTACCCATCATAGTAACAAAACAATAGATGAGCATGGTGAAACACACACCATAACACTTGATATTTCAAAAGCATATGACAGAGTATGGCACTGGGCCATATTGCCCAAGTTGTCACACTATGGCCTTGCATCACTGGTTCCTCTGATTTCTTCTTACCTTCATAGTAGAAAAATATGGTTCATGGTAGATGAAATTTATTCCCAGTTTCATTCCATAAATGCTGGTGTACCTCAGGGATCAGTTTTGGCCCCAACCCTCTTTCCCAATCATATAAATGACCTATCATTAACTCACAACCTAAAACACTCTTATGCTGACGACTCCACACTTCTTAGTTTTTCACATTTAGTACATTCTTTACATAATCTGATATTATAAATTCCCAAATAAACACAGCAATTTCTCTGAACCATGACCTTTCCAAAATTAATCAATGGAGAGAAACAAATCTGGTGTCATTTAATGCTCAGAAAACTAAATACATTAATTTCTTCTACAGAAAGAATCCCTCAGACTCCCACATAATTTTAAATGATGTCAGTATTCCCATACCTACTACTCTCGATATCTTAACGGCACAGATGAGCGCGGTATGGTAGTACAATTTTATGCATAGTTTGTGGATATGGGAGCTGACTCATCGTGGATAACTGATTATTTTCGAATACTACAAACATTAGAAAGACTATCTACAATAAAACCTCTTCGTTTACATGAAGTCAAATATTCGAATAAATCCCACTTTTCAGGTCGTTCTGGCCCAGGTGGATTTTCACCAAAATCAAACCACTTCCTCAGTTCCTCATACCCAACGCCTGTGCATAGTTTGAAGAGCTATTCTATTCACAAACTCACGAAAAATGCATGACCTTGACTTTGACCTTTCAGGGTCACCCAGTGTCAAATGTAATGGTGCCAATGGAATCCCCATATATGGCTTCCTTTTAGTGATTAGGAGTAACTATGAGTCTTACTTTTGCCTCCTATTTCACCATGAAAAATTTGCTCCAATTGGGGGGGGCCACTCCCACCCTTACCCCCGGTGTATTTTCATCCAAATCGATCCATTTCCTCACTTCCACATATTCAACACCTATGCAAAGTTTGATGATGGTCTGTTCATTGGTTCTGAGTTAATCGATGCACAAACTCACAAATAAATAAGTGCCGGTGATCTTATACATCCGGACGGGGACTTTGATGAATGGTTGCGGAGAGAGCGGACATGTGCTGAACTCTCCTCTAGGGCTGCCCCACCGGGAATAGCTTTTTGTACTTACCCTTGATAAAGTTAGGTTAGCTAGATTTCATATTCCACCCTACCCTTCTTAGAGATATAGTAGGTGTCTCAATCTGTTTACTGAGATTGCCTTTGCTTACTCGCCTCTGGAGTGTACCCCCCACTGATCGTTCTGGGATGTGAGTTATACACAGGCGCGTCCTCCCGAGTGTGGTTTGAGAGCGGAATCTCAGACTAGGTGTGTCTTTCCCGGGTACTTTGTCGCTTGTTCGTTTTTATTCTTCTTCCGTTCCAATGGCGGACGCCCCTACTGCCTCCCCCCCCTTCAGGGGGGGGAGGTGGCCCTGACCGAACCCCTACTGATTTACGGACTGACAGCCCCCAAACAGAACAGCCCCCCAGGTAAACAACGTCGAATTTGTAATTGTCACTGCTCTAGGTTCCACTTCCTTTAGCAGTCTCAATCCTTTCATGATCAAGGTCATGGATGACTGGGCTGGGGAGGTGGAACAGGTAAAAAAAACTTGCAAATGGAGACCTCCTCGTAAAGACTTGCAATTCATCTCAAGTTAAGGACTTGCTGAAGCTGCGCAAGTTTCATTGCTATGATGTCGAGGCCAAGATCCCAACTTCCATGAATTCCTGCAAGGGTGTTATCACTTGCAGGGATCTCATGGTAATGATTGAGGAAGAGATTTTAGAGGAACTCGCTCAGCAAGATGTCATCGATGCTAGATTCATAACTAGATTTTTGGAAGGTGTCAGGACAAAGACTGCAACTATCGTTTTGACTTTTGGTAACGTGTCACTGCCTAGCTATGTAAAAATCGGTTATGAAATTGTTCATGTGCTGCCATATATCCCCAATCCTTTACGTTGTTTGAAATGCCAGTTGTATGGGCATGGTGCCAAGACTTACGTTGCACATCTGAAACAGTATGTTGCTTTCACTGCAAGGGCATTCACTCCACTTCCTCTAGGGACTGTCCCAAGTGGAAGGAGGAGAAAGAGGTCTGCACGGTGAAGGCAACTGAGAGTATTTCCTACTACGAAGCTAGGAAAAAGGTGAAGGAGTTGCATGCAACTCCCACACTGAATAGGTCCTATGCTTCGGCGGTAATGTCCCGTCTTGTGATGTGTTCTGTCGAGATGCAGACTGCCCTTGCCCTTCTCCCTCCTGCCACTCACAGTACCTCTCCATCTCGGCCTCCTCTCCGATCCAACTCTCTCACTGACATCCCTAAGGCTTCGACATATTCTCAGGCTGCTGATGCCTCTCCATTAGTATGGTCTAAACAGAAGTCTGACAAGTCTAGTAAGAGTAACATGACCACCCTCACAAAACAGTCACGTCCTCATGTTCTTCCAGTTCCTACTCCAGCGAGGGAGAGAAAGGTTAGCTCTTCCTCAGGGGAGTCTGGGAGCCTAGTAATTGATGAAAATATGGAGGTTTCCGTAAACAAGCACCGGGATAGGTCTTCTGGTAGTCGCTTGCCTGCTGGCAGGCAGCAGAAAAAGACAAAGCACACTGGCCCCCAGTGTAAATCTTAAACCATCGCTTTCACTATATTACAGTGGAATTGTAGAGGTGTTGGGAATAAATTACAAAATATAGCAATCGTGCTTTCAATACACAGGCCAAACGTTGTTTGTTTACAGGAGACGTGCCTGGAGGATCATCCTGATCCTCCACAATTCAAACACTACCACTCGTATAGAAGAAATGAAGGTCACGGAGTTGCCATATAAACACATATATCACACCCACAAATGGAAGTGATTCTAAATTCTACTCTGGAAGCTGTCACATGCAAAGTAAAATTTAATAACACGTATCTGTCTATTTGCTCTCTGTACTGTCCTCCACATGACCTCATTGATAGTGATGCTTTAAATTCACTATTTGAAGATCTTCCTGGGAATAAGTTATGTTGGACGACTTTAACGTCCATCACTATCAGTGGGGTAGCTTGAGGATCGATGGTCATGGGGAACAAGTAGCTGACCTAATACTACAGTCCAACCTCTGTCTTCTGAACGACGGTAGAGCAACTCGTGTAGATGATTGTAATGTTACCATTTCGGCCACTGATTTATCTCTGGCCTCCCCTGGTATACATCAAGATTTCTCGTGGGACCCTTATGACGACTCCTTGGGAAGTGATCATTTACCCATCTGTCATTCATATACACGCGACATCGTTCCGGACCCTCCACCTCCAAAATTTAACTATAAAAGTGCAGATTGGGGATCCTTCTCAAGGATCGCCAATTTAGATATATCTGGGGAGACTATAGATGTTAAGGTCGAAAATTTAACCAAATCCATATTACACGCAGCTGAGGCTGCTATTCCCAAGACTTCTACAGTTCATGCGAAGCATAGAGCACATTGGTGGACGCCAGATTGCCGACAAGCATTAAGGAAACGCAATAGAAGATACAGCATTTTTGATAGTAAAGCCCACTGAGGAAAATTTTATTGCATACAAACAGACACGAGCTGAGGCAAGGAGAATAATAAGAAAGGCCAAACGTGACTCCTGGCGGTCCTTTTGTGTCCACGGGACTCGTACTACACCATTAAGTAAAGTCTGGTCCACTATAAGAATTTTAAATAATAAAGGCCCATACTTCCCTGTTACCACCCTGCAGGTGAACAACACCATCTATGACGATCCCATGGACGTTGCTAACATCCTCACCACGAGTTTTTCTCATGTAAGTAGCTCAGCCAATTATGACCAGCGTTTCCAACATCATAAACGCACGGCTGAGCTACAGATAATAGACTTTGCCACAGAAGACGTAGACTTCCCGTGCAACCAAGAGTTTATGCTAGATGAACTGCTCCTTGCCCTTAAATCCTGTAAAGTCACCAGCCCTGGCCCAGACACCATCACGCGCGGTATGATCCAGCATCTTAATCAGGACAACCTTATTAAGATGTTAGCATTGTACAATGAGATTTGGGCGTCTCTAACGTTCCCAAGCTCATGGCACTTTGTGCACATCATACCGATACCCGAAGATGCTGGTCGTCTTATGAATCCCACTTCATTTCGTCCTATTGTGTTGACTTCTTGTCTGTGTAAGGTCATGGAATGTATGGTTAATAATAGGCTTCTTTTTGTTTTCGAGTCAAAGAATTTGTTAAATGCTCAACAATGTGGCTTCCTTAAATACAGAAGTTCACTAGATCATGTAATGAATTTGGAGCATTGCATTGCAGAGGCATTTGCCAATAAAAAATTCATGATAGAGGTGTTCTTGGACATCCATAAAGCTTATGACATGACATGGCGACATGGTATACTAATGAAACACTATGGTTATGGTTTAAGAGGAAATTTGCCTATTTTTAATTCAAATTTCTTAAGGGACAGGACTTTCTCTGTCAAATTGCCCCGTAACGTAACATCGGATATATTTATCTAGGAAAACGGGGTGCCGCAGGGAAGTATGCTTAGTCCCACTTTAATTAGTATTACGATCAAATGATATTCTGTCATCAGCTCCCATCCCAAGGAATCTTAAATATTCACCCTATGCTGACGATTGTGCAATATGGCACTCTTCCCATAATGCACAATTTTTGGCTGGGCGGATTCAAGCAACCTTTGACTCCATCCACCAATGGGCCTTGCAGTGGGGATTTAAGTTTTCCGTCCCTAAGTGTGCCACAGTAGTTTTTATGACTCGTAACGTACCTAATTTGTGCTTAGCTTTGGATAATCAGGCGGTATCTTTTCAAAATTCTGTACAGTTTTGGGGAATACATTTTGATCGTAGTTTGAACTTCCAAATCACAATCACGTTACTAATTTGCTTGTTCGTTGTGATAAACTGTTAAATGTCCTCAAGTTCCTAGCTGGTACTGCATGGGGTGCCAACAGAAAATTTTTATTAACCCCTACACCGCGGGCATGTTTACCGATGTTTTGTGTGTGCCGCGGAGTTATTCGGGCTCCGACAGACTCTCAAAAAATATTTGCCAAAAATCAGTTATTAGTCTTAGAATATTAAAATTACATATGCTTATGGCACATACCTTCAGCTTTCTCCTGGAATGTTTGTTGAGCCTTCATCAGTTACCGTAGGACTTGTGGAGACCTCTGAAGTTGGGTAACGAAGTCTCCACTTTACACTTCCCGACAACCCGTAATATGATTACCACAGCCAGATATTAACACTATAAACACTACTCTATGATTTTCAAGTAGTTTGGGATCCATACTCCAAAAAAAAACCCACTGTGAAAGCAATGAAAATTATGAGCGCGTCTGACCGTCGCACTTGTGCTAGTTCGCTCTTGGTACTCTGTCATTTATTATTCATAAAACCCCTCACACTTTATATTTCTATTACTATATAACACTTATATGTATCTACAGTCTTTATCCATAAGTTTCCTTCAGTAGTATTAGTTTATTGTCACTGTAGGGATTCAATTTCTTTCAGTAAAATAAGTAGCATTCACTTTCTCATCCTGTATACTAGCATTGAGAGTGAATGACACTTTCATCTTCACTCTCATAACTCATGGTATTCAGACATGCTAGAGTGAAACTTACAGTTTCATTACTCCTAGGGTATGTACTCGTATTCTTATAATACTACTCATTTACATTTCTATTTACGTTCTCTATTTTATTTACGTTATTTACATTTCTATTTTATTTACACTGTGGTATGCACTGTCACTTGAAGTAACTTATAAAACTATTTTCCATTGTTCACGTATATTTACATTCATTACTTTCACTTGCTGTTTACACATTATTTACACATTATTTACAATTCCGCTTGCACTGTTTTACTCAATAGAAAGATCGTAGTCACTCTTTTATCAATTGTCAGCCCTTTACCTCTTTCCACACGAGGTTTATTAGGGGGTAAAGGTCACAGGGCCCTTTGCATGGGAGTGAAAAAGTCCCTGAAGTCAACAAGATGAAACAGACGTACCTCCACTTCGGAAGATGAGAGTAAACTGATAAGGGAGGGCCGGGTGGAGGCCTACTTAGGGGATATTCAGTACTACCAATGTTAGCTCTTGAAACAGCTATGTATAGCACTGAAATGATTGGCAGGAAATCTAGACAATACATTTAAAAATTAGGTAGTTCCAGGTGAATGTAAATATCACTTAGGCTTCTCCCTTCCCTCCTTATATGTATATTTATTACGATGTCATAAATGACTTTGTGTCATAAAAGACTGTGTAGGTTCCTTGTGGTTGAGTTATATATATATTTTAGATTTATGGACGAGCGGTTTTTATATCTTGGAGTAGCTTCCCATTTGTCATGTAGTGACAGGAGAGGTAAAGAATAGTATGGGACTATTTTTATTTGTCTTGGAAATATTAACAAGTCTCTCACACAGAGCGGAATTTAGAGTCTCGCTCCCTCTCTCTCTCTCTGTCTCTCGAGTTGCTAAGCCCTTCTCCCCTTCGACCTGCCTCTAGTATTGCTTGTCCCCTTCTGAGCTCTCTTTCCTAAATTCTGGTGAAACAGGAGACGTATCACGTGTATTCCTCGTGGATGGAAAGTTTAAAGAAGCCTGTGTGTGAGTATGTGTGTATATGTGCGTGTGGTCACCAGGTCTTTGTTCATGAGAGGACTGCTGACAGCTAACTGCATCATCTCCTTACTGGCCGCTGTCGTCAGCTTTCCTCAGTGTATCCTGCAACCTCATTTCCTTTTCCCAGGCTCGCAGAGGGCTGTCTATCTATCTATTTATCTATCTATCTATTATGATTTGTAATTATAATACATTGCTCGGCCGCGCGAAAATGGCGTACCATCGACAGTTAATAGTCCTAACATATTAATACACATTATATACACATTATAATGAACTTATAAGCTAATTAAGTGAAATACATAATATTGTAAAAGTAACATAATTGTATGAATATTGTATACATATATTATTCATAGTAAATAGTGGTTATTCAGTAATATTACATTTTAAACAAGTTGTATACATATTTGAATAAATGCATTAAAGTAAATTATTTAACTGTAACACAGTATGTACTTGGGTTATTAAAGTGAAATGCATACATGCAAGAATAAAAAATAGTTTAAAATGAAGATTATGGTAAGAGTTATTAATATACCATTTAAAGATAATGGTACTGGTCTGCCATATATGGGTCATTCTTCTTTGTATTTTTTTTATATATATAATTAATACAATATACAAAATATATACACTTCATTCAGGGTGGTTAACTGTGATGTTAACTCTCCCCCCACTAAATAATGACTCCAAATTAGCAATTCTTGCATGCATTCTGTGCATTGCGAACAACAGTACTGCAACTACAATGCAGACGATTATAAAGACAGTAGGTGCTGGGCTATACACATAATATGGGTTGAACATACTCAAACTCAAATCTTCCCAGGGCTTCATTGTTTCATTGATCAGCCGCATAGTTTCAAACTTAGGTGAAGTCAGCTTAATACTTGTGCTCATGTTTAAGTTCATATCGGGCAGTGGGTGGAAATGTTTGTGTGTATGATTGAGAATGGCGTAGTGATTGATGGTGAATAAAGTAGACATGGCTGGTGTAAATACCGCACAGTAGTCTGGTGCTATGTATAATCCTGATGCTGATGTATGAGATGGTGGTATATCTGGACAGACTATGTAAACTGATGTGTTATGAGGGAAATAAAAAAAACTGTGAGTGTCCAATGCGTTGATGGTGTACAAGTTTATCTGGAGCAAAAGTGAAGTTGCAATGATGATGAATATTGTCATTTCTGATGATAGCCATTTCACAAGGGACTGTATCAGTAGGCTGAAACGTGAAAATGTACGCAGGACAAAGATGAACAGCATGTAAGAATGTGCGGCACTTTCGTTCAATCGTTGACTCACTTGCAAAAGTGACAGTGTCCCGTCTCTTGGAGACCATGATGAGTTCGGTGTCTGTGTTGATGCTGATGATGACCAAAGTGTTGTTATTTTTATAGGGGAAGGGGTGTATTTGGTATACTGTGAACAGGTCTTCAGTGATGAATGGTACATGAACTACCACTGATGTTGGTGTTAGTGTTGCTTCTAAATACGGGTAATATTGCATATATTCCCTACTGCGGAACAACGGCTTTAATTTATGTTTATGTATGCCTTGACTAACTATCTGACGTAGCTCATGAACTGGGAGTAAGTCATTTGTGATCTTGCCATCACCAGCATTCGAAATTCCTTGCATAAGTGCCCTGAAACGATCTCTAGTGTTCTCTAATTGTAGTAGAATCATGTCAATATGTTCCGTGATGATGGAGAAGTGCTGGAAAAGAGTAACGTTTCCCTCTAATTCATTTATTTTATCTACACTCTGCTTGTTTCAGATTTTTCACAATTGTCTTCATTGCTGAGTTCTGTCCTGTGATGAATTTATCTTGGTATGTTAGTACCTGAGCTACCTTATTAAATTTGTTGTTTATTTCTTTAAGGTCATCCTCTGTAGCCAATCCAAAGATGTTCCCAAGAACTGCGCCGCCCAGGTCGAACAAACCGCGCTTTTGGCGAGTATGTGTGATGTTGTTCCTGTCGCTCAGTACCTCCGTTCCATAAGATGGGAGATCTTGGATCATGACGAGCATAGTTGACTTCGCCTGTTCCAGTTTCCATTTCGCTAACTTCACCATTTCATTCACTTCCTTGGTGTTATGTGCTTCTGAAACATAATTTCCTATCAAGAAGTCCAGAGTTCGCATCGGCGTCGCAAGTCTTTCTAGATAATTAGGTAAGTCATACAAGTAATCTAGACTTATTTCAGTACTCATGACGTCCTTAACGATTGTAGTCGTGGCCGTTGGAGCTATGAGGCATCCTTGTCGTACTATATGCTTGGGGTCTAGGTGCGCATATCCTCTTACTATGTAGAGGAGAATCCATAGCATAAGTCCCTTCATCGTAACCTACCGAAAAAAAAAAAAATCTATTAATTTCCTATAATGCGGTGGTCGATGATAGTGATGATGTGCGTTACGGTTGATTGTTATTTCATTTATAGAAGGAGTTTAAATCGATATTTAATTCTCGTAAATGATGTACTGTAGATTTTATTGAAATAGTTGCACCTATGTTCGATTGTTTGGTATATGACCTTTAATTTCTTTTTGTAATCATTGTTGTGTTCTTGCTTGGTTTCTTGAGGTACGTTCACCTGTTCGGTTGTATCCGAGGCTGAATAATTATGTGATAATTCCCTTGAAACTCGTTTTAAATGGTCAATATGAACTTGTTTCTCCTCGCCACTTGAAAGTGACTTAATTAAAACTTTGTTTGCTTTTATGTTAATTACTCTATATGGGCCCTCAAATTTTGGGGATAATTTATTGTCTCTCGTATGAATGACTCCGTAAACAATGTCTCCTAAGCTGATAGGTGAATCTTTTGCCTTCTTGTTAAATGCCTCCGTCATTTCTTCCTTGGACATTGTTAATTGTTTTTTCACTCTTTTGTGAATGTCCTGGAATTCACGTAAACGGAGTTTAGAGTAATCATCGTAATTGTATATAGGCATGCTGTCACCTTCTAGGAGCTCATATGGTAATTTTTTATCTGTGCCATATATAATGAAATGTGGTGTGTCACCGATGGATTTATTTATAGACCCATTAATTGAGGCCTCTACTCTGGGAATCCAATCATCCCAGCTTGCATAATTTTCACTGAGAATGTGTCGTAGCACATCTAATACCATTTTATTTTGTCTCTCTACCAACCCATTCCATGCTGGGTGATAGGCCAAAACGTTAACCTTTTTGATGTATTGTTTACATATTTCTTGTAAGATCTCAGAATTAAATTCTCCTCCATTATCACTTATTAATACCTTTGGGGTAGTAAAGCGACATATTACATTATCTGTTATTGCCTTTGCTACTGTCTCTGCTGTCTTATCTTTAATTGAGCAAATGACATAACGGGAAAATGATCCTGCTGTTCTAATAAGTATAGGTTATTATTGTTTGATAATTTGATCTTGAGTAAATCAACAGCGACAACGTCCCATGGTTGATGTGGTACAGGGTAATTACCCATCGGTGCAGGTGTGATTGGGTATCCTTTGTGTTTCGCACATGATTCGCATCTGTCTATATAATTGTTTATATCTTTTCGTAATGAAGGCCAGTAATATAATAGCTGGGCTTGGTTGAATGTCTTATCCTTTCCAGGATGTCCTGCATGTGGGCTGTCGTGTATCAATCGTAATACTTGGGGTATCATGTCATTAGGTACTACCAACTGGTTAGTATTTTTTTGGCGTTTTGGTTGTTTAGAGTTAATTTTGTATAATGTATTATTGACCATTGTGAATTGTTCGAGTGGGACATGCAGTTTGGGTAATTGTATGTCATCTCCACTTTCTAACTTGTATATTACTTTAGACCATATTGGGTCAAGTTTTTGTGCCTTTGCGATATCCTCGTGGTTTGGGATATTTCCTTTGAGATCTAACGCCGCGACCTGAATTGTGTTCGGGTTCCTAGATAATGCGTCAGCTACTATGTTCATTTTACCTTGTATATAATGAATTTGTACATTGTAGTTTTCAACTGTACATTTCCATCTTGCTCTCCTCCCAGAAAGGAGTTTTTCTTTAAACATACCCACCAGTGGTTTATGGTCAGTGAATAAGTGGATTTCGTAACCATATACCAAATCTCGAAACTTTTGTAATGCAAAAACCACTGCAAGTGCCTCTAAGTCTGTAGTGCAATAATTTTTCTCCGCACCTCTTGTTTGTCTGCTGGCAAATGCAATCGGTTGATTCTTTCCTCTTTTATCTTCCTGCATCAGTACAGCCCCTAATCCTTTAACTGATGCGTCTGTACAAATAAGAAATGATTTTGTGTAATCCGGATATGCTAAACAAGGTGCATTTGTTAGTTTAATTTTTAGATTGTTAAATGCCCTTTTTTGTTCTTCTTCCCATTTGAATACAGCATCTTTTTTGAGTAGTTGGAATAGAGGGAAGGCTATATGAGAGAACTGTGGTACGAATGACCTATAGTACCCAGCCAGACCTAAAAATTGTCTAACTTCGTCAGTCGTAGTGGGTTCAGAAAAATCTCTCACTGCCTATATTTTGTCATCAGTGGTGTGAATACCATCAGAAGTTAATTTGTGGCCTAAGAAATTTATTTCCTTAAAGCAAAATTTGCATTTAGAAAGTTTAATTTTTAATCCAGCATCACTAAGCTTTTGTAAGAGTAAGTCTAATTTCCTGAGATGATCCTTAATATTCTTCGTTGCGATAATAATATCGTCAAGATAAACAAATATTCCTTGTCCTAAAATTCCGGACAATACGTTATTCATAAGACGCTGGAATGTGCCTGGGGCTGTCCTCAGTCCCATTGGCATTCTTGTATATTAATAATGGCCTCTGTTTGCTGAAAAAGCCAAAGGTGGCTGTTGTGTATACATACGCAATGACTTATCTTGCTCTCGTGTTCCTGAACTTGATTCTTCTGAATTCTCCACACTCTGGCTTCGGCTTTCCTGTCATTCTCTGACTAAATATATCTGTGCTGTTTACTTATCCCCTAATTCTACTGACTATCAAAAATTCTTCGACTATCTTACTTCTACGATGGAACACATTCTGTCCATTTCTCCTTTCTCTGAAATCTCCATTCTTGGAGATTTCAATGTTCACCACCACCTTTGGCTCTCCTCTCCTTTCACGGATCCACCTGGTGAACAAGCCTACATCTTTTCTATCCTTAATGACCTAGAGCAGCTTGTACAGCACCCTACCCGTATCCCTGACCACCTTGGAAAGAGCTCCAACATACTTGACCTCTTCCTCACAACTAATCCTTCTGCTTACTCTGTTAATCTTTTCTCTCCGTTGGGCTCCTCCGATCACAACCTTATTACCTTAACCTATCCTATCACTCCGGTACAGCCTGTGGACCCTCCAGGGAAACGTCGTCTGTGGCATTTTGGAGCCGCTGGACTGGAGGCTCCCTCAGGCAGTACTTCTTTGATTTTCCCTGGAATGATTATTGTTTCCATGGCCGTGAGCCATCTGAGTGTGCCTTGCGCATTACGGAGGTTATTCTCTCGGGCATGGAAGCATACATTCCTTTCTCATATCCTTTGACTAACGCAAGAAAGCCTTGGTTTAATCACGCTTGTTCTAACGCTGTCCGCAACAAGGAGAAGGCCTACAAAAGGAACCGGAGCCAACCCACCCCTGAATCACATAATCTTTACGTTTCTGCCCGGAATCGTGCTAAGTCTGTTCTTCGCTCTACTAAAAATAATTTCATCCATACTAAATGCTCTCTCCAACTCGAATTCTTCCCGCTCCTTCTGGCACCTTGCCAAAAATCTTTCTAACAACTTTACCTCATCATCCTTCCCTCCTCTTTTCTACTCTGATGGTTCTGTAGCTATTTCTTCTACTGATAAAGCAGATCTCTTCGCACAGACTTTCTCCTCCAATTCTACCTTAGACGATTCCGTGCTGTTCCTCCATCACTTCCCCTCTGACTTCCTTATGGCTGACATTAAAATTTCTTCAGTTGATGTATTTTCTGCCATCACTGGCCTCAGTACTAACAAGGCATATGGGCCTGATGGGGTCCCTCCTGTTGTTCTCAAGAACTGTGCTTCTGTGCTTACACCCTGCCTAGGCAAACTATTTCGCCTTTGTCTGTCAACTTGTACCTTTCCTTCTTGCTGGAAGTTTGCTCTCATTCAGCCAGTCCCAAAGAAGGGTGACCACTCCCAACCCTCCAACTATCGTCCAATTGCTTTAACGTCCTGTATTTCAAAAGTTTTCGAGTCAATTCTTAATAGAAAAATTTTAAAGCATCTTTCCTATCAAAACCTTCTTTCCGATCGTCAGTATGGGTTCCGTCAGGGACGCTCCACTGGCGATCTTCTCACCTACCTTTCAGACTCCTGGTCATCCTCCTTTTGGGACTTTGGCGAAAGCTTTGCCATTGCACTTGACATCTCAAAGGCTTTCGATCGAGTCTGGCATAAATCTTTAATTTCCAAACTGCCCTCCTACGGTTTCTATCCTTCTATCTGTGCCTTCATCGCTAGCTTCCTTTCTGGTCGTTCTATAGCCGCTGTTGTAGACGGTCATCGTTCTTCTCCTAGACCTATCAACAGTGGTGTTCCTCAGGGCTCTGTCCTATCACCTACTCTCTTCCTTTTATTCATCAATGATCTTCTAAGCTGTACATCTAACCCTATCCACTCATACGCTGATGACTCCACCCTTCACCTTTCCATTCGGTTCCCGCAACGCCCATCTCAACAGTTACTTCAAGAAACAAGGGATGAAGCTATGGCACACCTAATGTCTGACTTGGCTCATATCTCTGACTGGGGTAAAAATAATATGGTTGTCTTTAATGCATCTAAGACTCAGTTCTTACACCTATCAACCCGACAAAATCTTCCACAGGTATACCCAGTAATGTTTAATAATATTCAGCTTAATCCTGCATCATCCTTGAACATGCTTGGGGTTTCATTTGCTCGGGACTTGTCTTGGAAAGATCATATTGCATCTCTTGTAAAATCTGCTTCCAAGAGATTGGGTGTGCTAAGCCGACTCCGCTCTTTCTTTACCCCTGCGCAATTGTTGACTCTATACAGGGGTTTTATCCACCCCTGTGTGGAGTACAACTCTCATGTGTGGGGAGGCTCCCCACATACAGCTCTTCTCAATAGGGTGGAGTCAAAGGCTTTTCGTCTCATTAACTCTCCTCCTCTTACTGACTCCCTTCAACCTCTGTCTCTTCGCCGCACTGTTGCATCTTTATCTCTTTTCTATCGCTACTTTAATGGTCACTGCTCCTCTGAATTGTCTGCTTGCATTCCTCCACCTCTACGACGGGCGCGTAGCACCCGTCTGGCAGCAAACTCTCATCCCTTCTCTGTCCAACTCTCTAATGCAAGAGTTAACCATTACTCCCAGTCTTTCATTTATGCAACAGGTCAGCTCTGGAACTGTCTCCCTCTGTCTGTATTTCCTGCTGCCTATGATATCCAGTCTTTCAAACGTAGTGTGTCCAGGCATCTCAAAATGATCGGGTCTTGAATTTGGCTCTCTATTGTATTTTGTTTTCCTCTTGGAGGGAACTGTTACTGCGGGCTCATGGCCTTTGGTTCCTTCTTCCTCGCATAAAGAAAAAAAAAAAAAATTACGTGACTCCTTAGATACCGGAATCTGATAATAGCCGTTTAGGAGATCGATGGTCGAGAATATATTGTTCTCAGGACCAATATTCTGTAGAACATCGCTTAGCAATGGCATGGGAAATCTGTCTGGTATTGTGTGATTATTTAGTTTACGGTAATCTACTACCGCACGCATTTCTCCATTTCGTTTGGGCACGAAGAAAAGGGGGATGCCTCTAATGGGAAACTGAAGGCTCAATAATTCCAAGCTTTAACATTTCATCGACATACTGATTTGCAAGTGTACGTTGGGAGTGTGGTATGCGGTAAGCTGGTACGAAAATTGGTGGTGTTTCTGGGTGCACATTAATCATGTGATTAATCAAGTTAGTACTCCCTAATTGTTCTCCGGGCAATGCTACGGTGTCCCTGTGTGTTTCCAGCAGGGTTAACAAATCATTTTCTTCGTCAAATTCACCTGAGTGAATTAAATTCTCTTTTATTCTCTCTCTATCCGTAGATTTTATCTCACTTGTTACTCCAGCTATAACTATTTCCTTCACAGGGGCTGAACATTTTTCAATATTAACTATGCAAGTTCCCTTTTTCAACTGAACTTCCCCATTCATGTGATTAATTATGAATATCTGAGTTTGCCCTTCGTCGTTCGTATGACATAATGCGTTTTCTACTGACAATCCCTTTACTTTACATAATTCTTCTAAGACAAGAACAGTACTATTCCGTAATTTGCTCTTTATGGTAACCTTCATGTATGAATTAGGTGGTATAACTAAATCATTAGTGAGATGGGCTGGAAAAATTGATAAATCAGTACTGATATCTGGGTCACTACTTCTGGAGGATGTGGTTGGTGGTGCCAGTGGATCTATGCACTCATCTGTTTGTGTATGTTTGTTTAAGCCTTTAATATTACCAATTCTTTTTGGCTCTCTTCTACCAATCGGTGAGGGCTCTGAAGTTATTTCTTCTAAGAATTCATTATCAAAGTCTATTCCATTCATTTGTGGGAGTATAGTTATGTTCTCAGCTCTCATGGATCTTAAGCCCAGTAACATATGAGCTTTAATTGCTAAGTTTTCAACAATATAGAAAAATACAGAGAATGGTCTTGTAGTTTCTGTGAAACTGAGATTTAATCTTATCATACCTTTCACTGTAATCTCTTGTCCATCTTCTGTGTATAAATCTAAATCAGCTTCATCCAGAAAAGTTACTTTCTTTTTATTTTTAAGAATTATATTTAGTTCTTCATGTGTTATTAAGTTCACTGGAGAGCCTGTATCTAAAAATAAGGAAACGTTTTGATCCTCACATACAGCTGGTATCAAGATACACTCATTTCCCAACATGCCTCCTATGTGAAGTTTAGCCTTGTTCTTCTTTACGTTTGTTTGTTTTTTGTCATGACTTGGTCTTCCCCCGATTTGAATATAGACACAATTTTTTCTACTGTTTTGCAATCACTAGTCCAGTGCCCTTGGTATCTATGATGCCTACAGTAAGGACCAAATCCTTGTGTCTTTTGTTTATCCTCTTTTGCCTTGATAAAGCATTCATACCTTGTGTGTCCTGGTTTTGCACAATAATGACATAGAATGGACCTATCCCTTGACTGTGACCTACGAGGTGATTTCCCATAAGAAGTGTTGTTTATGGCGCGAGACCTGCTTGGGCTGCGCGAAAACTTATGAAACTGCCTGTAGGAAGGCGTCTGGGAACGATTTCTAGGCGACTTTGTTTGTTTGGGCTGCCTCATTTCTGGTCGCGATCGATTTTGTTCTCTGTTTGGGGTCGGTGTAGATGTTTTCACAGCTGATACTGTCTCAGGTACCCTGATTCTACCAGAATGTGCATGTGTGTCGACCACACCTGCTTTACTGAACTGCATCTCTACCTTGTTCATTAAGTCTAGCAAGCACATTCCTGGGGTGTACGCGATCGTCTTGGTGATCTTAAGGGTCCTATCAGGTAATTTACACAAGACAGCTACATAACCAATGATGTCCACGACGAGGCCTGGGGACATCTTTCCATCATCTGTTATCCAATTAGAATTCTCCAGTGTAGCTAACAAGGTTCTCTTGATTGTGGAGACATCCGCAGTTATTTCACTGAGCACATGGTTTGTAGTGTGCTCCCTTACAAGATCTACAATTTTATGTAATTCTGGAATTATACCTGGCAAGAAGTTCATACCTCCAGAAAATTTCTTCAGAAATTCAGTTTTAAATTCATCATATGTCCTAGCACGATTGAGCTTATCGGAGCGCAATAAATTGCTTGCTGGACATCTTTCCTGGCTTATGCAAGATGAAAAAATAGCAATTTTCTCTTGTTCATCTAGTATGTGGCGCTTGATGAACATTTGTTCGCACTGACTGACTAATGAAATGACATCAATGCGATCTTTGTCTGTGCCAGAGAATTTTGGGGCAGTTTTATCCTCGTGATACACAAACACGTGAGGTGTGGTTGTTCGATCAGTGGTATTTGTTTCTTGATCCATTTTTAATGATTTCCCTGTTAATTCAACTTGTACATGTTTATCGTTGTGTGAGGGAATGGTGGAATATGTATTACCGGACCGGTGAACCCTGTTAAGTATATTGGCATACGTATGCAAGGCAGCGGCAAAGTCGACACTCTCTATGTCTGAGGGGGTTTCCCACTCATCATTTGAAACTCCCGTATTTGTTTCTTTATCTTTAGAGTGTGGTGAGGTTTGTACAAGGTGTGGGCTGCCTCTTAATTGTGAGTCTGATGTTGTGGCAATTTGTGTGTCATCTGGTATTAACGTGGGTGGTGGCGAAAATATTCCTGTCATTAAGATATGGTGTTATTAAATACGCCTCTTGTTTATTTATGTCCTAGCAAAATAGATGAGTAAATAAGTTGAATATAGCTAATTTTAGCACTGAGAAGAAATGAGCAAGTATAATTTTACCCACTTGATACAGATCGTAGAGGTGTGTCGATACAAAAGTCGATCTCGGAAGAAAAATACAGGTTTGATTGAAGATTTCTTGATAATTCTAGTGGTGTGTTGATGGACGATATTACTCAGGAAATTCCATGGTGGTTAACGGCTGTCCCAGGCAAACCTAAGCATAGAAAGTCGAATTTCCAACTCAACTGTGAAAATAAATGAGTATGAGTAGGAGCTATGTGAATAATGAGTAATGAGTAGTGGGTGAGAAGTGCCTGGTGTCAGTCACACGTTGCTAGGCATGGCAGACTCGCGTTGTGATGTCATCTCAGCAGATGGTGACGTCGGCTTCCCACACTGGTAGCTGTGGTGAGTGAATGAGTAGCGATGAGTAACTTGAGTGAAGACGGGTGAGTAAGACGAGTTGTGAATATGGACTTGGTGTTTTGCTGCGTGTCTTGACCTCTGGGTCAGGCGTATGCGGGAGAGAGTGGTGGGGGCTTGTGTGCTTGTTGCTTCGGTGTTTCCTCTTCTTTACTTGCTTTGTTTTATATTCTTCTTGTTGCTGCTTGAAGTTACGTGAAGATTATAGAGTTGTTTCGTAGACTTGTAGACTATTTGCATGGTAGGCTGTATTTTGTCGGGATTCACTGTAGACTGAAGCTAATCTTGTAGAGTCTCGCCTGCTTTTGTAGAAATTTGCTTTTAATTGGGAGATGATGTCCGTAGATTCGCTGGTTCGTCGTAGAAATTGCAATATTGTATCAAGGCGTCGTGTGATCTCTTGACCTCTGCATCAGCATGATGATCTGGGAGACGGAGGGGGCTGGTTGGAGAAAAGTGTCAGGAGCTGGTTGGAGAGAAGTGTCAGGAGCTGGTTGTAAGTTGTTGATTGTGAGAGGTATTCTTTTTGTTTTCAATCTTGATATTTTGTAGGAATTCAATGTTGATTCGTAGACGAGGTTCGTATACGTTCGCTGCTACCAAATGTCATTAATGACTTTGTGTCATAAAAGACTGTGTAGGTTCCTTGTGGTTGAGTTATATATATATTTTAGATTTATGGACGAGCGGTTTTTATATCTTGGAGTAGCTTCCCATTTGTCATGTAGTGACAGGAGAGGTAAAGAATAGTATGGGACTATTTTTATTTGTCTTGGAAATATTAACAAATCTCTCACACAGAGCGGAATTTAGAGTCTCGCTCCCTCTCTCTCTCTCTGTCTTTCGAGTTGCTAAGCCCTTCACCCCTTCGACCTGCCTCTAGTATTGCTTGTCCCCTTCTGAGCTCTCTTTCCTAAATTCTGGTGAAACAGGAGACGTATCACGTGTATTCCTCGTGGATGGAAAGTTTAAAGAAGCCTGTGTGTGAGTATGTGTGTATATGTGCGTGTGGTCACCAGGTCTTTGTTCACGAGAGGACTGCTGACAGCTAACTGCATCATCTCCTTACTGGCCGCTGTTGTCAGCTTTCCTCAGTGTAACCTGCAACCTCATTTCCTTTTCCCAGGCTCGCAGAGGGCTGTCTATCTATCTATTTATCTATCTATCTATTATGATTTGTAATTATAATACAACGAAAATAGATTAAGCAGCATATTTCAAGGGGAAAAAAACAGCGAAAATTAGCGAACGAGTGCACGTGAGGTGTTGTCAGGTGATAATTAGCCAATTCCAGGTGTAAGGCACTCTCACTTACCTTATTTCTTTCTTGTATATATTATTTGGTATAAGAATAGGGCATAGGCCTTATTTCAATGGATGAAATCAGTGAAAAATTCCGGGGAAGATTTACTTAATGCAGCGTGGCCGGGCAGGCGAGAGGATAGGGTAATGGAGGGGGGGGTAGGGAGGGGAGTCAAGAATGGGGAGAAATGGCTAAATTGTCAACAATGGATGGGAGTACCGATAAGATTAGGAGTGCTGACTAGTGTTGGACATTGGCAGTACTGATAGATGATACAAGCCCCCACTTGGAAGCCCGGGTGAATTCAAAATAACACAGAATCACAAAAGCGACGCCCTGCGGTATGATCCCTTGCTCCCAAGCGTCACGAAAGTGACGCCCCGCGGTTAAGGGGTTAATGGTGTATAAGTACCTTATTTGATCTAAGCTAGACTATGGCACAGAGGTGTATGGCTCGGCATCCGATGCCACGCTGAAAGGTTTGGATGTGTTGCAGAATAAATGTTTGCAAATGTGTCTTGGAGCCGTCCGGTGTACCTGTGTAGCTAGTATGGAAGTGGAGGCGAATGTGCCTCCCCTCCATTTTCGCCGTGACCACCTGGCCTTGTCCTATGGACTATGAACATTTAGGAAAAGTAATATCGGCAATGTGGCCTGTACTCCCCTGCATCAATACCACTATCTTATGCAGGGGGTGCATCGGCCACTTGCCTTTCGCCTCCACTTAATGACTCAGGAGCTTGGTGTGGACCTCAATGACTGTGACAAGCTGGTGTTTTAAAATATAGCACCTTGGGAGCAACCCGGATTTACTGTTGATGTAACATGGCTCCCAGCACCTAAGTCCAAGGTCCACTAAGTGGAGGTCCAGCACTTGTTTCGTAATATCATCATTCGTCTCTTGGAGTCCCACCACTTGTACACCGACGGCTCCAAGTCGAGTGATTGTATGGGTGCAAGTGTGTGGTCGACTGAATGTGCCCTCAGGTATCGGTTGCCGACTCATACATCTGTGTTTACCTCCGAACTTATTGCTGTTGACAAAGCCATAGACTATGCTCTCAATTCTAAGCTTAACTCATTCGTCGTATTTTCGGATTCAAAATCAGCCCTTTAGGCAATTGCATCTTGTACTACGGACTCTCACGAGATCCAGGGCAGCTTCGTTAATAAGTTGCATTCATGCAACAAGTCATTCATGCTGATCTGGGTGCCTGGTCATTGTCATATCTACGGCAATGAGCAGGCTGACTTACTTGCAAAGTCGGCTGTAGAGCTCGAGACTTGGGACGTTCCTCGTGATCTTCAGTCGAGTCTCTCTCTTGGAAAGAAATCAATAAATCTTCTGTGGCAAGGTCAGTGGACCAGACTAAATATTCGAATGTGTAAGCCGTACCTGGGCGACTGGGACACTGCCAACCGTCCCAGTCGCCTGGAAGAAAAAGTGTTGGCTCGCTTACGTCTTAATGCCACCATCCTTACACATATGAAACTTGATATGGAAAGACGATTCCCATTGCACTGTGACATCAGTGATGCGGTGTTATCTATCAGCCATATCATCCTGCGCTGTCGGCGATTTATTTGTGAACGCGCTTCACTTATGAATTATTGCAGTGCAGCAGACGTGCCCTTCACCCTTTCCACCATCCTGGGTGATGGGGACATTGTTATGACTGATAAATTGACAGCTTTCTTGAGAGAGACCGGACTGCTCAGAATGATGTGACTTTTTTACTATATGATTTTGGTTTTTATGGACTGTAAATATGCATATATTGTACTCTTAATTAGAGTTGACAGTTGACATATTTGAAATAGATCCTCCTTCCCACTGATCTGTTTCTAATATTGATGTCCCCTACATTAAACCCGTTCCTCGACTGACAATCATCAGCTGATGAGTGCAAGTGTGCAATATAGAGGGGTATTGGCCACCTGCAGTCGATGGTGGTCTGTTGGGCGAGGTCCTTCGCTTTTTGTACATATTATGTAAATACCTAATACCAGCTTGTTTAAGTTGTTCTAATTAGGGCCGACAGCTAACGTATATGGAAATGTTCCTGACTCGTCTGTTTCTCATTCATATATTGATATCCCCTATATTAGGTTGTGTCTCGACTGACAGTCACCAGGTGATGAGTGCAGGTATGTAATGTAGAGAGGCATTACATATCTGCAGTCGATGGTGTTCTCTTGGTCGAGGTCTTTTTACCATTAGTGTAGGTTTAGTTATTTGTCTCTTTAGGATTTAGTATAGGTTAGCGATTTGTCAGTTAGGTTATTAGTTTCAGGTTCTTTAGATTAGGCATTTTTGTTTATAATATAAGGTAAAAAAAAATAATAAAAAGATACAAAAAATAATAAAATAAAAATTATTATAAATACAGTATATGTACGTGTGCTTGAAAATGTGTTTGTTTATATACATGGATGTGTGTGTGTGTGTATATATATATATATATATATATATATATATATATATATATATGTTTGTATATGTATATACAGTACATATATGTATGGCCTTAATGACCGGGCACTTTGGCCCCAATGGTCTATAGTCCCCCCACCCAAAAAAAAAAAAAAAATCATACACCCCTTCCACAACGAATTGCAGGAGGGGTGAACAATAATCTATCTGTCTATCTATATCCAGATACGTAAATCCCGTAAGGTGTGGCCACAAACAGATCGGCTCCATGTCACCCTGCCCTCTGCCATTTCGCCTCACCCCTGCTTTCTCATATACCTCTACATTCCATCCCTCCTCATCCTTGGTCTCCCCTTCCCTCTCCATCATCTTTCCACCTCACTTACATCATTAGTCTCTTCCTTTCCATCCTCTCCATATGTCCAAAACACCTTAGTGTACTTCTCCTGACGCATTCTGTCACATCCACATCCACATCACAATGCTCCTTCACTTCCTCATTTGTCAGTCTGTCTCTCCATGTAACTCCACAATTCCACATGGTCCTCTCAAATAACTCATTTCCACTGCCCTCACTCCATATTTGTGACCTTGCAACAAAGTCCAAACTTCACCTCCATAGGCTACGTTATATTTGGTATCACAATACGAGTACTATCATGTAGCATCTTTTTACTTCCTTGGCCACTTCTCTATTGTTTATCTCTGTTTTCAAAGAACCAGCAACCTTTCTTCCCTGTTGTACTTGTCGAGCACTTCATCTTCTAAATTTCCATCTTTACTCATCACACTACCCAAGCACCTAAGTGCACTCACATATTTCCATTTCCCCACCATCCATTCTCACAGTGCTTCCACTGAATTAATTTCTCTCGAAGACCACAACTTTACTCTTCCCTACATTCACCTTTAGATTCCGTTTCTTACACACTCTTAAAAACTCATTCACCAAGCTCTGCACTACCCCTTCATCTTCTGTGAACAATGCAGTATCGTCTGCAAACTGGACGAAGTTTTGGAAGTTGCAATAGCTGCCCTCTCTTATTAGGGCCGTTCCAACATCTGCCGCCCTATCTTGTATCTCTTTTATAACTCCATCCGTATACAAATTCAGCAGCCATGAAGAGATGGCATATTCCTGTTTCAGTTCAATATTCAGATAGAAAATTAACTCAGTTCATCATCTACCCGAACTGCAGCCCTAGCGTCCTCATACTTACTCTTCGCGGCATTCAACAGCTTCCCATTTCTCCAAATCCATGAAGACCTTACAATTCCTTTCTCTCCTCCAAAAAATTTTCCACTAAACATCTTACGATGAATAACTGGTCTACACAACCTTTTCCTTTCCTGAAACCTCCCTGTCCTTCACCAACTATTTCCTCTGTTATTTCCCTGACTCTGTCAATAAGTATCCTGCCATATACTTCTCCTATTACACTAAGGAGACAAGTGTCTCTATGATTACCACACACTTCTTTTTTCCCTTTTTCCTTATACAGGGGGATAATCATCATCATCATCATCATCATTTATCATAATCATCCGGACCTCCGTTCCCACCCAAGGGTAGGGTAAGGAGTAGCAATGTCCAGACAGCACAAACTTGCCCAATCCAAATAGGCCACACTTCCATTCACTCATCATTCAAGCCCCCGGAATCCTAGCTCTACCTGATACACCAGAAACATTCACGACATTCTGCAGCTTCATATAAACGTATCCGATTGAGTCAATCCGGATGCTGCCATGCTCACAAGGGGTGCCAAAATCCCTGATCATGCACTTCTCCTCACAACATTCATCCAGCCAGCTCGATCTCTTGTCAGTTCCCTATTCTCACCGACTTGCAAACCTCTCTTCCTCAAACACTCATCCACCATATCTCTCCACTTTTTCCTTGGCCTACCTCGCCTCCTTCCTCCTTCAAATTCGCTCAGGTGTACCTTTTTCACCACTCTATTGTTATCCATTCTTTCCACATGACCATACCATCTCAGGACACTCTCTTCGATTGTGGTGTCCACCGACTTTCTCACTCCACACCTTTCACGAATCACATTATTTCGTATCCTATCCACCCTCTGTACTCCACGTACATTACTCATCAGTCCCATCTCCACTGCCCCTACTCATGACTTTTCGTTATCATGCCACACCTTAGTCTCACACCCATATCTTAAAGTTGGTACTAACACTCCCTCATGTAAGCCTCGTGCAGCTGCAACACTCAAGCCTCTGTTTCTCATCAAGAAACACCAGCTACTTTTCTTTCTTGTGTCACTCTACTTTCAACTTCTTTTGCACATTTTCCTCTCTTCTATCACTGTACCCATGTAACTGAACTCTCTCACCAATTCCAGTCTCTCTCCATTCACTGTGACATCACACTGGGAGTCACCTTCTCTCTCAATAACCATCACTTTACTCCTCTCTACATTTACTGTCAAGGCACGACCCTCACAGACATCAGCAAAACTCTGCACTAGCCTACCAAGTTCTTGTCCGGTACTTGCAAGCAGTACTGCATCATCAGCATACAACAAATTTGAGGTATTCCATCTATCACGATTCATTACTAACGCCATCCCTCTCTTCAATACTCATGTTTTTACTTCTCTCATCACCCCATCCATATATGTATATTTAACAACCATGGGGACATCACACAACCTTGTCCCACGCCCACACCGATATCGTGAACCATTCACTTAGATGCTCATCAACCCTTACACGTGCTTCGCTACCATCATAAAAACTCTTGACAGCACCTAGCACCATACATGCACAAAACTTTCCACAACCCCTCTCTGTCTACTTTGTCGTATGCTTTTTCCAGAGTCATGAATCCCATAAACACCTTATAGTCATTCTCACAAGCCTTCTCTGCTATCTGTCTCACTGCAAATACTTGACCCACACACTCTTCTGCCACTCCTAAAGCCACCCTGTTCATCACTCACTAGGACTTCTGATATCTTTCTTACTTTCTCTATAATAATTCTTCCATATACCTTCCCTGCCACACGCAATAAACTTATGCAATGATAATTCTTGCACTCACTCCGCTCACCTTTATTTTAGTGCAGGGGTACAGTCACCGCCTTTTTCCACTCTGCAGGCACAAATTCATTCATCCATGCCTTCTTACATATCTCCAACATGCACTTCATTCCACTCTTTCCACTACACTTAATCATCTCTGCATTCACCTCATCAACCCCAGCTGCTCTCCTATTTTTCAGCAGTTTCACAGCGCTCTTCACCTGTGCGAGTGTCACGTCTCCTGGGACAGCATTCCTTCTCTGCACACCCCCAAAACCAATCATGCTTATGGCCGCTCTGCTCTATCTATTTCCATTCATCAGGCTTTCAAAATATTCATTCCATCTGGTCCTTACTTCATCTCCATGGGTTAGTAACCTACCACCTACATGCTTCACACCATCACATTTCTTTCCACTTTCACTTCTGCATTTCCACACCTCTTTCCAGAATAACTTCCTATTTTCAGATTAGTTCACATTTACTTTTCTTCCCAGATCATCATTTACCTCCTTCTTTTTCCTCTTCACTAGTCTCTTTACGTGCTTCTTGGACTCGAAATACTCAGTTCTTATTTCAACTGATGTAACCACTTTAGCCACTTCTTTCACTTTCCCTCCACCACTCTCTTAACCTCCTAATCCCACCATGCCATACCTTTCTTTTCTGTTGATACTCTTGCCACACCACAAACCACTTTAGCATTCCTAACTAAGCAATCCCTTTATGCATTCCACAGGCTGTCCAGATCCAATTCATTCCAGTTCACTGATTCTACCTCATCCTCTACTTTGGTCCTGTAATCATCTGCCTGTTCTTTGATCCTCAGTTTCTCAACTCTCAGTCTTTCTCCCTGACTGCTCGTCTCTTTCTTGATCCACCTCACTCCTCTCAGCTTGATCTTGCATACCACGATCATATATTATGATCTGAGTCCACATCATCTTCTCATAGCCCTCGTATCAACATCCATTCCCATCATCGACCTCTCTATGAGCACATAATCAATCAGGCATCTTTCAACACGATCCCCGTTTCCTCTATACCATGGATATTTATGTGCATCTTTGTGTTTGAAATCGAATTACAAATGCACAACCTCCTCTCCTGACACATATCCTTTGGTCGATTCCCATTATCATTTTCTCCTGGTACTCCACAACAATCCATTATGTCATCCTCAGGACCAGTGCCTACTCTTCCATTCATATCCCCCATCACAATCACTTTATAGCTCCTGGGCATTTCTCCCACTACTTCACCCAGCTCATTCCCAAACCTGTCTTTTTCTCTCTCACTCCTGTCCTCACACAGTGCATATGCTACAATCACTCCCACTTTCACCTTCTCAGACTTGAACTTGACATACATACACCTCAAGCTGACACATTTGTAGTCTCTCATTCCACTCTGCCACACCTCATTCATCAACAAAGGAACTCCTTCCTTATATCTTCCTCTCCCATTCATTCTCGATCTTACACATTTTACACCCTCCCACTCCTCCACTTCGCACCCTTTCATCTTTATTTCACACAGTGCCATCATGGCATGTCTCACACTCTTGAACACATTCACCACTTCCACCCTCTTGCTTTCCTCATTCACACCTCTCACATTCAACATGGCCATGCGAGTCTGCACATTTCGTTGGGGCCCTAGGCAGGTATTGGGCCCTCCGAGGCTCTATGAAACGACTGCCATGATTAAGTTATTTTGGATAGGGAAGTCTGGGGAACACTTAACCCTGCCAAAAACCCCAGTTATATGATTCACCCAGCGTAGTCAATGGTTTCCTGGGTACAGGAAACCATTTGGCTTGTCACTCAGTGTAAGCTCGTATGGCATCACTCTACATTGAGTGAGTGGATAATAGGCGCCCCCATCTACCACCAATAATAATAATAATAATAATAATAATAATAATAATTAATAATAATAATAATAATAATAATAATATTTAATAATAATAATAATAATAATAATAATAATCTATCTATCTAGCTATCTATTGCCAGACACCACAATCCCATAAGGGGTGGCCATTTGACTTGAGTTATATGTTTTACAGGGAGAGGCACTAACCCTCCAGCAACCCACTTGTTGACACGTAGGGAGCACGTGTGGTTTGGTTATATGGTTACCACCCAGCATTGTAAATGGCTTCTTGGCTTACAGGAAACCATTTGACTTGTCACTCAATGTAAAGCCACCTGTAAAGGAACGAGAAGCACTAAGAAGTGACAGGAAAGATGGGAGAAATAGGAAGAGAGGAGGGCAGGCACAGAAATAGAATGGAAAAGGCTGAAGAAGAAGTAGGCGGCACTACGTCAAGTGAGTATATGATGACCGCCACCACCTATCGCTAATAATAATAATGATGATAATAATAATAATAATAATAATAATAATAATAATGATAATAATAATAATAATAATAATAATAAAATATCAAAACAACAGAAACAACAAGAAGCACTCATTGCAGCAATGACCCCATTAACTGATGTTAGGGCTGAATATTTGACTTTGCTCTGTGACGTTGACCTTGGTTTGATTGCTCTAAAAACAAAATTACATCGCCTTATTCTTGCCGAACCCTTAACCGTACCACCATCATTGATTCACAACAGATAAAAAATGAATGTGTTCATTTTTCCAATTAGCCTTGATCAGGGACCTTTCTCCTGTTACCCTGACCATAGACAGACTGTTTCCAAAATCAAATTTTTCATCTGCTTATTTTAACCTAAACACTTCCACAAAGTTTATTTTAAATTGGATAAAATCTGACCCAGTTGACCTGGCCATGTGACCTTGACTTTTGATCTCTTGTTAAAAAATCAATCAATCAATCAATCAACCCATCTCAAAAGTCTGGTCCAAATAAGGCCAGAACTGTTTTGGTTATCTCTTTCACAAACAATCATAAGGGTCTACCTTTGGCCTTGCTCTGTGACCTTGGCCTTCAACAGATTGTTCTCAAACCTTCGTTCGTGTCTGCCCATTAACCATTCTATCACACTGCTTCCAATCAAATCCAAACTCTTTTTGTTGCTTTTATCCTGTGAACTCGGAATTTCACTTTCCATCTAACTGTCGGATTTGATAGTTCTCAAATTGGAATTCTTTTATTTATCTTCAGCCTTATCATAAAGTGAGGTGTAAATTGAATTAAAAAAAAAATAATAATTTAACCCTGACATGCCACCTTGACCTTTAACCTATTATTCTGGAAAAGAGTTAATCCTCGAACTTTGATCTAAACGATATCAAAACTGCTATATTTATTTTGTTTATACATAAAGACACTGCTCGAAGTTTGACCTTTCACCAAAATTTGTCTCAGAACTGGATCACTCCATTCTTGCCTTACCTCCAACCCATCCCTCGAGTCTTGTCTAAAATGGATAAAAACAGTTTACGATGAATTTCCGAGGTTCAGCTTTTACTTAACCCTGTTGCTCTTTGAGGCAATTGATCTACTCACTCCATATATATATATATATATATATATATATATATCCCATTGGAGCCCGGTGTCCGGAATACTGGACAGAATTGGGATTTTTCAAGTCTTTATAAAGTAGGGAACCCCCGGGTAGGGACCTATGAGCATCGCGACTATGAGCCGATAGGCGGAGGGCGGTACGCTTAGTACCCAGCCAGCGCCATGGCTCGCCCAGCACCCCGGGGATCCAATGGGTTAATGACTTGCAAACCTACCAGTCTCTTTAACCCATTGTAGCCCGGTGTCCTGAATATTGGACAGAACTGGGATTTTTCAAGTCTTTATAAAGTAGGGAACCCCCGGGTAGGGACCTATGAGCTTCGCGACTATGAGCCAATAGGCGGAGGGCGGTACGCTTAGTACCCAGCCAGCGCCTTGCCTTCCCCAGCACCCCGGGGATCCAATTGGATATATATATATATATATATATATATATATATATATATATATATATATATATATATATATATATATATATATATATATATATACAGTATATATAGATATATATATATATATATATATATATATATATATATATATATATATATATATATATCATTTCCTGTGGCACCCTCGGGGATGCATAGGGCCTCGATGAACTCACACCACCACATCCTATCTTGTGCTAACTCCTCAAGATCTCCCCAACACTCATCTCCAGCTTCCCGTCTCATTGTCCTCACCCACGTCTCTTTTGGCCTTCCTCTACCTCTCCTACCAAGTGCCACCCACCCTGGTGTACCTCGTACTATTCCCTGACTCCTATACACATGTCCTAGCCACTTCCATCGTGAGAATCTAACATATTCATCGATCGGCTGCACTCCCGTTATTTCTCTAATTCTACTATTTGGTATCCTTTCCCACCATTTAACTCCTAATATTTTTCTAAGTGCTTTATTTTCAAACACCAAGAATTTATTTTCCATAGTCACTGTGCTGTACCAAGACTCGTGTCCATAAATTAAGATACTCCTAACCATTACCTTATAAAGTTTGAATTTTGTATGCACAGAAAAATTGTTATTATTCCAAATATTTTTAAGCATTCCCATTGCCTGATTAGCCTTCTTTAACCTTTCCTCGAATTCAAAGTTCAAAGAACCATCCTTGGCTAAATAAGTACCTAAATATTTAAACCTATCAACTTGCTGTACAACCATACCTCCAATTACACATTCCTGCGCATTTTCCATATTCATATTGATTATTTCAGTTTTTCCACAATTAATAACCAAACCCACCTTGCGACCTTCACTCACCAAACAGTCCAACACTCTCTGCATCTCTTCTGGCCCATCACAAATCAAAACTATATCATCTGCATAATCCTAATCCAAAAGTTTCCTGTTCTCTCCCCAAAGTATACCTGCACCGGTTTCTGTTCCAACGCGTTTCATAATGTATTCAATGACCAATATAAATAGTAAAGGCGATAGAACACCACCTTGAATTACTCCGGACTTGACTTCAAACGAATCACTCAGACAACCATCAACCATATATATGTATTTATATTTATAAAGGCGTCGGGAGGGGGGAGAGTTTTATGCTTTGTTTTTTTGTCGTCTATGTGCCTTTCCGTGTGTTCGCAAGATTATGGAAAAGCTATTTATCAGAAATGTGGAAACTTTAGCATAACGTCTGATCACGAACAGAGAAAGGAATAACTGATTTTGGCCGAAAAAGTTTACACGTCATAAGTTAACAGGACGTCAGAGATGTTCTATCTGATTTTGATCAAAGTAGACGGAAAAGTTGAGGGACGGGTAAAGGTGGAACTACCCACTTCTGAGACCAATTGATCAAAGGTTCGGCTCTTTGACTAAAAGAGCTTTGGTTTGAAGTGAAACTTGGTTGAAGAGATTAAGGCGAGGAATGGAATAACTGATTCTATTTTCATATATAAAAAGTCAATATGTCAAAGCCAGTCATGGTCGACTTAAGCACCTTTGGTCCGATTTGGATTAAACTAGCTGGATGGATTGAGGGATAGGTACGATTGAAATATTTTCTATGTTGAGGACAAACACTCATAGGTTTTGGGCTCAGGGTAGGGTTTAAGATTCTCCCTTAAAACGACCATAGGGCGTAAGTGCTGACTCTCTAAGTGCTCTTTCATTTTTGTGTAATGGAACGAGGGAATTGCATATTAATGCAATTGTACAAGGTAGAGGAAAAATTAGGTTACTTCTGAGAGAGAGAGAGAGAGAGAGAGAGAGAGAGAGAGAGAGAGAGAGAGAGAGAGATGAATATCATTAAAACTTAAAAGAATTAATAACAATATATTTGTACTCCAGTTCTATTGTCACTGTATTAGTAATTTTCTACAGTATGTTTATGCTAACTTTTTTTTTTTTGTCACATTAGGAGCCTAGATATCGGTGCCAGGCTACTGACTCCCGTCATTTAAGATGAGGGTGAGCAGCCTTCGTTTGTCACCTAGTGTCATTATATAAACAATATACCTCATCCAATGCTTGGACGTAAACCTTCTGGCGTCCCAGGCAGTTTGAGCGAATTAACATACTAGATAACCACGTGTCATTTGGTTATCTGTTTACCACCCAAACAACAAATGGCTTCCCGGGCTAAAGGAAACTGCTTGGCTTGTCCCTCAATGTAGAGTCTACTGAAGGTACCACTATACTAAGTAGTTGGTGGGTGTCCTTACCTACTACGGGATAATCAGAGACAACATATTATGAACATCCTTCACGATATGTCCCCCAGACCTGATTTAAGGTGTAGACGTGCGAGATAGACTGACTACCACTGTCTATTGTATGTGATGAGGCTCCGCTTAGAATGCAGGTCGCGTCTGCCTCTTTACAGGCAGCTGATTGGCCTCTGCAGTAAATCCAATAACATTAGAAGTATGCATCATTTCAAAATATTTTGTCCTCTTCATTTCCACGCGTATAATATTCTTTTCCTTTCCTAGATATCACTAAAATCTCCCGTTTTCCATACCCCTCTGCATGTCTTCTTCCTTCCCTTCTGTCCTGCCTCCTTTCTTTTTTCCCTTTCGTTTCTCTCTCCTCCCATCTGTCACACTTTTTGTTCCATCTTTTACCCCATTCCTTCCTTCATTCATTCTTAATCTTTCTTATTTCGATTCCGTTTTTACGGCCTTCATTCCCCCCGCCCCCCCTCTTTTCTGCTTCTTTTCAGTCTACCTTTTTCTCCTTTCTTTTTCTTTACCTCCCATGTTCTCTCTCCCAATCTTCCTTCACTTCTTCTTTGCCTACTCCGTTTTCTCTCTTCATACCTACTCGTTCATTCTCACTCACTTTCTCACATATTCATATCCTCCTTTCTTTCTTCTCTTCTCCCCTTCTTCTCTGGAAGTCCCTTATCTTCCTACTTCCTTCTCTCTCTTTTCCTTCCGAATGTCGTGCCTTCTCTCCTTCATATTTTTTTTTATTTCTTTCATTCCCCCTCCTCCCCTTTTTCCCGTCCCGTTATCCCACCATTACTTTCTCCTGATACTTTCAGTCCTTCCCTTCCCCCTTCACTTTCTCCCTCATTCTCTCTTTCACCTCTTCCCTCCTTTCCTCCTTCCTTCATTTTCTCCCTCCTTCCCTTTTTCATCCCCTCCCCCCTTTATTCCCCCTTCCCTCCTCCATTCCCACCATCCCTCCCCCTCCCTTTCTTGCCCTTATTCTTTCCATGTCTCCCTCCAAACTCCTCCACGTCTTGAATATCTCAATATCCTCCTCTTGAACTTTACGCCCTCGCTCCCATTTTCATTTATTCTCTCTCTCTCTCTCTCTCTCTCTCTCTCTCTCTCTCTCTCTCTCTCACACACACACACATACACACACACACACACACACACACACACACACACACACACACACACACACACACACACACACACACACACACACACACACGCGCGCGCGCGCGCGCGCATATATATATATATATATATATATAGAGAGAGAGAGAGAGAGAGAGAGAGTATGGTGGCCCTATTTTGACATTTTAGAACGTTATACTTCTTAGCCTCCCAAGTGCTTCTATTCCAGAGAAAAGCTATTTAAGTGAAAAATGATGCAGACCTAATGATATTTAGAGTTGGCTCAAGGACTTCTACAGTAACTGTGGCAGACTCGACAAGTCACATAGTTAGTGTAGCGTATAGGTGTCGACCTTTACCAAGTATGGTATGGGTCAAAGTTAATAATCAGGGTGTTTACTGATACATGGGATCTTGTGTCAGGACTCTAAAATATCATAAATAATAGCTGGTAGCATAGATGTAAGCTAGAGGTTAAGCGAAAGTCATATGCTAGAGGCCAAAGGAAATGTGTAAGCAAAATTCTGTCTCAGGTATGGCAGACAGCAAGGTATGACCGGAAAGCTACCATACACACAAACACATGTCAGGCTTCTAGAACATTCGGCAACAGTGTAGCCCACATGATGGAAGTTCCCATATACGGAAAGAAAGAGGAGAAGAAGTCAGAAGGAGTTGGGAGGCTGGAGGAGAAACAAGCAAGAAGGAGTTTGGAAAGAGAGGGAGAGGGGGGTCTAGACTCGAGAGAGAAGCACGGTGGTGTTAAAAAGGGGTCAGGCTCACGAAGTTAACTTAGTGTAAAATTTGATATAACCCGTTGAAGAAAATAAAACTACAATCAACCCCAGACTCATCTTTATCTTCTCTTGTCACTGACTACAAATGAACTGAGGTTATCTCCTACATATCTACTCACAGTTAACTACAACTTCGGCTACGACTACGATTTAATCAAATACAGAGCCGATAAATTATTTTTGTGGCAGTGAACGTACGAACCATGCCTATGCATTTACGAGCCTACGAGTCTACGAGTCTACAGTTGAGTCTACATTACCATGATAGAAAACAAACAACAAGCAAACAGAGAGCGAGAAGATTCACAACCCACAACCAGAGCAACCTTCACCTGACCCCACCATTCTCTCCAACCACCCTCCACCTCCACCACCACCACCACGCTGATGCAGGGGTGAACAGGTCAAGCTACAATGCAGCACAACACGTCAATCAACCAGTGTCTGACATTATCACCACCTGCACCACCAAGAACACCATTCCCACCATGGTAAAATTCAGTGGGTTGAATAGTTACTTTATTTAAACAATACACAGTGATAGACAAAAAACTCTGCACGAACATATACAAAGTGCTTTATAGTTACAACTTACGTACATATACCTACGGTACTTCAATTACCTACATAAATCAATCATTAAGTACTTGCACCAACAGTAACAGTTATATACTGTATATATTCATTCATTTATTATAGCATTCATTTATTGCCAATGATTGTTACCATTTATACATTTGGCACATACATAAAATACATGTTTCAAGAGCAGAACTAAGCAACAATCCATCTGCAAAGCGATAAATAAAATATTCTGTCACAATAACCCAGCGAGCAATTAAAAGAATTGTAATAAACAGTTATTAATTAAAACAATCTAGTGGTACCAGACAAATTAAGTTACAAAGAAAATCAGGAAGAGACAGAAAAAAAATGGCCAACACGAGTGAAGTTAGCAAGAATGAACATCCTCTTTCACACAATTGTGATGACAAAGATTTCCACACAGTGCTGACACATACACTGTCCACCAGAGGTACAAATGAATAACAAGTGAGTGTATATAGTTAATGCTGTAAATATTGTATATATATATTTATATAAAATAAGAAAATATGGGGTTACGTAATATCTCAGTAATAACTGTGTAACATAACTAAGCCTTAAAAAAGGTCCCAAGGATTAGCCTGCAATTTTGCAACCTCAAACACCACCGAAAAGCAAACACAAATGAAGAAAATAAACTAGAAAAAATCAATATATTTAAAAATAAATTAAGATCGCATAACAAACAAACAAAAATAAGTGCAACTGATGCTACAAATGCCACAATACAGCATAAACTCCTTCTATAAATGAAACAAAGAGCAAAGTTATTGTTCTCCAAGAGCCAGTTGTCAGGCGCATCATCCCTATCATCAACCACAGCATGACTGGATTAGCTAATTAACCCCTCCACCCACGATGACGCATTTGTCGTCATATGGGTGTGGCTGTGACTATACTCGATGATGCATTTGTCATCATTTAACCCCTAAAAGCCTGTTCGCATTAAACAATTCAATGAGAATTTTATGCCAAAATGCCTAATTGCAACAATTGAGCAGGGCCTGTAAAAAACTTCGGAGCGCTTCCTCCACCTCGATTATGATGTACATGGCTTCAGGCCAATGAGAACTCAGCCGTGACATGGCAGGAGGGGGGACTGGACCAACCCGGGCTGTGGGGGGACATCCTCCCGTCTGGGCCGTGTATGTGCCACCCTCTACCCCACTCCCTCTCTCCCTCCTTATCCCCCATCACCCTCCCACCCCTCCACACACCTGCATCTTTCCTCCCACCACCACCTGTGTCCCTTCCCACCCACTCTCGCCCTTCCTTCCACTCTGCTAACCTTGTGTCCCCCCCTGAACCCCACCCCATCCCTCCCTCCTTGTCCCTCCCTACCCTCCTGTCCCCTACAGATCCCTGAGAGGTAGGAGGCTGCCAAAATGTCACAGAACACACTGAAATGCTTTTTTTTTCAAGCAAAAAGTTGGTTATTTTTCCAACCCCTGTACCTATAGGCCTACTCCCCACAGCCTACTTTATCTCTCCACAGCTGTGGAGAGATAAAGTTGGTGTGACAAAACACTTTGAAATGACCTGTGTCAATAAGAAAAATAGGTAGTTATCAAAATATTCACGTTTTAGAGTGTTTTGGGGGGTCAACTATTATAAACTTTTTCAAACTTTGATGCACGATTGTGCAGTAACCATTAGGCTTACGGGGGTGCAGGTTGCGTTGGCAGGTGTGTAAATTCTTCCTCTGTAGCCTGAACACAATCAATTTGCCCTTGGTGAAAATTACCAGAACACAACTGAATTGCAGTTGTGGGAAGTACCCTGCCTGAAATAATTGTGGCCTTTAGGGGTTAAGCATAAAAACCTTCATCAGAGAAAAAGTTTTTGGCTAATTGGCGTAATTTTTGGAGGTGTCATAGTTTCTGTGCTTCTCATCAAAAATAATGACTTGGCAACCTTGGGGTCCGAGATGCTCGGCAGCCCAGACAGGTTGATTAGTACCACAGCGGCTGTCAAGGGAGAAGGTAGCTCGCGGTGGGCCATTTAAATTGTACTCTATTTACCTCCATCCCTGGAGCGCGTCATATTCCACTACACCAATAGTGTTTGTGTTTTCTTTTTAGGCACTATTGTTATTAGATTTGGTGTCTGCAATAGGGAATTAGGTTTTTGTGAATTATTCCTGGCCGTTATCAGCCGTTGGCCCAACTAAGATTGTGCTAGGCCTACCCTGGTTTTTAGGCGTGTTCCAACAACTACACTCCCTCTACACTGCACCCAATGTGAGTATTCAACCATTGAACAATGGTGACAGTGAATCAGGTGAATATAGTGTGCAATAGCTAAAGAGGAAGGACATGGTGAAACGTTTAGCAGGGGGAGATGGGAAACCACCTTATGACATGGCGTTGTCTTGAACGGAATATTTGGCAAGGTGTTGAAGAGGTCCTTGTTTTTGCCGATATATGGTGGAAAATGTTATTGTGCAATAGATAGGAGTATAGTGCAACAAGAGTACATGATGAAATATTGGCTAGGGCAGGAGTCACGTACGCCTTACAGCCACAGCATGCCATTGTCAGGACAGGATAACATAGAGGAGGTTTATAAGGATATTTGATTTTATCATATTATTATATTTATTTCGTAAGCTTTTTGTGTGAAATAAAGCATGAGTTTTACAGTGACATGTTTATCATATGCTTGTGTGGATGAACGTAAACACTGCACCACGTGCTCATTGGAAGATATCATTTGCGATACCTTAGGTATCGCAGATGTGACATACAGAACGCATTCATGTACTGTTGTGGTGAAATATACCATATTTCTCATAAAATGATGGATATGATTCTGTGTATTGTGAAATAAAATCATAAACACTGCAGCATCTTCAGGGAAGGGAAACATCATCTGCTACACCTTAGCGCATGGGTAAGGGCCATGTACTTGTACTTGTTGTGGTGTAATATACTGTGTATCTCATATATTGATAGATTTGGTTATGTTTTGTGTAAAAGACAGTAAACGACTGACCCAATTGCTCGAAAGAAAGAGTGTGTCTCGTACATGTGAGTTAGCACAAAGGTAGTGACCTGCAATGCGAAGTTAGGAACACATGCATGTACATTTTATTGGTGTAATAAACTGTGTATCTCATATATTGATAAATGTGGTTATGTATTATGTGAAAACAACGTGAAAGACTGAAGCACGTACTGGTAAGAAAGTGAACGTCTCACATGCCTGAGGTAGCACAAAGGCAGCAAAATACGTGATATACATAATTGTAGATGGTGTAATACTGTGTATCTCATACAGTAATACTTTTGGTTATGTGTTATGTGAAAAGAAAGTGAAAATGAACCACGTGATCGTCTGGAAATCATCATCTGCTATACCTTACCGCCCAGGTAGGGACCATATAATTGACCTACGGAAGACGTACGGTACATTAAAATTGTATTGGTGAAATATACTCTGTATCTCATAAAGTGATAGATTTGGCTATGTATTATGTGAAAATAACGTGCAAGACTGACCCACGTGCTCGTATGAAAAAGAATGTCTTATACACCTGAGGTAGCACAAAGGTAGCAAAATGCAATGCGAGGTTAGAAACATGTCCATATACATTTTATTGGTGAAATATACTGTGTATCTCACAAAAAGTGATAGATTTAGTTATGTTTTCTGTGAAAAGACAGTGAAAGACTGACCCACATGCTCGTAAGGAAGAGTGTGTGTCATACAGTACACCTGAGGTAGCACAAAGGTAGCAAAATGCAACGGGAGGTTAGGAACACATGCATTTACATTTTATTGATGAAATGTACTGTGTATATCATAAAAAGTGATAGATTTGGTTATGTTTTATGTGAAAAGACAGTGAAAGACTGACCCACATGCTCATAAGGAAGACTGCGTGTCGTACACCAGAGGTAGCATAAATGTAGCAAAATGCAGCACGACGTTAGGAACACATGCATTTACATTTTATTGGTGAAGTATACTGTGTATCTCATAAAGTGTGATAGATTTGGTTATGTGTAATGTGAAATAGAAGCGTAAACACTGCATCGTGTTCTTGCAAGGGAAACACCATCTGCTATGCCTTAGTGGACAGGTAAGGGCCTACAGAACACGTGCATTTTAGTGGTGAAATGTACTGTGTATCTCATAAAAATGATAGATTTGGTTATGTGCAATGTGCAAAGTAAGTGAAAGAGGTAACCACGTGCTCATGTCCCCTACCTGTGCACTAAGTCAGGTGCAGGAGACGATGTTTTTCAAGGACATACACGTATATCATGAACCCTTGCGTTGTGCCAGTGCTGAGCAAAGTTCTTGCCCGGCTATGAATAAAATAGCTTGACTCCTTTATTTCAGCTCACACCCCTATCCTCCTACCACAGCATTGGACTACCACAGGGTCCATCATCCCTTTGACAGCAATTTATTCACCAGTCGGCTTGCAACGACTTCAGTCATGCAGAGATGAAATGCGGGTTGGCATCACACGAGTGGCATAAGATCCTCAATGAGGTAGAGTCGGAGAGCAACATCGAGAGCGACCATTCTGGGGTGGAGGAGGTTGAGCTGACACCATCCAGTCAGCAACTGGAGATGCCACGCCGCCTTCCGTCGCAGGAGACCACACCACCATCATCGGCCAGCTTCACTGGAGAATCCTCCCCACCTCTAGGACCTGCCGGTCCCACCACTCTCTTCATCAGCTCCCAGGCCTCTTTGCCTCCCTTGGCGAGCCAGTGCCACCAGAAGCCTGGCCATCGTTCGTTGTGATGGCCTCTCTACCCTCTTCTGCCTTGCAGGGTGCTACAGCAACATCCTTGCCAGCCAGGCCGAGGAGACTGGTGTCATTAGAGCCCTCTGTCTCGTCCTCATCCTTGTCCGAGGCGTCCTCTCCCAGGCGAGGGCGCCATGGTCCGCTGCCTGGACACGGGAGACATCAAGGGGTTGGAGGGGAGGCCGAAGGGTGTTGACAGGCTGACCCACTACCACCGCCGCTGAAGAGGATCCTGGGTGGAACAGTGGCCCGTTCACACTGAACCACGAGCCATTCACTGGCTCCCCAGGGATCCAGGTGGATATTCCAACAACTCCCCTGCAGTTCTTCCATCTCTTTTTCATGTGGAAGTTGTCATAACTCACCGTGGAAACCAACCAGTATGCCACATTCGTGGGGACTCAGCTGGATGCCTGGTTCTCCTGCAATGAAGAGGAAATGGCAAAGTTCCTGGGGTTATACCTTTTCATGGGGGTCGTGCACATGCCAGCTCCAACTATCAACACCAAACTACATGCACAGTACACACCACACTTCCTTTTCAGTATTTAAAAAAAAAATGGCGTCAAATTACATAGCCCCGGAGTCCCCAGGGGGGGGACCATAAATGCCCCCACCTTCAGCCCCTCTCCCGGTTGACAACTCAAGGTGCCTGGAACCACTGTCTGACTCTCTTCTTCTTCATTTCTGCAACATTCATGGCCTTTCCTCTAACTTTCGCTCTGTTGAGCACCACTTCTCCTTCTCTAAACCTCACCTTCTTTTCCTAACTGAGACTCAGCTGTCTGAGGCAACTGACAGCAAACCCTTTCTCTATCCTCCTACTTTCTCTATACTCATTTCAAAGCCAAAGGTGGCTGTTGTGTATATATACGCAACAACTTATATTGCTCTCATGTTCCTGAACTTGATTCTTCTGAATTCTCTACACTCTGGCTTCGGCTTTCCTGTCATTCTCTGACTAAATATATCTGTGCTGTTTACTTGTCCTAATTCTACTGACTATCAAAAATTCTTTCACTATCTTACTTCTACGATGGAACACATTCTATCCATTTTTCCTTCTCTGAAGTCTCCATCCTTGGAGATTTCAATGTTTACCACCACCTTCGGCTCTCCTCTCCTTTCACTGATCCACCTGGTGAACAAGCCTACACCTTTTCTATCCTTAATGACCTAGAGCAGCTTTTACAGCACCCTACCCTTATCCCTGACCGCCTTGGAGAGAGCTCCAACATACTTGATCTCTTCCTTACAACTAATCCTTCTGCTTACACTGTTAATCTTTTCTCTCCATTGGGTTCCTCCGATCACAACCTTATCACCTTAACCTGTCCTATTGCTCCGGTATGGCCTGCGGACTCTCCAAAAAAATGTCGTCTCTGGCACTTTGGAGCTGCGGATTGGGAGACCCTCAGGCAGTACTTCTTTGATTTTCCCTGGAATGATTATTCCTTCCATGGCCGGGAGCCATCTGGGTGTACCTTGCGCATTACGGAGGTTATTCTCTCGGGCATGGAAGCATACATTCCTTTCTCATATCCTTTGACTAATGTACGAAAGCCTTGGTTTAATCACGCTTGTTCGAATGCTGTCCGCAACAAGGAGAGGGCCTATAAAAGGTACCGGAGCCAACCCACCCCTGAATCACATCTTTTATACATTTCTGCCCGGAATCGTACTAAGTCTGTTCTTCGCTCTGCTAAAAATAATTTCATCCATACAAAATGCTCTCAACTCTCTAACTCGAACTCTTCCCACTCCTTCTGGCACCTTGCCAAAAACCTTTCAAACAACTTTACCTCATCATCCTTCCCTCCTCTTTTCTACTCTGATGACTCTGTAGCTATTTCTTCTACTGATAAAGCAGATCTCTTGCTCAGACTTTCTCCTCCAATTCCACCTTAGACGATTCCGGTGCTGTTCCTCCATCACTTCCCCCCTCTGACTTCCTCATGGCTAACATTAAAATTTCTTTAGCTGATGTATTTTCTGCCATTGCTGGCCTCAGTACTAATAAGGCATATGGGCTTGATGGAGTCCCTCCTGTTGTTCTCAAGAACTGTGCTTTTGTGCTTACACCCTGCCTAGGCAAACTCTTTCGCCTTTGTCTGTCAACTTGTACCTTTCCTTCTTGCTGGAAATTTGCTCTCTTTCAGCCAGTCCCAGAGAAGGGTGACCATTCCCAACTCTCTAACTATCGTTCAATTCCTTTAACATCCTGTATCTCAAAAGTTTTCGAGTCTATTCTTAATAGAAAAGTTTTAAAGCATCTTTCCTATCACAACCTTCTTTCTGATCATCAGTATGGGTTCTGTCAGGGACGCTCCACAGGCGATCTTCTCACCTACCTTTCAGACTCCTGGTCATCCTCCTTTCGGGACTTTGGCAAAAGCTTTGCCATTGCACTTGACATCTCAAAGGTTTTCGATCGAATCTGGCATAAATCTTTAATTTCCAAACTGCCCTCTTACGGTTTCTATCCTTCTATCTGTGCCTTCATCTCTAGCTTCCTTTCTGGTCGTTCTATAGCCGCTGTTGTAGACGGCTATCGTTCTTCTCCAAGATCTATTAACAGTGGTGTTCCTCAGGGCTCTGTCCTATCACCAACTCTCTTCCTTTTATTCATCAATGACCTTCTAAGCTGTACATCTAACCCTATCCACTCATACGCTGATGACTCCACCCTTCACCTTTCCATTCGATTCCCACAACGTCCATCTCAGCAGTTACTTCAACAGGCAAGGGATGAGGCAATGGCACACCTAATGTCTGATTTGGCTCGTATCTCTGACTGGAGTAAAAATAATCTGGTTGTTTTTAATGCATCAAAGACTCAGTTTCTGCACCTATCAACCCGACAAAGTCTTCCACAGGTATACCCACTTATGTTTAATAATACTCAACTTAATCCTGCATCATCGTTGAACATGCTTGGGGTTTCATTTACTCGGGACTTGTCTTGGAAAGATCATATTACATCTCTTGTAAAATCTGCTTCCAAGAGATTGGGTGTGGTAAGCTGACTCCGTTCTTTCTTTGCCCCTGCACAATTGTTGACTCTATACAGGGGTTTTATCTGCCCCTGTGTGGAGTACAACTCTCATGTGTGGGGAGGCTCCCCACATACAGCTCTTCTCAATAGGGTGGAGACAAAGGCTTTTTGTCTCATTAACTCTCCCCCCTCTTACTGACTCACTTCAACCTCTGTCTCTTCGCCGCAGTGTTGCATCTTTATCTCTTTTCTATCGCTACTTCAATGGTCACTGTTCCTCTGAACTGTCTGCATGCATTCCTCCACTTCTACAACGGGCGCGTAGCACCCATCTAGCAGCAAACTCTCACCCCTTTTCTGTCCAACTCTCTAATGCAAGAGTTAACCGTTACTCCCAGTCCTTCATTTATGCAACAGGTCAGCTCTGGAACTGTCTCCGTCTGTCTGTATTTCCTGCTTCCTATGATCTCCAGTCTTTCAAAACACAGTGTGTCCAGGCATCTCGAAATGAATGGATCTTGAATTTGGCTCTCTCTTGTGTTTTGTTTTTCTCTTAGAAGGAACAATTTTGCGGGCTCATTGCCTTTGGTTCCTTCTTCCCCACATAAAAAAAAAAAAAGGCACTATTGGAGGAGCTCCGAGCTGCACGACTACCCTAGGGTCCGGCGGGCGATGAGTGGAAGGTGCTTCACCGCCATCCTCAAGCACTTCCACACCTTCAACTCACTCGCCATACCCTGGGACAACCAAGATCAGTTCATCCATGTTCTCACGGTCACGGAGTATCTCCTTCAGTGGTTCCAATCAGTGTACCAACCCGAGGAGCAGCTCAGCCTGGATGAAGGCTCTCTGGGGCGGAAGGCCTGGCTGTCCTTCCGTGTGTACAAGCCCCAGAAGCCCACCAATTATTCCATCAATCTCTACATATTGGCTGAGTCTTCCTCAGGCTATATCTGGAACCTCAAGGTCTACACAGGGGTGTAGTGGACCCTCGAGAACACCGAGTGGGGCCTTGTGAAACCGTTGAAGGACCAGAGCTATTAGTTGTTCATGGACAACTACTACAGTTCTGTAGCCCTGTGCAAATGACTCTTCACTGCAGGCTTTTATATGTGTGGGACCCTACGGCTGCCTAGAGGGGTACCATGCCAGCTGCAGGCCATCGCCAGGGCTAAGAGCCTTCCCGAGGGGGCCATGGCATACCAGCACAAAGACAATGTGCTAGTCCTGCTGTGGAAGGACAAGCGCACTGTGAACATGGTGTCCACCTTCCACACTTCGGACACCATTCCAAAGAGGGTTCGAGGAAAGGTGCGGGGTCATGATGGGAGGACAACCTATGTGAACGTCATTAACAAGCCTGTCATTGTGGAGGACTACAACAGGTACATGGGTGGGGTTGATTATTTCGATTGGATGGTCCTGTACTACACCATCCAACGGAGAACTGTCAAGTGGACAAAGAAGATCACATTCTACTTTGTCCAAATGGCACTCTTCAACGCGTTCGCCTTGTACAAAAAGTACAGACACGTGCAAGTAACTCTCCTTGAATTTGTGGTGCAGATCATCTGCGATCTTCAGCATTTCCATGAAGAGGACTGGCTGTCTTCTGGACATGTACTCCACCATGCCCCAGACCTACCCACCCGGCAGCCAGCACCAGCAACATATGGCACCCAGCTGGCACAACCACCAGTGCCAGGATGGGCCCAGCCACCACCAGCACCAGCACTGCCTGCAGAACAACCCACACCAGCACCACATGCAGCAGGCCCATCACGGGTGCCACCATCACCACCAGCACTGCCTGCAGGAGGCCCATCAGGGGTGCCAGCACAGCCATCACCTCCAGCTACTGGTCCGTCGGAAGAACCCGTGCCTGGGCCTGCAGCTCCCGCACTACTGTACCACAGAGCACAAGGGTATCCAAGCAAGCATCGCTGGGTGATTGATGACGACGTGAGGTTGGATCGGACTCAGGGCCACCATCGGGCAAGGATCCCCAACAAGAAGAGGCTCAGGTGTACCTTGTGCTTCAAGTTGGGGGTGAGGAAGGACACAAGGAACATGTGTCCTCTTTGTGATGTGCCACTTTGCATGGGTGATTGTTTCGAGCGGTGCCATACCAAGCTATACCTTCACTAGTGGAGCGCACACACACACACACACACACACACACACACACACACACACACACACACACACACACACACAGTACAGAACTCCTCACCTCCCAACCGATCTGGTCCTGCAGGAAGATCATCGCCACTGGAGAAATATGTGATATTCTTTTTATATCTATCTATTTACCTCTATTTATGTCAGTATAATTACACATACCTAGATATTGTTATTTACCTTAACACAAATGACAGGGGGAGGCGGTGGCTCAATCGGTAGAGAGGTGGCCTGCAGTCCTTACGGATCCAGGTTCGAATCCCGGCTGGGGCAGGGAACAGTTTAAGGATTTGAATTTCATTAAATCAGGCTTTACTGATCTACCAGAAGACCCGCCGACATGTCGTAAAAATACTCCCGCTAATACCAATACACCAGTCCTGTATGAGACAGCCCTAGCATGTATTCAATATGGACGGTGGGTGTTAGCGCCGAAGTGGTGACATGTGGAGGTGTATGGTATGTAGGAGGACTGCTGGGCCTTGATAGCAGGCTGTGAAGCCTATGCCCAGAGTCGGACACATAAAAAAAAAAAAAAAAAAACTTCAGTTTCAGTTGCTAGCAACAGGTTTAGTGTTCATGTGTGGTTTCTGAGAGGACTAAAAAGAAAACAGAAGTAATTATATAAAATTGTTGTTTGTATAAAACCAAAGAAAGTGTGGCTAGGAAGCATAAAAGTGTTAGCACGCTATGGGAAAATAACGTGAGTGAGCGTGGCTGACGGCGGGTCAGTACATGGGAAAATACACCATTGTTTTTTGCATTTTTCACGAAACTATGAGGCCTAGGATCACCGTTTTTGGCTCAAATGAAAGCGAATGAAATTCTGCATAGGATAATGAAAACATAACAGTGGTGTGAAAAGTTTTTCAGTAGAGCTCCCTGAATAAACAACCTGTTATCTGTCGGAAAAGGATTTTACTTTTTTGCTTATTACTCGAACACCATGACTCGTATCAAACAGGGACCTCCGGCATTTGAAAGCTAATAAAACTCTATTTTGAATGATGGCATAACATATAGAGATTGTTTAGCAAACTTTTGACTTATGATGTTGGGAAGTGACATCTATGATCCCGATTGTTTTTTTCTGAGGGCCCTAACGTACGTATAGTGTGTTTTTTTGGTGTGTTTTTTTTCGCTTATCATGTAGAACAAACATCGACCAATAGGAATATGTGGGTTTTGTGGCAAAATAAATATGTTTGGGTGGTGAAAAGAAGCCGAGAATACACATTTTTTGAGCACACAGTGGCTGGGGGGGGAGGGAAGAAAAGCCGGCGCGTCATGGCACAAAAAACTTATTAACTTATCTGTGTGGGAAGGGGTTAATAATTTTTTTTTTTTTGGTAGGAAATGATAAGGGGACTTATAATACATAATGTGTAATACTACTACAGCAAGTGTTATAAATGACTGATTCATACAACTGATTGCTGCCACTGTTACTACTGTGCAATTATATCCATGTGCACACAGTTATGTCGCAACTTACAACCTAACATACAATGTAACTGTACAATATTACTACAGTTGCTTCAGTTACCTACAATAGTACTGCAGTTACTACAATATTACTACAGTTACTACAATTAACTACGGATGATAGGATTACTGTAGTAATGTGCTACAATTATGTAACTACAAACAATAGCATTGCTGCAATTATGTTACTACAGTTATATAACTGAAAACGCTAATATTGCAGCAGTTAGGTAACAGTTACAATATTACTTCAGTTTAAAATACAGTTATGTAACAGTTACAACATTACCCCAGTTTTAAAATACAATTATGTAACAATTGCAATACTATCTACCTATCTATCTATCTATAGCCCGACGCCCTAATCCCGCAAAGGGTGGCCGCAGACAAAACGCCTCCAAGTCACTCTGTCACCCACCATTTGACTACCCTCCCCCCAACTCACCTCCCCACCCTCATATACCTCTCAACTCCATCCCTCCACCTCATCCTCGGTCTACCCCTCCCTCTCCCTCCCTCCACCTCACCTACATACACCCTCTTAGTCAGTCTTTCATTCTCCATTCTCTCCACATGTCCAAACCACCTCAGTGTATTTCTCCTAATCTTTTCAACCACATCCACATCTACCCCACAACGTTCCTTCACTTCTTCATTCGTTAACCTGTCCCTCCACGTCACTCCACATGCTCCTCTCAAGTAACTCATTTCCACTGCTCTCATTCTTGACTTGTTCCCCTCTTGCAAGGTCCATGCCTCGCTTCCATACGTCAGGGTAGGGATCACAATACCATCATGCAGTGACTTCTTAACTTCCATACTCACCTCCCTATTTCTCATCACTGCTTTCAGTGTACCAACAACCTTTCTTCCCTGCTGTACCCTTTCACGTACTTCATCCCCCAAAGTTCCATCCTTACTCATCACACTACCCAAGTACTTGAATGCACTCACATTCTCCATATCCTCACCATCCAACCTCACTGCACACTCTGTGACTTCATTCCTCTCAAACACCATAACTTTACTTTTGTTTACATTAACTTTCAGCTTCCTCCCCCTACACACTGTCCCAAATTCATTCACCAAACCTTGCAACTCTCATTCATCTTCACTCAACAATACTGTATCATCAGCAAACAGCAACACCGGAAGCTTCCAAATCTCACCCTCATTCATTAGGGCCACCCCCACATCCACTGCCCTACCTTGCACCTCCTTTACAACCCCATCCATATATATATTAAACAGCCATGGAGACATCACACACCCCTGTTTCAGTCCCACATTGAGATCAAAGAACTCACTCAGCTCACCATCCACTCGCACTGTAGCCCTAGCTCCCTCGTACATACTCTTCACAGCACTCAACAATTTCCCCTCCACTCCATATATTCTTCATACCTTCCACATACTACTTCAGTTAAATAATACAATTGTGTAACAATTATATTCATACAGTATAACTACAGTGTTCCAACAATTCTGTATTACCAGAATCATCATACAGGTTCAGTGTAATAATAGGCATTACTATATGCATAACACCATATGTTATGTAATGACCTAGCAGTATTATCATTACATGAATAAATGCATATGTCTCTTGTACATACACATTTGTGCAACTGTATTACTACAAAATGTTATGCAATATTCTATATTAATTATTACTACAGTGTATTTACTCCATTATACATACAATGTATTACTACAATGAATTATGTTTGTACAATATTATTAAGTCTACAGTATTATTAATATTATATCTCTACAGTAATATAATGAACACTATGTATTAATAGATTAGGATTAGTTGCTACATGCTGTCGTAGATTCGCCAACAGGGTGTGACCGAGCGATAACAGGACTCTAAAATATCATAAATAATAGCTGTTACCATAGATGTAAGCTAGAGGGTAGGCGAAAGTCATATGCTAGAAGCTGAAGGAAATGTGTTAGCAAAATTCTCTCTCAGGTATGCCAGACAGCAAGGTATGACCAGAAAGCTAACACACACACACACACACACACACACACACACACACACACACACACACACACACACACACACACACACACACACACACACTTCTAGAACATTCGACAACAATGTAGCCCATGTGTCAGAAATTCTCATATACGGAAGGAAAGAGGAGAACAAGTCAGAAGGAGTTAGGAGACTAGAGGAAAAAGAAGTGAGAAGGAATTAGGTGAGAGAGGGAGAAGGGGTCTAGACTCGAGAGAGATGCACGGTGGTGTTAAAAAAGGGGTCAGGCTCACAAAATTAACTTAGTGTATATTTTGAGATATACCCTTGAAGAAAATAAAACTACAATCAACCCCAGACTCATCTTTATCTTCTCTTGCCACCGACTACAAGTGAACTGAGGTTATCTCCTACAAATCTACTCACAATTAACTACAGCTCGGCTACAACTACGATTTAATCAATTACAGAGCCGATACTTGCAAGTAAGCAGCTGTGTGGAATGTTTGACAGTCTGGTCTTCGGCGTGTCGCGTGACAGGTCTGTGTGTGTGTGTGTGTGTGTGTGTGTGTGTGTGTGTGTGTGTGTGTGTGTGTGTGTGTGTGTGTGTGTGTGTGAGATATTGTGCGGTTATGTGAGCGTGTGTGATACTGTAGTCAGTATTTTCTCTGTGTAAATATGCACCAACATACTAGACTAATATTGCAAAATCTGACGTTAAACTTCTCTCCCATTGCTTGTTGCAGATTGTGTCAATAATGGAAACATGGTCCCAGGATTTTCTAGTCAGCCTCATAGAATGGACTAAAGGAAGTAAACTCCCTACAGAGACCCAATTCCTTAGCCACTTTTTGTATCACCATCGTATTCTCAGAGAGGGGATCCGAACATCAGCAACTCAGACCATCCAGCGAGTTGCAGTGTTCTGGTCTAAGGCCAGGATCCCAACCAAGCATTAACACGACTCGATGACAAATCTTGAGAAATTATTCTTTGAATGGAAAGGTCTGAAGAAAAACAAGCATCAACGGACTAACACCCAAACAGCCAATGAAGCCACAGTCTCAGCCAAGGTCGAAGAACTTTTTGACACTGCACATACAAAACCTTTGGAGCTTATCGATAATCACGAGCATAAAGCCTTCTTCCAATCTCAGCAAAAGAAGGGACGGCCTGGCTCTGTGGGGAGGAGTTAAGCTGTTGCTTCAACAAGAGCAGAAAAAGGATGAAAATTCTTGTGTTTAAGAGATTCCAAGAACAATGACCACCCATTGACCAAGAAAGATTCAAGAATGCCTTCTCAGATGATTTCAGCACACCTGAGCTTGGCAATGTCCGTAGTGACGTCATTGCCTTCAGCGAACAGCAGTTATGCAAATACCAACCCCGGGATGGTTATCGCTAGCTGCTTGAACTGATGTTGATCTGCCTTGGAAGTACATCTACTTATGGGGCAAATTTCAGAGCTCTTGGACCTATGCACCATGCTTGCTGGATGGCAAAAATCTTTAAACAGCCTCAAAGTTTAGCTTTTCCGGTCTCAGTTTCTCCTAAATGCAAGGGAAGCCAAAGGACTGCGCGATCTTAATATCTTTCTCGCAAAGATTTACATCAAGACCTGGTTCCAAGCACGTCTGACTTCCAGCAGAGCTAAGACTGTCCTCCATCTTCTTCAGCAAAACCATTGAGGTAGGTACATCACAGAAAATGGCAGGGCATTTGCAGTACCTGTCAGAAGATCTGACCCTTCTTAGCCTCTTTGATCCAAAGCTGGATTCGACCACAAAGTGGGCCATTCTGGAAGCTTCAACAGAGGATAAAGGAGAAAAGAACCCACCAAAACGAGCGGTGTTAGAGCTCGAGAATATGAAACAAATGACGCTTGTTGATTTTGTCTCCAAGCAAAGCAGAAAGGTCTTTGTGACATTGCCATACCAGATGGATTCCTACATGAGACATGGAGCAACAGAGATGGCTCAAGGCTGCTCAGGTGATTGTGAACTCTCCTGTAATTATCAACGACCATGTTGAAAAAGGTGTCGCCCGAATACAGGTAGCTACGAGGTTAGGAAACTTTTGAAACGAGGAACAGTTGCAGTATGCCCTCCAAGTTGTCGAGCAGAACTGGACAGACTATCCTGATTCAAAAAAAGGAACCCTGCTGATAAAGAAACTATGATATGAAATGCCAATAACACAAAGATTTACATGATTATCCTTCGTAATTGTTTGCTTATGTTTGAACTATAAAATGATTTCAGTGAAATAAAAACAAGCTTTTAGACAATTATGTTTGTTTTTTCAAATGAATGTGTGATAAAAAATGGACACTTGCTGTCTGTAAGGATGGTATGTAGGACAGACTTTTGACACCTTTAAGTCACCCTTAAATATTAGTGCCTACTATTCATACTTCACATAGAATGTTTTTTCATAAAAAGAAACTCTTGGATTGGATCAAATATACTGTATATATATATATATATATATATATAGATATATATATAGATAGATAGATAGATATAAATATATATATATAGATAGATAGATATATAGATAGATAGATAGATAGATAGATAGATAGATATAGATAGATAGATAGATAGATGGATAGATAGACAGATAGATAGACATGTATTGATGGATAGATAGATAGGTAAAACTATCTATTCCTGTTTGTCTGTCTTTCTCTTGGCCCTCATCGTGGTTCATTCTGTCTATCTGTCACTCAGTCTATCTATTTTATCTGCCTGTCTATCTGTTTGATTATCTTGACTAATCTTGTCTCTTTTAATGCTAGTAAAACTAAATATATACAGTTTACTAATAGACAGATATTGCCAGATTCGTACATTACCTTCAGTGCCACTAATATTCCCATGTCCAAAAGTATTGAAATTCTTGGCGTCTCACTTAACAATGTCCTCAGCTGGCCCTTTCATGTTACATCATTTGCTAAAACCGCCTCAAAGAAACTTGGATTATTGTACCGAGTCCGTAACTTCTTCGCTGATGAGCGGTTGGCTATAATTTATAAGAGTCATGTGCGCTCTCAGCTTGACTATTGCTCATCCTTGTGGAATGGATGTGGAGAGGTTGCATTAAATCAACTAGACAAAATTCAGAACAAAGCTGTTGGAAATATTAACAACCCTGCCATTACAAATAAACTACCTCGCCTGCAAGTAAGAAGAAATGTTGCCTCCCTTGCCTTATTTTACGGATATTTTTTTGGCAAATGCTCAGACGAAGTTGCGTTCATTGTGCCACCTCTCCATGCCTTCCCTCATGGTACACGGGCATCTGGTAGCGCTCATGACTGGAATGTCACTCAGCCATATGGCAGAACTTCTGCGTATCAGAATTCTTTCATTCCCCGAGCTGCATCTCTCTGGAACTCACTTCCCCAGAGTTGTTTCCCTCAAAACTTCAACCTAGAGCTGTTCAAGTCTAACTGTTACAGATATTTTATGAACAGAGGACATCAGTAATCTGGTGTATGGATTATTTTTTTTTATTCAATTATTTTTCCTTCCTCCGCTCTGTTATAAAAAAAAAAAAAAGTATGTATCTGCCTACCTACCTACCCATCTATCTACCCTTCTGTTTATCCATCATTCTCATGGCCCTCATCGTAGTTGTTCACCTTTCTCTTCACATTTCGCCACTTTTCATTCTCACTCCTCTCCCTTCCGCTCATCTCTTCACCTCTGGTAGCCCCTCATCTCCTCTCCTCAACTTCTTTCCTTTTCTTCCCAACTCTGCCGCATTATGCATCTCGTTTACATCTCTACATCTACCAATTCTCAACAGATTGTTCGTTTCTCTCCTGTTCTTTCTTCTTCTCTCCCCTGCTTCGAATTTTTACTCTTTCTCTCCTTTGTTGTCCCCCTCTCTCCCTTTGCCTCTCTCTTCTACTTGCCTACATTTATTTCATTTTCTTCTTCATATCTCTTCTCTGTTCTTCTACCTTTTCTTCCCTTTCTCTCCTCACTTCGCCGCCCTAACTTTCCTTCCATTCATCATTGTCTTCTCTTTCTCACAGTTTCCACACGTTCCTCCCTTTTCATCTCGTATTCTTCCCCTCATCTTTCAGTTAGCTTTCCCTTTTCACCATCCTTTCTAGTCTCTTTCCTCAACCTCGTATCGTTCTCTCGTCTCTCTTCTTCACTAATCGTCTCCTTTGTCCTTTGTCCTCTTTCTTACTTAAATCAAAAACATCCGAATCGCTCTTTCAATTTAAAATTGCTAGAAACCACGCAAAAGCTGTAATAAATCTCGCAAAATCAAACTTTCTTCAAAATCAAGCATCAAAAGTATTTAGCAACCCTAATGACAATGGAATAGTCAGGTCAACTCTCAATTCTTTCAATAATAACTTTAACAAGTCATCATCCATTCCCCCACTAAAATCTTCAGATGGCAGCATTACAAATGACCCGCGTGGGAAAGCAGATATCTTTGCCAGTACATTTGCCAGAAATTCTACCGTAGAAGAAGCCAGCCAGAATGTCCCAGTACTAGAACTTGACTCTCCCGAAACTGTTACACTTAAAATACAGGCAAGATACGTAAAATCCATCCTAGACAATTTACCTACCAACAAAGCTCCAGGTCCAGATGGAATTCCGCCAGTTGTTTCGAAAGTGTTCCCCAGAACTTGCCTCTGTTCTTGCTAAATTATTCAGACTATGCATACGTACTTCTTCATTCCCTAATTCATGGAAAGAAGCCATTATCCACCCAATTCCAAAGAAAGGAAGTTCCTCTGACCCCTCTGATTACAGACCAATAGCTGTCACTTCTTCTCTTGGTAAGGTATTTGAATCTATCTATCTATCTATATACCTAGGCTGCTTCCCCAAAGGAAAGGGAGGTAGCCGAGACAGGACGACACACTCCCAATTTACTCATCCATTCAGACACATTCATTTGCATCTTAGCCCCAAGAGGAGAAGGGACAGATCCTCACCGCACCACACCACACGAAGATCAACTGTGCAGTGCAATCAGTGACATCCGCAGCAGGGTCCGACAGCAGAGCTGATTTACCCCTGCCACATCATAATAGACCCATCCCTTTACCTGCACCAGACCTGATTTAGCTGATCAGACCAAATGCGGGAGAATATCTCCTCATGGCTGCGTCATCATTTATTCATTCACAATTTCTCTATTTATTTCTGTCACACACAGCCACTCTTCCTTGCTCAACAGATATCCCTCTCGCGTCCAACTGTCTCTTCACACTGTCCATCCATCCTATTCGTGATCTTCCTCTCAGCCTTACACCTCTCACGTCAGATCTAGTTATCTTTTTCACCAATCACTCATTATCCATTCTCTTCATATGCCCAAATCATCGCAACACCCTCTGCTCAACTTGATCACCCACCTCCCGAACAACTCCAATTCTTCTTCGCACTTCATCATTTCTCACTTGATCCACACACATCACTCCACATATACTCCTCAAACACCTCATCTCCATTACATTCAAACTTTTCCTCTCTGTTACACCCATATTCCATGATTCAGCCCCATATAACGCAGTCAGTACCACAACACTCTCATACAACCTTCTCTTTACATCCATTCTAATTGAACGACATCTAAACACTTTTTTACTCCTCCCAGCACCTTTCCTACTTCATTCATTCTAAACTTCACTTCTGCATCTATTCTTCCATCCATAGCAACATGTGACCCTAAATATTCAAAACACTGTACCTCCTCACGCAACTCACCATTCAAACTATATTCTTCCCCCTACCATCTACCGACCTCGTACACTTCATCACTTTACTCTTATTTTTATTTACTTTCAATTTCCTCCTTTCACACATCCTTCCAAACTCCTCTACCAACTGTCTCAATCTCTCCTCTGAATCAGCCACCAGTGCAGTATCAATTGCAAACAGCAGCTGCTTCAGATTCCACTCTCTACCATCAACATTCACCAGACTCAGACCTCCACCTAAAACTCTTGCATTCATCTCCCTTACAACACCATCCATATAAATAATAAACAACCAAGGCGACATCACACATCCCTGCCGCAGCCCCACTCTCACGGGCAACCAATCACTTACTGTATTCCCCACTCTTACACACGCTCTACTGTTAACATATAAATTTTTCACTCCTTTTAGTACCCTACCATCAAGTGCATACAATATTAAACAGTCCACAAAGCTTTCCTATCATTTCTATCATACACTTTGTCTAAATCCATGAATGCCCAAAACACATCCTTGCCTTTTGCTAAATACTTTTCACATACTTGTCTCACAGCAAACACCTGATCCACGCATCCCCTCTCTCTCCTAAAGCCACACTGCTCATCACCAATCACTCCCTCTGTACCCTCTCTAACTCTCTTAATTAACATTCTACCATACACCTTACCTACAACACTCAACAGACTTATACCCCTAAAGCTAGTACATTCATACTTATCACCCTTGCCTTTATACAATGGGACCACACAAGCGCTTGTCCAGAAAATTGGCACCATACCTTTCACAAAACACACATTCAACAACCTTAATAATCAGTCAACAATAGTCGCTCCACCATCCTTCAGGCATTCCACAGCACACCCATCCATACCTGCAACTTTCCCTTTTTTCATCTCCTTTACTGTCTCCTGCACTTCCTCCTTCGTGATCAAAGAAACATTCAACTCACCGAACACATTTATTCCTTGCACCCTTCCATCCACACCAATCTCAGCCACTCTTTCCTCCTCTACATTTAACAGTCTTTCAAAATACTCTTCCCATCTCTTCCTTCTGCATCCATCTCTATTAACATCCATCCATCCTCTGCTTTTACTCACATTTCCTTCCCAGACTCTCCCTTTCACATCCTTTTCACCTCCTTCCTAAACATTTTCTTATTCTGTTGAAAATTCTCAGTCAACTGCCTGCCCCACCTCTCATCTGCTGCCACTTTAGCATCATGCACAGCCCTTCTTGGACTATTCCTCTTTTCCTTATACCTCTCATAAGACACCTTATCGTTCCTCTGCAACCACACTTCATATGCACGTCTCTTCTCAGCCACAGCCATACTTACTTCCTCGCATCACCATTCACTTCCTTTTCTTACACCATCAACCAAACGTCTCACACCACACACCTCTTCCGCATGCCGCACCACGACACTCTTAAACAACTGCCATTCCTCCTCCACACTGCCATTTTCCTGATCTTTCACTGTGTTCCACTCATCTCTCAATTTCTCCTGATATTCTATCATTTTCTTTCTTTTATCCAACTCACTTACTTTCAAAACCTCCCTGCCACACCTAACTCTCCTAGCTTCCACCCATCTCCTACCTACTCTTAACCTTCCCTCCACCAGGTAGTGGTCAGACATAGCTCCACCCTTCCCTCTCAGAACTCTCACATCCAACAATCTTCCTATTACATTCCTGGACACAACCACATAGTCCATCTATGGTCTTTCAACTACCCTTCCACCCTCTTGTCTCACCCATGAATATTTATAAATATCTTTCTTCTCAAACAACGTATTTCCAAACGCCATCTCTCGCTCAGCACACATCCCTATCATTCGTTCCCCGTTATCATTTCTTCCAGGCACACCATGCATACCAACTACACCTTCAACTGCTACATTTCTTACTCTAGCATTCAGATCTCCCATCATTACCAACTACACCTTCAACTGCTACATTTCCCACTCTAGCACCCAGATCTTCCATCATTACTACATTCACATTCGCCCCAAAACTCTGCAGACACTCATGAACATCATTCCAGAAAGACTCCCTCTCTTCTTCATCCCTTTCACTACCAGGCCCATATGCACTCACAAACACCCACAACTCACACTCAAATTTCGCTTTCACCCACATCAGTCTCGATGACACCTCCTTCCATTCAGTCACACACTGCTGTACTTCCGGACTCACTAACAAGAGCACAACTTCTCTTGCCTTTCCTCTATCAACCCTGACAATCTTCCATTCACACTTCCAAACATAGGCTCACCCTTCCCTTCTGTGTTCGTTTCATTCAAAGCTAACACATCCAACTTTCTTCTCACAGAAGTATTTAAAACTTTAATTAATAAGCACATAGTTAAACATCTTGAATCCAACAACTTAATTAGCGATAAACAATATGGTTTTCTCCGCGAAAGATCCACCATTGACATACTCAATCTCCTGACTCATACCATTCATCAATCCATCGCCCTACATGGAGAAACTCTCGCAGTAGCCCTTGATGTTTCTAAAGCTTTCGACAGAGTATGGCACCGTTCCCTGTTGTCTAAACTCCCCTGCTATGGGGTAAAGTCTTTTGTCCTTTTGATTTCCTCATATCTCAGTGACAGGAAAATAAGAGTAAAAGTAGATGATGTATATTCCAATTTCCATTCAACGCTTTCTTGCCGCAGGGATCAGTTCTTGCCCCAACCCTGTTCCTGGGTCATATTAATGATCTCTTATCTATCACCCACAATCCCATCCATTCATACGCAGATGACTCAACACTACATAGTTCATTCACACTCAGACACCCGTTAACAAAGTCTGATATCTCTAACTCTCAACTTAGTACAGCCACCCCCCTAAATCAAGACTTATCTACTATCAGTGAATGGGAACAAAACAACATTGTCTCATTTAATGCTAGTAAAACTAAATACATACAATTTTCTAATAGACAGGTATTGCCAGATTCGTATATTACCTTCAATGGTACAAATATTCCCATCTCCAAAAGTATTGAAATTCTTGGTGTCTCACTTAACAATGCCCTCAGCTGGACCTCTCATGTCAGATCACTTGCTAAAACCGCCTCAAAGAAACTTAGATTATTGTACAGAGTTCGTTACTTCTTCACTGACGAGCAGTTAGCTATAATTCATAAAGGTCATGTGTGGTCTCAGCTTGAATATTGCTCACCCTTGTGGGATGGATGTGGAGAGGTTGCATTAAAACAACTAGACAAAATTCAGAACAAAGCTGTTGAAATTATTAATAATCCTGCTATTACTAATAAACTACCTCCCCTACAAGTAGGAAGGAATGTTGCCTCCGTTTCATTATTTTACAGATATTTTTATAGCAAATGCTCAGACGAAGTTGCGTCCATTGTACCACCTCTCCATGCCTTCCCTCGTGGTACATGGGCATCTAGTAGCTGTCATGACTGGAATGTCACTCAGTCATATTGCAGAACCTCTGCCTATCAGAATTCTTTCATTCCACGAGTTAATCTCTCTGGAACTCGCGTCCCCAGAGTTGTTTCCCTCAAAACTTCAACCTAGAGCTGTTCAGGTCTAACTGTTACAGATACTTTATGAACAGAGGACACCAGTAATCTGGTGTATGGATTAGTTTTTTGTTTTATTTATTTGTTTTTCCTTCCTCTGTTTTGTTATAAAAAAAAATCTTTCTCGCTTCCACCCACCACCTTTTACATCTCTCCCCATTCCATATTATCTCTCACCCTTACCCTCGTCTTTATCTCCTCTTTCTTTATCGTTTTCAGTATCTCCTCATTTCCTCTCCTCTTCACATCCCCTCTTCTCTCCTCCATCTTTTCCTTCCTCTCTGTCTCTTCATCGGTTCTTTCTTCCCCCACTTCCATCCTCTTTCTTCGTTCCCATCTTGTACCATCATCTCCCTCTCCTCCCCCGACCCCCTTCTCCTTCTTACCCTCTCCCCTCCTTCATCCATACCCTACTTCCCTACTCCTCATCTTCCTCTCCCCACTTCTCTCCTCCCAGCTGCACCTTTCCCATACAAATCCCGGGGCTTAACTGTGACAGGTTGGCCTTAATTGGATATGATCCTTCTGCCCATACTGAAGACAAAAGAGGGGAGAGCCAAATGGGGAAGGGGAGTGGAGGAGAGAAAGGCGGGAGCGGTGAGAATGAAAGTGGTAGGAGAAAGTGAAATGAGACTGGGACAACAATTTGTGTGTGTGTGTGTGTGTGTGTGTGTGTGTGTGTGTGTGTGTGTGTGTGTGTGTGTAAGAGAGAGAGAGAGAGAGAGAGAGAGAGAGAGAGAGAGAGAGAGAGAAATGAAAATAGGGAGAGAAGTGACACTGGGAAAGACTTGGTGGAATTATAATGCGCTGGAAAAAGAAGGGGAGTGAGGAATAGAGCAGGAAGGGAAAATGAACAAGAAACAGGAGAAAGAAAAGGGAGAATGAGAGAAACGAATAATGAACTGAATGTGGAAAAGGATGTGCTGTGGAAGAAAGTAAAGAATGTAGAACAATGGCAGGGGAACGAGAAAGGAGAAATAAATGGAGAGATGAAGAATATGCAGATCCCTTCTTTCCTGTCTTCCTAACTCCACCTTGCAAGAGAATAGTGTTTAATCTTGGTAAAAGGAAAGATAAAGAATGATCTGCCTGCTTATGAACTGCCAAGCATACAAAGCCGTATTCTCGGTGGCTTAGGAGGTCGCTAATCTCTTTTTTGTTTTTTTCAAATTTTATATGAGATGATATTATCGTGTTATTAGACAATATCTGTGTTTTGTCAGAATGCCAATTACGAGTATTAAGGTTCATTTCACTTGACTTTCTCCCAAAATTCCGTTCACCGTAGCTCAGCAAATCAACAAGAAGTCAGCTAAAGTGCAAAATTTTTTATCATGTCAAAAATGTCCTCGATGTGTCTTGTTCACTTGACTTCCACCTAACTTGATTTTCGTCATTCAGTTTTATAAATAAATGTGTCCTCTGTGAATCTGAAGCAGCAGGAGAGTGACCATTCTCAGCCCTCTACAGTAACTTTCGCCCAAGGGGTATAATATCGTATATTTCTAAAGCTTTCGAACCTGTTCGGAATAAAAACAGTTTAAGATATGTTTCCTATCATAACCTTATTTCTGCTTGCTTGTAGGGGTTCCGCCTGAGACACTTCATTAGCAATCTTCTCAACTTCCTTTCAGACTCCTGAGCATCCTCTTATCGGAACTTTAGCAAAAGCGTTACCATTGCACTCGGCATCTCAAACGTTTTCCACCAAGTCTCGTATCTATCTTTACTTTCTAATCTACCTTCTCACGGTTTCAGTCTTTCTATCTGTGCCTGCATCTCTGCCTTCTTTCAGATCGTTCCATAGATGCTGTTGTAGATAGCCACTGGTCTTCTCCTAGAGCTATCAATAGCGGTGTTTCTCGGATCTGTCCTGTCACCAACTTTCTTCTGTCTATTCATCAGTGTCATCAATCACGTTCTGAGCTGTACATCTGACCTTATCCACTTCTACGTTGATTATTCCGCCCTTCATCTTTCCATCCACTTCTCACAACGTTAGTTCTTACATCTTTCGACCCACCAAAATTCTTCACATTAGAATTCTATAATACTGAACAGTACTAAGCTCCATCCACCACTATCTCTCAACATTATTGGGGTTTCAGTCTCTCGGTCTTTATTATGGAAAAATTACATTACCTCTCCAGAAAAATCTTCCCAGACATTTTGAAATAAACGGATCTTGAATCTGACATTTCTTTCTTGGGAACAACCCATTGTGTGCCTCTAGCCTTTGTTTCCATTCTCTGGGCATTAAAAAAAAACACTGATGTTGCCATCATACCCAAACCACCTCGCAACTCAAATGCAAGTCTAGCGAAAGTCAAAATGAAAGTGATGTAAAGCTCCCACTAAAACACAACAAACATTAGGAAGCGTGGTGTGTCACTGGAATAGGCCTTTCTGCTTTGGGAGAAAAGAAGTGCCTGTAGATTTTTTTTTTTTTTTTTAAGGCTTCCCCTCGTAAGATGCTCCATCAGGCAATGGACAGATAAACATTAAGATCGACAGATAAATACTCAAATATTCCTTGTGTATTATTGATGATGGCATACTAACACACTTGAGAAGTGTAATATGTGAAACTCAGTCGTAACCAGGAAAGGAAGAGGTGCCAGGAAGCCTCCATTGACGACGAGAATCCGGCAACAGAAATTCCTCATTTATGCCTTGAATTTTGTCTATTTCTGTCGTGGGGAGGTGATGGGCTAGTGGTTAGAGAGATCGTCTGTCGTCTTAAATGACGAGAAATACCAAGGAGGCAAAGGCCACTTTTTCTAGCCAACCAGACTTGAATTGTTATAAAAGGCTGTGGGATACCATTTTAATCCTTGGACCACCGGGAACAACATCCAGGTGCACAACCTTGGAAACCAACTACTATAAGCTGGGAATCCAAGATGGCTACCGATACTATCCATTTTATTATATGATGATAATTTGTGAAATAAATCGTTTGTAATCACAAGTCTTCGTGTTTTTAAGGTCATTTATATAATTTGTCTTCAGGATATAAAAAGTTTTTTTCTTAATTTAGAACTAAAAAATATTTTATAAATTTAATAATTTATTCAAATGAACAACACATTTTTTTTTTCCTGTAGAAATTTTACATTCTTCTAAGGATTGAGAAATTTTACAAAAATACAGTTACTGGATATATACACAGCACACATCAGAGAAATGTCAATAACTGAACATGTAAAGAATATAAGCACTTGAATCATCCTTTATAATATTCAAATAATTAAACATTTTCTTACACTATGACAGTTTTTTGTGAATGAGTTATAACACAATCGTTATAGATGCTAAGATAACTAACACTGAGATTTCGTCCAACAGAGATAATCCTGTTCAAACTGAGAAAGGAGAAATACAATATTCATAGAAAATTTAATCAAAATCAGAGCAATCCTCAATTTCTTGGAAGTACTGAGCTGGAGATCCACGGTATTTGCAGGCAAGATAACATAGAACATCCCTCTTGGCACATGAACGATTTCTTTAATAACCTTTTCTGCAACCACGGGAAAGAGATGTTGTACACATCTCTGGTGGTCACGATTCTGCAGTCTCTGGAACTGGCACAAGTTTTGCTTGCTTTACTCTCCATCCATATTCATCCAGCAAAGGAATGCAAGGTTTTCTCATGTGTCTTGTCTTGTCAGTGATTGTTGTCAAGGCAGAAAGTTTCAAATATTGCATAAAAGCATCCTCAGTAGGTGGAACGAGCTCGAGATGAGTGGTCTTGTTAGTTAAAAATTTTGAGTGCTAATCTCACTCAAAGAGGTATATGACATCTCGGTTTTCTTTGTCTCGACAGTGACAAGTACCTTCCTAGCTTGACTGTTAACATTTTCAGATATGATAGCATTGCCGTCACTGCCAAAGTCTTCCAAAACTTCTAAGTGAATTTTCTTACTTGCTGTTAACATCCCTTTTTGCTGGTAAAGAAAGAACAGCTGGTGGTATCCCTGTCACTTAGACAGTGCACAAATGAAGATGAGAGTGCTTTGGCAATGTCATGTATGATTGCAGTGGTTTGGCAATGTCATGTATGAGAAGGTAACTGTCTGTTGCTGTCTGGTCCCAAAGTTCAGGAAGATCTTTCAACATGGTGGATGCAAAATATATATAGAGGACCATAACATCTGTATCACTTAAATGAACAATAACCTGATTTTTTATTTTTTATGCAAGGAAGAGGGAATCAAAGGCCAGGACCCCGAAAGCCGTTCGTTCCAAGAAAAAAACAAAAATAATACAAAAGAGACCCAAATACGAGATCAGTTCATTTCGAGCTGCCTGGATACACTGCTTTTGAAAGATCATAGGAAGTAGGAAATACAGACAAAGGGAGACAGTTCCAGAGTTGACCTGTTGCATAACCGAAGGACTGGGGGTAATGGTTAACTCTTGCATTACAGAGGTGGACAGAAAAAGGATGAGAGTTTGTTGCCAGACGGGTGCTACGCAGCCGTCGTACAGGTGGAGGGATGCAAGTTGATGGTTCAGAGGAGCAGTAACCATTGAAGTAGTAATAGAAAAGAGATAAAGTTGCAACAGTGCGGCAAAGAGACAGTGGTTGATGGGAGCCAGTAAGAGGAGGAGAGTTAAAGAGACCAAAAGCCTTTGGCTCCACCCCATTGAGAAGAGTTATATATGGGGAGCATCCCCACGCTTGAGAGTTGTACTCTACACAGGGGCGAATAAAATCCTTTTATAAAGTCAACAACTGTGCAGGGGTAAAGAAGGTACACAGTCGGCTTAGCACACCCAAATTCTTGGAAGCAGATTTTACATGAGATGTACTATAATAATTATGATCTTACCAAAATAGGTCCCGAGTGAATGAAACCCCAAGCATGTTCAAGGATGATGCAGGATTGAGCTGGATATTATTAAACATGAAAGTGTACTCCTGTGGATTATTTTGTTGGGTTCATAGGTGTAAGAACCGAGTCTTTGAGGCATTAAATACAACAAGATTATTCTTACCCCAGTCAGAGATATACGCCAAGTCAGACATCAGGTGTGTCATAGCCTCATCCCTTGTTTGTTGAAGTAACTACTGAGATAGATGTTGTAGGAACCGAATGGAAAGATGAAGGGTGGAATCATCAGCGGATGAGTGGATAGGGTTAGATGTACAGCACAGAAGGTCAATGATGAATAAAAGGAGTTGGTGATAGGACAAACCCCTGAGGAACACCACTGCTGATAGATATAGAAGAACAATGGCCGTCTACAACTGGAGCTATAGAACGACTGGAAAAGAAGCTATAGATGAAGGCACAGATAGAAGGATAGAAATCGTTAAAGGGCAGTTTGGAAATTAAAGATTTATGCCAGACACGATCGATAGCTTTAGAGATGTCAAGCGAAATGGCAAAGCTTTCGCCAAAGACCCGAAAAGAGGATGACTAGGAGTCTGAAAGGTACAGTAGGTGAGAAGATCGCCAGTGGAGCGTCCCTAACGGAACCCATATTAACGATCAGAAAGATGGTTGTGATAGGAAAGATGCTTATAATGTTCTGTTAAGAATAGATTCGAAAACTTTTGAGACACAGGATGTTAAACCAGTTTGAAGATAGTTACAGGGTTAGGAATAGTCACCCTTTTTGGGGACTGGCTGAATGAGAACAAACTTCCTGCAAGAAAGAAAAGATACAAGTTGATAGACAAAGGCTAAAGATTCTACCTAGGCAAGGTGTAAGCACAGAAGCACAGTTCTTGAGGACCACAGGAGGGATTCCATTAGGCCCATATGCCTTGTTAGTATTGAGGCCAATGATGGCAGAAGATACATCAACTGAAGAAAGTTTATTGTTTGCCATGAGGAAGTCAGAAGGGGAAAGTGATGGAGGAACAGCACCGGAATCGTCTATGATGGATTTGGAGGAGAAAGTCTGAGCGATAAGATCTGCTTTTTAAGTAGAAGAAATAGCTACAGGGCTATCAGAGTACTGTAGAAAAAAGAAGGAAAGGATGATGTGGTAAAGTTGTTAGAAAGGTTTTTGGCAAGGTGCCAGTAGGAGCGGGAAGAATTTAAGTTGGAAAGTTGAGAGCATTCAGTACGTATGAATTATTTTTAGGAGAGCGAAGAATAGACTTAGCACGATTCCGGACAGAAACATAAAAAAGATGTGATTCAGGGGTGGGTTGGTTCTGGTACATTTTATAAGCCCTCTCCTTGTTGTGGGCTGCATTACAAGTGTGATTAAACCAAGGCTTTCTTGCATTAGTCAAAGGAAATGAGAAGGGAATGTATTCTTCCATGCCTGAGAGAATAACCTCCGTAATGCGCAAGGCATACTCAGATGGCTCCTTGCCATGGAAGCAATAATCATTCCAGGGAAATCAAAGATGTACTCCTAAGGGCTTCCCAAAGAGCAGCTCCAAAGTGCCACAATCGACGTTTCTTTGGAGGGTCACAGGCTGTACCAGAGTGATAGGTTAAGGTAATAAGGTTGTGATCGGAGGAGCCCAACGTTGAGGAAAGATTAACAATGTAAGCAGAAGGACTAACTGTAAGGAAGAGGTTAAGTATGTTGGAGCCCTGTCCAAGGCAGTCAGGGATATGGGTAGGGTGCTAGACAAGCTGCTCTAGGTCATCAAGGATATAAAAGATGTAGGCTTGTTCACCAGGTGGATCAGTGAAAGAAGAGGAGAACCAAAGGCGGTGGTGAACATTGAAATCTCCTAGAATGGAGATTTCAAAGAAAGGAGAAATGGATAGAATGTGTTCCATCGCAGAAGTAAGATAGTCGAGGAATTTTTCATAGCCATTACACTTACAGGATAAGTAAACAGCACAGATATATTTAGTCAGAGAATGACAGGAAAGCCAAAGCCAGGGAGTAGAGAATTCAGAAGAATCATGTTCAGGAGCACAAGAGCAAGATAAGTGGTTGCATACATGTACACAACAGCCACCTTAGGCTTTGAAATGAGTGTAGAGAAAGTATGAAGCTACAGAGAAGGGTTTGCTGTTAGTTGCCTCAGACAGCTAAGTCTCAGTTAAAAAGAGATGGTGAGGTTTAGATGAGGAGATACGATGCTCAACAGAGAGAAAGTTAGAGGAAAGGCCTGGAATTTTGCAGAATTGAGAAAAAGTGAGTTAGACAGTGGTTCCAGGCATCTTGTTGAGTCGTCACCGGGAAAGGGGCGGATTACCTTTATCTGCTTGAAAACCATACAAGGCATGCAAAATAATGCTAGTGTCTACTTCATTTGTTGATTCAAGGGCAGGGACTGCAGTTACACTTTGACTTTGCAACATTACTTTGTTTCTTCAGTGAAATCACCACCAAGATAAATTTTGGTGCTACCAGGACTTGAAGACTGGAGTTCATCTTGACACCATTTATCACACTAGTAAGCAAGTAACTGTGCTGTGTATGTAGAGGATGCAAAGAACTGGAGGATCTGGTGTTTTTTACTGGTCTGAGACATCAAATATTTTTACTGCTTTTGGCATACCACCCCTCACCTGTCTTACTTCCTTCATACTTGAACTTCTATAGCAATCAAAACACAGGTGAACAGTCACTGGATTAGCTGACTTCACTGAGAACTACTCGTTTGTATCTACGTGCAATGGCAGGGCGCTTTTCATATTTCACAAATGACAGACGAACCCAGTGCATGACATCTATCACTGCATGAGCTTCTTCAATGATAATAACACTTTCAGATCGTTATAGTAAAATATAAATTATTCAGCAATTGTATTGATGTGTATCACGTGAACCACTAAACAATGAATTTATATGACAAGACATCTGATAAAATCAGTTTCCATTTCAACTGTCATATGGGAATTACAGGTAAAAATGTGTCAAACTACTTTGAAATGATAAAAAATGAACTTCTTGTCCCTGAAAACCCTAGGAAACCACTATTACACCTGAAATTGCTGCAAATTAAAATCAACTTATAAACATTTATGGATATGGGAGCCATTTTGGATGCCAGCTTGGATTCCCAGCTTACAGTAATTGGTTTCCAAGGTTGTGTCCCTGGTTATTATTCATGGTGGTCCAAGGATTAAACTGATATGCAACAGCCTTTTATAACAACCCATGACTAATGAACCCTACTTGTCCCCTGGGTAAAATCAATTACAGGCTGGGTCAGGAAACATTTTGATGATTTCAAAGTTGTTAAAACAGACTTCATAAATAGCCCAATTACGTGTCATAACTCCCCCCCAATACCACTTCACTAGTATAAGACAGCCCTAGTATATATTCAATACAGGCCGTAGGAATTGGTGTCAATTGGTGACATGGTAAGGTGTGTGGCATGTATGAGCTGGGTCCTAGGCTACTAGGTTTCTGCCTTGAATATGACAGGCTAAAAATGTGTGTCCAAAGCAGTGAATGATCCATCTATCTATCTATACACCTAGGCTGGTTCACCCAAGGAAAGGGAGGTAGCCGAGACAGGATGACACACTCCCAATTTACTCATCCACTCAAACACATTCATTCGCATCTTAGCCCCAAGGGGAGAAGTGACAGATCCACACAACATAAGGGTCAACTGCGCAATGCAATCAGTGACATCCGCAGCAAGGCCTGAGAGCAGAGCTGGTTTACCCCTGCCACATCGTAATGGACCATCCCCTTACCCGCACCAGACCTGATTTAGCTGATCAGACCAAATGCGGAAGAATATACCCTCAGAGCTGTAACATCATTTATTCATTCACAATTACTCTCCAATCATTTCTATCATGTGCAGCCATTCCTCCTAGCTCAACAGACATCCCTCTCGCATCCAATGCTCTCTTCACACTGTCCATCCATCCTATTCGTGGTCTTCTTCTCAGCCTTACACCACTCACATCAGATCCAGTTATCTTTTTCACCAATCGCTCATCATCCGTTCTCTCTATATGACCATGCGAAAACCATCGCAACACCCTCTGCTCAACTCGATCAGCCATCTTTCGCACGACTCCAGTTCTCCTTCACACTTCATCATTTCTCACTTGATCAACATGCGTCACTCCACACATACTCCTGACTCCTCATCTCCATTACATGCACACTTTTCCTCTCTGCTATACCTATATTCCATGTTTCAGCCCCATATAACGCAGTTGGAACCACAACCCCCTCATACAGCATTTTCTTTACGTCCATTCTAAGCGAACGGGATCTAAACACTTTTTTCATTCCTCCCAGCACCTTTCCTACTTCATTCATTCTAAACTTCACTTCTGCATCTATTATTCCATCCACAGCAACATGTGACCCTAAATACTTAAAACACTGTACCTCCTCAAGCCACTCACCATTCAAAACACTATTTATCCTCCTACAATCTACCAACCTCGTACACTTCATCACTTTACTCTTATTCTCATTTACTTTCAATTTCCTCCTTTCACATACCCTTCCAAACTCAGTCTCTCCTCTGAATCAGAGGACCCCCTCCTCTGTTTTTTTAGTTCCTACAAAGAGACAGGTGAATGATGGAAACCATATTTAACCATTTATCTGTTAGAATGTCTTTCTTTGCAGTAAGATCGTTTGGTGCTAGCTTTAACCCCTCAATATATATATATATATATATATATATATATATATATATATATATATATATATATATATATATATATATATATATATATATATATATATATATATATATATATATATATATATATATATATATATATATATATATATATATATATATATATATTGGTAAATTAAAAAAAAAACACCATCATCAAACTTATGTTCACAATCATCAGTTGCCAGTCATTAGTACTGTTGGACTATGAGAATTCATCCACAGCTGAATCCAATCATATTGGAGGAATAAAATAACAAAGTTGTCCGACCCATGAGAGGGTAAATAGGAAGTCATTTCCTCTTCCTCCTCATCATCGCCATGTTATGTTTTCTATCAAAAGCTGCTATGCCTATCTCCTTACTGACTGTGTAGAAACTTGCTGAGTCGTTCTGTTGTTAGAGCATAAGCGAGTGACGTCACGAGATTCGGCGCCTCCCATTGATGAGCCAAGAGATGTCATCACAGATACTGGCACATTCCAATGGTTGCTTAGGATGGTGGGCAGAGCCTAGGTAAGGGACATCACAAGTCTTGACACCTCCCATTGACTAAGATCTTAGTGACAGAGATGAAAAGATATTGCAATGGGATTTTGATGAGTGAGTAGGTTGATGGATTACCCAGAGGACAAGACAAATAAAGCCATCAGTGCAGCCAAGTGTGCAGCCATATTTAATTTATTAAATGTACGAGGTGAGCTGGAACTTACAAGAAAGGCTGGTCTCTCATTGCTGAAAGATAGTTCTCTGGAGTGGAAAGCCCTGCTGGAAAGAAATAGATTACTTAAGAGGTGACGTTTTTCTAAGCAGGCTCACCCATAAGGATGTAAACACCCGCGTGGGGGTAACAAAGGGCGTGTTCGCACGTTTTCTATTGCCACTCCAGTTAGGTAGCGTTCAGGGAGTTAACCGGAGGTACAGTCTAACATAAAAAGCTATCCCAATATTTTAATCAGGGCCAACTAAGAGGAGAAGGTTTATGTTCCTCCTGTTTTATTTGGAAGGGATTCTGCAGGGTTAAGTCGGAAAAATCACAACATTTTCTTTCTTTATTTCTGACTTTTCTATATGCACTAAGCAAAGCATATAGTAAACATATGAATAGCTAGCCCTCTATATAGTCCTCTTTACCACCTATTCTATCCCTCCTTACATCTTACTCAATATAACAAAGAACCTCAAACATATTACAGTATGTCACCAACCGGAAAGTAAGAAACGAGCAAGCAAACAGCAGGACTACAAATGCTAAATCACTTATGTCAGTTGGGGTTGATATCTCACATTTAACCAACCAAAGTGTGAAACATATGTAATGTACCCGAGCCTGTTATCTCTAGGCCAACATAAGGATTGGGTGTAAGCCGACTGGGTGTAAGCATACTAGTATGCGACACTGGTTCAACCACAGCACACCTTATGTCCGCCAAAGTAGCAAGTGGCTCGGTGAACGATTCCCAAAGTTTTTACAACTCTGGCGAGAGGCGAAGCCTCGTCCACTAGCGTGCGAAACGCACAATCTACCACTGTACCACAGAGGCTCCGATATATATATATACACACATATATGTGTATATATATATATATATATATTAGTACTACTACTACTAATAGTATAATCATCATCATCATCATCATCATCATCATCCGGACCTCCTTTCCCACCCTAGGGCAGAGTGAGGAGTAGCAGCGTCCAGACAGCTCAAGTTTGCCGAATTCAATGGGCCACGCTTACATTCACTCATCATTTAAGCCACCGGAATCCTGTCTCTATCTGATATGCCAAAAACTTTCACCACATTCTGTAGCTTCACATAAACGTATCCGATAGAGACAGACACTTAAAAAAGTAGTGCCAAATCCCTGATCATGCGCTTCTCACAGCTTTCATCCAGGCAGCTAGATCTCTTGTCAGTCCCCTAGCCTCACCGACTTCCATACTTCTCTTCCTCACAAACTCATGCACCATATCCCTCAGACTACTCCTTGGCCTACCTCGCCTCCTTCATCCTTCAGATTCGCTCAGATATACCTTTTTCACCACTCTATTCTTATCCATCCTCTGGACATGACCATACCATCTCAGAACGCTCTCTTCGATTCTGGTGTCCATAGATTTCCTCACTCCGCATCTTTCACGAATCATATTATTTCGTATTCTATCCACTCTCTGTACTCCACATAAATTCTTCAGCAGTCTCATCTCCACTGCTCTTATTCCTTTTTTTTTTCTTTTTTTCTTTTTTTTCATGCCACACCATTGTCTCACATCCGCAAGTTAAAGATGGTACTAACACTCATCCATGAAAGCCTTGCATACCTGCAGCACCCAAGACTTTGTTTCTTATCAAGGCCTTCATAGCACCAGCTTCTCTCTTTCCTTGTGTCACTCTACTTTTCACTTTCTTTTTCTTTTTTGCACATTTTCCTCTCTTTTCTATCACTGTACCAAGGTATTTGAACTCTCTCACCAATTCCAGTCTCTCTCCTTTCACTGTAACATCACACTGGGAGTAACCTCCTCTCTCGATTACCATCACTTTGTTCTCTTCTACATTTACTCTCAAGGCACTGTAACTTGCAATACTTTGGTGATAGAAAGTCCGTGTACAAACAGCTAGATAAGGAGTTTATTACGAGCTCACAACAAAATAGTCTGCCCTTCTTGAATGTCTGCTCTGAACTGACACAGTGGCGCCGTCTTCCCAGGCTTGGGGCCCTGGGAAAGCGTGCTAGGTCAGCATGTATGCACTGGGGGGGGGACATATATACATCGGGGGTAGACATATTGTGGAGGGGGTACACTACTCCCCCGTGTAGTTGAGATGGTGTCTCCTGACACCAGGAGTAATATGGTGTGTGATTATAGTATGAAGGCAAGGGCGGGGAGGTTTGTACAAGGGATAAGTATGATACAGGGGCAGTAGGGTAAACATGGCCATGGTGAGGGGAGGGAATTAGAAGGATATATACAGATAAGATATACAAGTATTAATAGGTATGTGTCCAGTAAGGGTCGAAGGTATATATCTTAATACATGATAAACAAGGAGTAGATATGAGAGTTCTTTTGTTGTTCTTCGTTCATTTTTTTTTTGTTTTTTTTTTTTGTTGGTAGTTTCTGTAGGATACACTGTCACTCAATAATGCATGAAAGAAATACCATCATATTCTAGTAGGAAGAGTTCTGTTCATAGTTTGGTTAACCCGTCACGTCCCGAGGTTTTCCGCACCTCCGACATCCCCCAGTCCCGAGGTATTTTCGATTTTTTTTTTTTTGGCTAAAACCTTCGCTTTTGGTGAGAAACATCGAAAATTCATAGAAAAATCGCTCACCTGAGGTTTAAAGTGCCCAATCCAGGTAGGAGTTCCTCCTTACCTGAGTGGGTTTTCTAACATGCTGGCACCAAAGAAAACGAGTTCTATGGGAGGGTAACTATTTTATCCACTCATAAACGGTATTTATTTATTTACTTGGTACTAATGTATATGTAGTATGACAGTATATTGGTTTTCAAGCAGTAATAAAGGCATTATAAGCATTGTTTCACTCACTAACTAATCACCATACCTGACCTATTTTTGCCACACTACCTGATCATTATTTCTGGCTGTTTCTTCTTCTAATGCTATGTAAACATTGTCCTCCACATTGTCATTGATTGGGGAATCACTCTGGCCCTGAATAACTTTACTAGCCAGGTCACTGGTAACAGGTCCTTTGCCAAGACAATGTCGTGAGGGGGGGAGGGGGGAGGTTATGCAGTGTAAGGCATTGTCCCTGCTTGGTATCTTGTACAGGAATAGAGGAAGGTGTCCCGTGTATACATACGAAAAATCACGTGCGAAAATTGAAAATTGTGCAAATTAGGGACCTTGCAATTGCACGACGTACTGGTACGTCGCCGGGACTGGCAAATGCAAATCGTTGCAACGTACCCATACGTCGACGGGATTAGGCGGGTTAACTGGCAGATGGCATTGGTAGGCACTGAATGTGAGGGCACTAAGGACGGGGAGTTTCGACGTCGTGTATAGGGCGTACTATGCCTGTAGCGACTCTGATTTCCTGAAGTTGGCGTTCCATTTTTCTGACACAACAATGCACTGCACATATGATGAGTAGAAAACCTGTGAAAGCGATAACCACAGGGGGAAACACAACAGTTGGATGAACCCAGGAACGGCTGAAGGCCAGAGAAAATTGATCCATAATGAAGTCACTGTCATTGAGGAATGTTAGCATGTGCAAGTTAGGGGAGGTGATGGTAATGTTGGCAGATGGTAGGGTTGAAGGCATGTCGATTGGTTGAAAGATGTCATAGGAATGTTTACGGACAGCTTGGTGATAGCGAGTGGCGTAAGTGATGACGGACTCTGATTTGATGGTACAATAGTCTGGTGCTTTGTAGAGACCACTAGCGGGGACGGATCGAACCGAAGAACCGGGACACATGATTGTGACAGAGATGGGAACAGCAAAGAAGAAGTACTGGACATGGTTGAGGTGAGCATGGTGGACCGGGAGTACAGGAGCTGTTACAAAAGAACAGGCCGAGGAAATGGAATGGTTGCGAACTAAAGCAGACTCACAGCGTGTAGCACTGCTAGGGAAGATAGCAAAAAGGTGGGCAGCACAGAGACGAGAGGTTGGAGTAAGGGAGGAACATTTCTGGAGGGCTGTGGAAGAAAGGAAGGCAACTGAAAGATGATCATGGGAGAGGAGGAAATATGCTGAAGGAACAGATACTTGTAACAAGGAGTTGTTGAGGCGGAAAGGGAAGGGAATGATGTGGAAAAGGTTAAAGGTTATGGTAGAACGGAGAGGAATATGGACGACGACGTATTTGGTGAGAAGAGTGGCTTCGAGAACAGGATAATAATATTCGAGGGAGGAGTAGGGGAGGACCGGGGATAGACCGAAGGTGGAGTGAGCCCATTCCAGGACAGAACGGAGAGCTGAGACAGGTACTAAGTCGGCAGTGACACGTCCATTTATAGCATCGACCAGGATACGAACCAAGGTAGAGACTTGAGACAGGAGAGAGTCAATGGCCAGTTGGAGATTATCCATGTTGAGTTTGAGGTAGAAGAACTGTGAGATAACGTTGAGATCTGAAAGGTGTCGTTGTAAGATATCGGTGAAGTTGTTTAGAGTGGACGTGACTTCATTTATGTGGGTCATAAGCTTCTGTAACACAGTGTGTTGGATTTTAATGACTCGGTGTTGGGATTCTAGAGCTGAAGCTAAATGAATGAGATCAGATTTGAAGCCAGAAATGTCATGGGCTGTAGCAACGCCAAACAAGCCACTCAGAATCTCATCGATGAAGTCAAAGAGACCTCGTTTCACATGAGAACGACCAACGGGTGTCTGAATGGAAAATGTGTCATTGAGCTCAGTGAATCTGTTACTGATGTATTGCAATTGCCAGGAGAGGGGTAGGAAAAAGTTATAGAGATACTCATTCGGGTTGTGTGTCCCCATGATGGCCGTGAGATGGGTCTTGATTTCATGGAGCTGGTGCGCGTAGGCAGGTAGGGCAATGGCTAAGTCGGCCAGGGGCGCAAGATCGTAGCACAAGGAGACTAGTTCTTCAATAAGCATTACCTCGCCTCCTGAGCCGACCAAGGCCCCGGGACGTACTCCACCATCGTCCTGACCTGACCCAGACCCCAGGAGGGTCAGCACTGCCAGCAGGGAGATCGCTAATATCGTACCTAGAAAATCAGGGTAGAGTTAATGGGGGAGGTCTTGAAGAGGTTGATGGGCAGAGCGCAGTTTGGACCGATATTGATTGGTTGATGAATGAGTAGGTGGAGGTGGAGATGAAGGAGACTAAGGGATAGGTGGAGACAGAGTAGATTGAGGGATGTGTGGAGGGGAAGGGGGGTCAGGAGGTTGTGTAAGTGACTCTTCCAACACGAGGCCACGGGGTGCTTGCTTTAAGTCATCGACGTGGACCCATCTGGTGTCCTTAGTGGACAGGTCCTGGAGGTGAAATTTGTTGCCTTGTTGAGTGAGGACGCGGTGGGGCCCTGTAAATTTGTCATCCAACTTAGAGGAACGCATATGGGAATGAGCAAAGACAAGATCGCCTACATTGATAGTGATAGGAGAGGCGGATTTATGTTGGCGCTGCAGCATGTCCTCCTGAGAGGAAACCAAAGTGGATTGGACATACTGGTGGATTGTCTGGAAGTTGGCCAATTTTAGTTTAACATAATCATCCATGTTGTAGATGGGTTCTGGCTTTGAGGATAAGAGAGAGTATGGGAGGTCCTTGTCAAAACCAAAGAGGACGAAGAAGGGAGATTCAGCAATGGATGCATTGATGGATCTATTGATTGAGGATGCCACTTGGGGAATCCAGTCATCCCAGGACGAACTATGGGAGCCTAGATGTCTGAGGCACTCTAAGATTTTTCGGTTGTGGCGTTCTACAAGGCCATTGGAAGCTGGATGGTTAGGCACGACATTGCACTTACTGATATGAAAGTGGCGACAGATCTCATCTAGAAGGCTATTGTTGAACTCTGTACCATTGTCAGTAAGAATGGTATGAGGGGTACTGAACGGGCAAATTACGTGATCTACAAAGGCACGTGCAACGCTCTTCGCAGTCTTGTCGGAGAGGGGTGCGAGGACACAGTAGCAGGAGAAGTGGTCGACCGCTACGAACAAGTACTCAGCACATTCCGTGAGAGGTAGTTTTAAGAGATCGATTGAGACAGTGTCCCATGTTCGTGACGGGATTGGGTATTGTAAGAGAGGTGCGGGTAAGCAGATTGATCCTTTGTGGCGGTGGCAGGAGAGGCAAGAGTCACAGTGGGCATTGATATCACGGCGCATGGTTGGCCAATAGTATTTTTTTTTTTTTTTTTTTTATGCGAGGAAGAAGGAACCAAAGGCCATGAGCCCGCAGTAACAGTTCCCTCCAAGAGAAAAACAAAATACAATGGAGAGCCAAATTCAAGATCCGATCATTTTGAGATGCCTGGACACACTGCGTTTGAAAGACTGGAGATCATAGGCAGGAGGAAATACAGACAGAGGGAGACAGTTCCAGAGCTGACGTGCTTGGTGCAAGCATCGGTCTTTACCTGGATGGGAAGCTTGAGGGGTATTATGAACAATGTGAAGAACCTTTGGTATCAGGGCAGTGGGGACAACAAGTTGGCGTACTTCGCGATTGGGTATGTCTTTGCCTGTTAGTAGTGTTTTCCTGTACAAGAGATCATCATCTAGCATGAACTCATCTAGTGATACTGGCAGAGTAGGTAAGGTCGAGGCATCACCAGATTCTAGGAAATAAATGACTTTGGACCATATGGGGTCTTGGCGCTGAAAGTTTCGAACAACTTCTGACGTTAGTGTAGTGTTTTCAGTTACTTCAGGCTGCAGTGATGTTATAGCTGCTGCTGCGTGACGTGAGAGTGCGTCTGCGACTACCTTCAACTTGCCTGGTACATATTGAAAAGTGGGATTAAAGTCCTGGATGATGACGGACCATCTAGCTAGCCTACCTGTTAGGTTGCAGTTCTTGAACAAATCACATAGTGGAAGGTGGTCTGTTGGGATATGCACTGGATAACCATAGACTATATCTCTGAAATGTTTGAAGGACCAGACTACTGCTAGCACTTCGAGATCTGTGACACTGTAGTTACGTTCAGCGGTTGTAAGGGTGCGACTAGCATACGCTATTACGCGCTTCCTTGATGCTTCGTTGAGTTGCATCAAAACGGCACCAAGTCCAGTGCCTGAGGCGTCTGTGCAGAGAAGGAAGGGTGTGGTATAATCAGGGAATGCTAGAACAGGGGCATTTACAAGAGCTGTCTTTAGCTTTTGGAAAGCCTGTGACTGGTCGTTAGTCCAAACAAAGGGCACATTCTGCTTGAGTAAGTGGGTCAGAGGAGCGGCGATCTTTGCGTAATCTTGTATGAATCTACGATAATAGCCACTGAGGCCCAGGAAACTTCATACAGCTTCGGTAGTGGTAGGTTCTGGGAAGTTAATAATCGCCTTAGTTTTATCCTCATTAGTATGAATGCCTTGTGCATCTACGACATGGCCTAGGAATTTGATTTTCTTTTGCAGGAAGTCACATTTACTGAGATTGATTTTCAGGCCTGTGAGCTGGAGGCGTTCAAAGACTTGCCGGAGCTTGGTGAAATGGTCAGGGATGGATTTACTCACAACAATGATATCATCTAGGTAAGCAAAAAGAGAGTGTCCCATCATACCGCTGAAGACTGAATGGATAAGTCGTATGAACACGGAAGGAGCATTTCTCAGACCAAAAGGGAGTCTCTTAAACTGAAAATGTCTGGAAGGGGTGCTGAAAGCTGTAACTGGGCGAGAGGACTCTTCCATTTCGACCTGTCAGTACCTGCTGAGGAGGTCTAAAGACGAAAAGACTACGTTATTTTCACCAAGGGATTCTAACAAATCAGTGAGGACGGGTAACGGGAAACGGTCTGGAACGGTGACAGAATTGACCTTACGATAGTCGATTACTGGTCTAAAGTTGCTGTCCTTCTTTGGTACTAAGAAAAGTGGACTATTCCATGGACTGATGGAAGGTTCAATAATGTCCTGGTCTAACATGTTCTGTACCATTTGATCTGTCTGCTTTCTCTGGCTGTGAGGAAATCTATACGCTGGTATGTAAATCGGCTGAGTTCCTGGTAGTAGTTCAATGGTATGTTTGACAAGGTCTGTTCTACCCATCGGTTCACCGGGTAAGGCAACCATGTTTCTGTACGAGGTCAGAAGGTCGAGGAGTTGAGGCGTATTTTCTGGGAAATCTGTGCAAGTGAGATGTGAGATCATATCGGGTGAATATGTCGGCGCAGATCCCGTAGAGTTAATAGTACATACACCGATTGGCGTACTATCATCAGTCTGAATAGTAGGAATTGAGGAATCCTGGCACACCTTTACGGCCGCTGGGTATACTAGGAAGTCTCCAATCTTTACACCACTTTTAAGTGTTAGTGGAGCATTTGTGACATTGAGCAAGTACAGGTAGCATAAACTGTCCTCTAAGACTGTACACCACGCTGACTCATAAGTCAAGCCATTCACACAACACGTCTCAGGTAGTGTTAGTACATCCACTCCTTCTTTCACACCAGCAGCACAAACAGAGACTTTGGTGAACTCATGCGGTAACAAAATTGTGCACGTATTCGTTACTGCACGTTTCGTCTCTGCGTGTTGGAGAAGATCACTCACACTGTGTGAGGTAGGTAATTGAGACATGTCTGGGTCAGCGATAGTGTTGTCGGGAGAGGAGGTAAGAGCCATTTCCGAAGGCTGAGAGGATGTAGCAGTAGATATGGAGGAATTTATGTCCTTGCTGGCAGTCAGTAAAGGAATGATCTCTGTATTCTCAGATGATGATAGTGGTGGTTTGGGCTGGTCTGGACTTTTTGGTAGCGATCAGGACAATGGTATTTGAAGGACTGATCTGGTCGTAAGAACAGGACGGGGACATTCCATACTGTAAACTGGGAATCCGGAAATGTCTGTACTACCACAAGCAGGTAATAATGCAATGGAGTGTTGTGCTATGGTGGAGAAACCAAATACGGGCATCTGCGGGAAACTGCAAGTCATTAGTGACATGAAATTCAATTGGGATAGGGGGCAAATCTCTGTGTAGTTTGACTTCTAGGGTGACTCTTCCCTTAACCTTAAACTCTGAGCTTCGACACCACATAGGCGAATGTCTGGTGGTTCTAGGAAACTGACGTGGTTGTGATGTCGTTGAATAAGATGTAAGGAATTGTCGGAGATCAGATTCACTATAGATCCTGTGTCCAAGAAGAATGACGTTGGTATGTCATGACTGCATCCAAGAATGACTAAACCCGAGGATGTTATGGGACCTACATGGCGGATGGGGAGTTGGGTGTCTGGTTCTACATGATATTGGTCCGATACGGGCGCGGCACTTCCCCCGACTGTTGGAGGTTGAGGTAACGACATTCCTCTGTGGTGTGAGTCGTGCTGGATATGTGGTATTTGCAGTGTGGACGACGGGAGCAGGAAGGCGTACGCTGTCTGGTTTGGGAGTGAGAACGTCTGTATTTACGGTCACAACTGGATTCTCGATGTCCAGGATGACCACAGTGCCAGCAAAGAATCGAAGATTGTCTGTTCCGTCGGACGCTAGACTGATCACGACCTGCGGTAGGAGAATGACGCGTGGCAAGTCTGCCGCGTGTGGTGGGATGGGAGCGAGATTGGTCTGGGGTAATGGAGGTGTGACAGACTGAGGAGGCCAAGGGTTGGGTGGTGCCTTGACGCGTGTAGTTCGAACCTGTTCTTTCATGAATGGCTTTAGTGACCTGAATAATTTTATCTCCTGGATTGAAACCGATTTCCAAGGCTAGCTCTCGCTGTTTAGGAGTAAGCCAGTGAAGGAATCTCAGGTAACCCATTAAGTCAGCAAAGTTGGTGAGTGAAAGCACTGGAATGCTATTTTTGTCTTCGAACCATTTCGTGCCTACCAGTAATTGGAGCATCTCGCTACTAGTTGCTTTCATGGCGGCGGCAGCTTCGCGGAGCTTGGCATGTTGCGCTGGGACCCTCAAGTCCTCATCTAGTTGGTTTAGGAATTAATGAATCCCATGAGAGATGTGGTATTTGAATGCTGGGAACAAAGGCTGATGAGTTTCGTACGAAAGTCAGCAAAGATATGAATGCTATCGAAATGTCCTGCACGAATCGCGGATCCGATGTCCGATTTGCCGTGGTGCAAGCGACCCATGAGGTAGGCTACTTTGAGCGATTCATCGGTGATCTGCCGATTGTGGATGTCTGTTTCGACTTCTCTGAGGAAATCATAGACAGACCAAGTTGGGTCCTGGCCGGTAAATTTGGGACGATTGGCATCGTCGAGATAGATAGACTGTGGAGGGTTGGCCATGGCTGGAAGAGCAGAAGTGGCAGTAGGAGAGGTGTGGGAGAGAGAGAAGGTAGTGGTAGTTAAGGGCGAGCAAGACGGGGTATGAAGTGAGGCAGGAGAGTGAACGATAGGGGAAGGAGTAGAGGAAGAAGAAGGGAGTGTAGAGGCAGGGGTAGAGGAGGAGGTATCTGGATTTACGAGTGTAGGATGGGTAGGAAGTGGTTCTGCAGGAAGTGAAACGGGAGTCTCAGGTATAGGGCGGTGGTACTCCTTGCCACTTCGTAAATGAGTGATCGTGTTAGAGTCGGCAGACGGTGTATGATCAGGTGATGTTTCCGGGTCGAGAGGGCAAGTGTTAAGCGGTTGATGTGGAAAGTATGACATTTAATGCGGCACTGGAAGATGAAATGAAGGATGAAGATGGATATGTAGGTGGAAATGTATAATATAACAATGAGAGAATGTAATACACGAGTAGGTGTGAAAACGAATGAAGGTGCGGGGATGGATGGTTTAAATAAAAGGCAAAGGATGAGATGGATAATAAATAACGTAGTTGAAGATGAAAACGAGGTAATGGAATTGAGATCGAATATTTACAATATCCAATCTGTAGAGAAAATCGAGAATAATCTCTATAGAAAGGTAAGGTATACTATAGTTACACAGTAGAGACGGGATTGACGAGATGTATGACGTGCAGGTGTGGCGGGGCTTAGCGGGGCTGGGGCGGGGCGGGGCGGGGCGGGGCGGCGGTGGAGAGACAGCTGGGCGGAGAGGAGAGTGGTTGGGGACGAGACTGGAGCGATATGTTGGATGAGTTTTAGAAGATGGGGAACTTCTTGCTGGGCTTAGTTCGAGACGGGAAGAGATGCTGCGATGAGTCACCAGCAGGGAGTGGCGGTCTTAGGAGGCTCACGTAATTCAGACCACATGTGGCGGGATCGGGGCCGGTGGAGGGGTGTGAGGGCAGATGTTGGTTCAGTGCAGGTGTAGAGCTGTTGAGTTGCAAATGCAGAGAATGGCGGTGGGCAGACAGTGGGCAGACAGTGATAAGTGGCACCATGGGGGCAGATTTATGATGAGTTCGGAACAGGTGTTGGGAACAGGTGAAACAGGTGTGTAGGTCGGCGATGGAGACACTTGCGGGCAGGAACAAGGTGTGTGGGTGGGGTTGTTTGAGAGGTGAGTACTGGTGAGAGAAATTGTACACCCGGAAAGCACAGCCGGTTATTACACCACGAGAGGCACTGAGGAGGGGTGAAGCTGTGAGATGCGAGACGTCGTGTATCTGTTGGTGTCACTAAATATTGTAGGAGGCGGTCAGAATCTGATGGTCCAAACCACCGCTGCTACCAAATGTAACTTGCAATACTTTGGTGATAGAAACTCCGTGTACAAACAGCTAGATAAGGAGTTTATTACGAGCTCACAACAAAATAGTCTGCCCTTCTTGAATGTCTGCTCTGAACTGACGCAGTGGCGCCGTCTTCCCAGGTTTGGGGCCCTGGGAAAGCGTGCTAGGTCAGCAAGTTTAGTGGCGGCATGTATGCATTGGGGGGGGGACATATATACATCGGGGGTAGACATATTGTGGAGGGGGTACAGCACGACGCTCACAGACGTAAAAAATACTCTGCACTAGTCTAACAAGTTCTTGTCCAGAGTCTGCAAGTAGCACTGCATCATCAGCATACAAGAAATTTGAGATTTTCCATCCATCACCATTCATTACCAATGCAATCCTTCTTCATTACTCGTGTTTTTTATTCTCTCCTCACCCCATCCATATATATATATATGTTGCACAACCATGGGGACATCACACAACCTTGTCATAGGCCTTCATTGATCGTGAACCCATTCACTAAGATACCCATTTACCCTTACACATCCTTCACTGCCATCATAAAAACTAATAGCAGCTTACCATCTACACCGTACATTTTTTTTTAAATAACAGAACAGAGGAAGGAAAAACAAATGAATTTAAAAAAAATAATCCATACACCAGATTACAGGTGTCCTTTGTTCATAAAATATCTGTAACAATTAGACTTGAACACCTGTAAGTTGAAGTTTGGAGGGAAACAACTCTGGGGAAGCGAGTTCCAAGGAGATGCAATACAGGGAATGAAAGAATTCTGACAGGCGGAAGTTTTGCAATATGGCTAAGTGACATTCCAGTCATGACTGCTACCAGATGCCCGTGTAGCACGAGGGAAGCCACGGAGAGGTGGCACCATGGACGTAACTTTGTCTGAGCATTTGCCATAAAAATACCTGTAAAAAAAAAATGCAAGGGAGGCAACATTCCTTCTTACTTGTAAGGGAGGTAGTTTATTTGTAATGGCAGGGTTGTTAATAATTCTAACAGCTTTGTTCTGAATTTTGTCTAGTTGTTTTAATGCAACCTCCCCACATCCATCCCACAAGGGAGAGCAATATTCAAGCTGAGAGCACACATGACTTAAATATTACAGCTAACTGCTCGTCAGTGAAGAAGTTACAGACTCTGTACATTAATCCAAGTTTCTTTGAAGCGATTTTAGCAAGTGATCTAACATGAGATGTTCAGCTGAGGGCAATGTTAAGTGAGACGCCGAGAATTCAATACTTTTGGAGATGAGAATATTAGTAGTACTGAAGGTAATACACGAATCTGGCAATATCTGTCTCTTAGTAAATTATATATATTTAGTTTTACTAGCATTAAATGAGACAAGGTTGTTTTATCCCCATGCACTGATCGTAGATAGGTCTTGATTTATGGAGATGGCTGTACTGAGTTGAGAGTTAGAGATATCAGACTTTGTTAATGGGTGTCTGAGTGTGAATAAAACTATGTAGTGTTGAAACATCTGCATATGAGTGGATGGGACTGTGGGTAACAGATAAGAGATCATATTATGAACCAGGAACAGGGTTGGGGCCAGAACTGATCCCTGCAGCACGCCAACATTAACAGAGTGGAAATTGGAATGTACATCATCTACTTTTACTCTTATTTTCCTGTCACTGAGATATGAGGAAATCAAATGAACAAAAGGTGTTAGTCCATGGCAAGGGAGTTTAGACAGAGGGAACGGCGCCATACTCTATCGAAAGCTTTACAAATATCAAGGGCTACTGCGTGAGTTTCTCCATGTTGGTCAATTGATTGATGGATGGTATGAGTCAGGAGATTGAGTATGTCAATGGCGGATCTTTCGTGGCGGAAACCATATTGTCTATCACTAATTAAGTTGTTGGTTTCAAGATGTTTAACAATGTGCTTATTAATTCAAGTTTCAAATTGCCAAGAGAAGATGTGACTGCTATTGGTCAGTAATCAGAGGGGTCAGAGGAACTTCCTTTCTTCGGAATTGGGTGGATATTGGTTTCTTTCCATGAATTTGGGAATGCAGAAGTACATATGCATAGTCTGAATAATTTAGCTAGAACAGAGGCAAGTTCAGGGAAACACTTTTTCAAAACAATTGGCGGAAAACCTTCCACAAACCTTCTCTATCTTCTTTATTGTATGCTTTTTCCGGATCCATAAATGGCATAAACACCTTACAGTCCTTCTCACAGGCCTTCTCCACTATCTGTTTCACTGCAGATATTTGATCCACATAACCTCTGCCACTCCTAAAGGGACCCTGTTCATCACTCACTAGGACTTCTGATATTTCTCTTACTTTCTCTATGATAATTCTTCCATATACCTTCTCTACAACACACAATACACGATAATTCTTGCACCCGCTTCGCTTACCTTTATTTTTGTACAGAGGTACAATCACCGCCTTTTCCACTCTACTGGCACAGTTTCACTTACTCATGTCTTCTTACACATTTCCAGCATGCAGTTCATTCCGCACTCTTCACTACACTTAATCATCTCTGCATACACATCATGAACCCAAGCTGCTTTCCCAATTTTCAGCCGCTACAGCGATCTGCACCTGTGTGAGTGTCGCGTTTTCTGGCTCTGCATTCCTTCTCTGCACCCCCCCCCCAAACCAATCATATTTACAGCGGCTCTGCTCTCTCAATTTCCATTCATCAGGCTTTCAATATATTCCCTCCATCTGGTCTTTACTTCATCCTCATGGGTTAATAATCTGCCACTTACATCCTTCACACTTTCACATTTCTTTCCTCTGTCACTTCTACATTTCTGCATCTCATTTCAGAATAACTTCCTATTTTCGGAGTAATTTGCAGATATGTGTCTTCCTAGATCATCATTTACCTCCTTCTTCTTCGTCACTAGTCTCTTTACGTGCTTCTTGCTCTCAAGATATTCAGTCCTTATTTCAAATGAATCTCTGTTCTGTGGCCAGTCTAGCCACATCTTCCTCTTTTCCTCCACTGCTCTCTTAACCTCTTCATCCCATCATGCCGTTCCTTGCTACTTTGTTGCCACATCACACACCACCTTAGGAATCCTAACTAAGCAATCCCTATGTGAATTCCACAGCCTGTCCAGATCCTTTCCATTCCAATTCACTGATTCCAACTCCCCTAGTTTGGTCCTGTATTCATCTGCCATTTCTATGAACCTCAGCTTCTCGACTTTCTGACTGCTCCATTCTCTCCTGGTCCACTTCTCTTCTCTCAGCTTGATCTTGCGTACCACAGTCATAATATAATATTATGATCTGACAGACCTGCACATCATCCTCCCACGGCCCTCGTATCAGCAACCATTCGGAGCATCGACCTCTCTACGAGCACGTAATAAATCAGGCTCCTTTCAACACGACCCCCGTTCCCTCTACACCATGTATAATTATTTATGTGCATCTTTGTGTTTGAAATACGAGTTACAAATGCACAACTTGCATTCCTGACACATATCCTTCAGTCGCTTCCCATTATCCTTTTCTCCTGGTACTCCATCGCAACCCATTATTTCATCCTTAGGACAAGTTCGTATCACCCATTACCATCACTTTATAGCTCCTGGGCATTTCTCCCACTGCTTTAACTAGCCCATCCCAAAACCTGTCTTCTCTCTCTCACTCCTGTGATCACACCGTGCATACTCTACAATGACTGCCACTTTCACCTGAAACTTGAACTTGACATACATACCTGTACATCATGAGCTGACAAATTTGTAATTTCTCATTCTACTCTGCCACACTTCATTCATCAACAAGGCAACTGCTTTCTTGTATCCTCCTCGCCCATTCATGCCCTGCCTTACACACTTTATACCCACCCACCCATCCAATTCACACCCTTTCATCTTTGTTTCACGCAATGACATCACGGCATATCTCACACTCTTGAACACATTCACCACTTTCACCCTCTTGCTCTCCTCATTCACATCTCTCACATTCCACATGGCCATGCGAGTCTGCCCATTTGGTTGGGGCCCTGGGCAGGTACTGGGCTCTCCGAGGCTCTCCAAGACGTCTGCCATAACTAAGTGATTTTAGATAAGGGAATCTGGGGGTCACTTAACCCGGCCAAAAACCTCGGTTATATGGTTATCACCCAGCGTAGTAGATGGGGTCCTAGGTACAGGAAACCATTTGGTTTGTCAGTGTAGAAACCATAAGGCATCCCTACTTTGAGTGAGTGCATGATGGGCACCCCCACCTACCACCACTAAAAATTAATCTATCTATCTATCTATTGCCAGACGCCTCAATCCCTTTTGGGGTGGCCACAAACAAATCGCTTCCAAGTCTCCCTGTCCCCCGCCATTTCACTGCCCTACTCCCAACTCACACCCCCTCTCTCATATACCTCCCAATCCCATCCCTCCATCTCATCCTCGGTCTCCCCCTCCCTCTTCCCCCCTCCACCTCACTCACATACACTCTCTTCGTCAGTCTTTCACCTTCCATCCTCTCCACATGGCCAAACCACCTCAGTGTGGTCCTCCTAACGCTTCCTATCACATCCACATCCAAACCACAACGCTCCTTTATATCCTCATTCGTCAGCCTGTATCTCCATGTGACTCCACAGGCTCCTTTTAAATAACTCATTTCCACTGCTCTCACTCTTGACTTGTGTCCTTCCAACAACGTCCAAGCTTCACTTCCGTACGTTAGAGTTGGTATCACAATACCGTCATGTAGTAACTTTTTCACTTCCATGCTCACTTCCCTGTTTCTTATCACTACTTTCAAAAGAACCAGCAACCTTTCTTCCCTGCTGTACCCTTTCAAGCACTTCACCCTCCAAACCTCCAACCTTACTCGTCACACTACCCAAGTACTTAAACGTACTCACATTTTCCAATTCCTCACCATCCAACCTCGCTGTACATTCACTGACTTACCCTCTCTCAAAGACCATCACTTTACTCTTCCCTACATTCACCTTTAGATTCCGTTTCTTACACACTCTCCCAAACTCATCCACCAAGCCTTGCAGCTCCCCTTCGTCTTCACTCAACAACCCAGTATCATCTGCAAACAACAGTACAGGGAGTTTTCAAACACTATCCTCTCTCATCAGGGCCACTCCAACATCCACTACCCTACCTTGTACCTCTTTTATTACCCCATCCATGTACAGATTGAACAACCATGGAGACATGACACATCCCTGTTTCAACCCAACTTTCAAAGAGAAAAATTCACTTAGTTCACCATCCACACGCACTGCAGCCTTTGCACCATCGTACATACTCTTCACAGCATTCAACAACTTCCCATCTACTCCATATATTCTTAACACTTTCCACAATCCTTGTCTATCCACCCTGTCATATGCTTTCTCCAAATCCATGAAAGCTGCATACAACTCCTTCTCTAGAAACTTTTCCACTAAAGATCTAAGAATGAATATCTGATCTACACAACCTCTTCCCTTCCTAAAGCCTCCCTGTTCTTCTCCAACTAATTTCTCTGTTCTTTCTCTAACTCTGTCAATAAGTATCCTACCATACACTTTTCCTATTATACTAAGAAGACAAATGCCCCTATGATTACAACACACTTCTTTTTCCCCTTTTCCTTTGTACAAGGGAATAATTATACCTGACTTCCAATCCTCCGGGACTCTACCTTCCTCCCAGGCCAATCTGCACATCTTCCACATCCATTCTACTACTATCTTTCCCCCATGCTTCAGCATTTCACCACACACTCCATCAATTCCTGGGGCTTTCCCCGATTTAACTTTCTTCATTGCTTCCACAACTTCTATCCTACTGATTTCTTCCTGTCTTCTCACCTCCCTCCTTCTCCCAGCCATTCCCCAGCCACTTATACTCGTATTACTTCCATCCTCTACGTTCAACAGTTCCTTAAAGTGTTCTCTCCATCTGCTCACTTTTTCTCCCTTCTCCACTGGTAATCTACCATTATTATCTTTCACTCCCCTACTAACTTCACTTCCACCCTGTCTTACTCTTTTCACCTCTTTCCAGAACATTTTCTTACAGTCCCTCCACTTTACACTCAAATTCCTTCCAAATTCCTCATCGACGCTCTTCTTACTCTCTCTTACTAATCTTTTCACCTCTCTCTTTCTTTCTACATATAACTCTCTCTTCTGCCTCTCAACTTCTTCCACGCCCCTATTTCTCATCCATTCATTGTATGCTTTCTTCTTTTGTGCCACAGCCTGTTTCACCTCTTCAGTCCACCACGCTGTTCCTTGCACCCCTCTCCATCTTCTCTTCCTTCTACACACAACATCACATGCTGCACATATTTCTTCTGTAAATAAAATTAATAATAATAATAATAATAATAATCCATCCATGAATCCATCATCCTATCCTATGTCGCCCCAAGAAGAACATATTAGTCCTGAGCTAGGCAAGTTGGTCCTGACATTTAAGATGAGAGTGACCAGCCTGACTCATCCCTGAGTGGCATTACGTGAGCAATAAACCCCAACCACCTCTTGGATATAAACCTTCACAGGCTCAATTCGACTGGAGCGCCTTAATTACTCACTAAACCATCAAGCGCCAGAATTTGGTTATACGGTTACCACCTATCGTAGTGAATGGTTTCCTGGTGTACAGAAAACCATTTGGCTTGTCATTCAGTGTAGAGTAACACATAGGCAGAAGGAAGGGAAAGAATGAAGATGAGAAGAAAAGAAGGACAGAAGAGGGAGTGTAAAGTCATCCGTAGGCAGAAAGAAGAGGAAAGAAAGAAGGAAAGAAAGACAGAAGTGGATGGAAGGAAAGAAAGATGGAGGAGAGGAAAGGGCAGAAACCTGAGAGCAGCACTACTTCGAATGAGTGGAAGGCGAGCGCCCTAACCTACCACAAATAATAATAATAATAATAATAATAATAATGATAATAATAATCTTAAATGTTATTCAGTGTCAAGTTTCATGGCACTTGCAAAATTACAAAGCTCACAAGTTTTCACCCACAGTATATGAATTATTATAAGCATTTTGATAACCACGACATCACGAGACAGCCAAAACAAGCTTTCTTTTCTTGTCATTTCATTATCAAGCTTCAGAGGACTTAATGATCAGGGAAGGTGGAAGGGGAAGAATGATACGAGAAAGAGAGAGAGAGAGAGAGAGAGAGAGAGGGAGAGAGAACAAGAAAAATTTATGAAATTAAGAGGGATGGGGGAAAAGAATAAAGCATTAATAAAAGGCAAAGCAAGAAAAATTCAGGATGGAAGGAGGGAGGAAAAAGGGGAGAAAGAACAGAAATAATAAAAGAGGTTGAGTAGAAAATACAGAAAATCAGGAGAGCAGGAAGGGAATGAATAGATGAGAAAAGACGGGATGAGGGAGGGAGGGGGAGAGGGACTGAGAACGTTCTGAAAGGGGAACGCTGAAAATACTGGAAGAAGAGGGAGAGAACGCGAGGAGAGATTTAAGTACAAAAGAACACAAAAACAACAACTCTGCCACTGATTTTTGCGAGGTCCTTTGTTGTGTCTAACATTTTATATTTCCGACTCCTTACATATTCGCTGCAATCTGTTCCCTGAGGCCCAGCAGTCCCCACAAATCACCACTTGGGCACTGATCCAGCACATTACCACGTGGGCACTGACGCCGAACCGTCTTTAGTGACATATATTGGAACTTTCCACCAGAAAAGCAAAGTGATGGCAGTAGCGGGGTGTTTCCATGACACGTCTGTACAGTAGGTCTCGTGGTAGAGGTGTGAAAACTGTTGTAACGAATTGAAAATGTTCAACCTGTTCACTTCGACCTGGAATCGACCAGCATTCCTTGGATCAGATGGCCATTCCTTTAATCACCTGGACATCATCTGGTACAAAGAGATCAGTAATGAATACAATAGCCGAAGATTCTATTACCATTACCTGCTCACCGGTCTCTCCAGCCAAAGCGGACAGGAAAATGAGCGTAAACGCGCCATCAAGCACCAAAAAATAAGCTTCTTGGAAATTCAGCAGGACAGGGCAAATGAAAGACATAATGAACTAAGTTTCTAGACACTGTTAGTGAAAGTGCCGTTTAACTTGAGTACAATAATATACTGTTACAACGTTCACCGTAACCTGTATGAGAAAAAGAATCAAGAATGTTAAAAAAAGAAATAAAATCATCCGCTAGCATGTTAAAATGTGGTTTTGTCCCTTTGAACTTGTGAAGATAACTTAAAATCTGTGCTATATCGCCTGCTGTCACGTCCCCTCTTTGTAACTGCTTTAATATATCTTGGCAACTTTCGGTGAGGAGAGGTTTGCTTTTCTTGGCAAATATTCTGGTTCAGCACTTCCTTGTTTTAATCTCTATAAGAAACTATTGTCTGCTGGCCAAATCCGCTTTTAACGGGCGCCTACTTGATTTGGAGTTTACACTGTACGTCATACCTATACATTCCCTTTAATTTGTGGGTCGAGCGTCAGAATATCCCTCCTAAAACCCATCTGTTTATATTTGAGGCTAATAAATCAGCTGCAGAGACAAAAATCACCTGAATTGCAAAGTTTACAATATGATTTATAACTTTCTTCTGGTTCATCTGGACTAGTCTATTCTCGGACATTCATCAACTGCCATAACGTAATGTCGTTCGGCAATTTCTGTCACTTCATTGAGATCCCCTCGAAACCTTTCCGTTGGCAAGTTAGATTTAGTCCTATGTATCTTTTATGGTTTGCTCTTCAGTCTTTTCAAAAGTGTTGTTAATCTGCGTTGTATAATCTCCAATTCATATACTTTGTGGAAATATGTTGACTTTAACTAAAAATATTACAATATAAATACCTGTCAATCTATCTACCTATCAGTCTATATGTTTATCTATGTCTGTCTATTTTATCTATCTCCCTTATACCTTCCTCACCCTTTTCTTCTCTTTCTTCCTTTCCCACTTTTCTTCTCTTTCTTCCTTTCCCACTTTTCTTCTTTTCCGTCCTCATTTTCTCATTTTCCCATCTCTCTGTTTCACAGTTCCTTCTCACTCCTCTTACTGTCCTTTTCATTCCTTCAGTTTTATTCCTCTCCTCTCACTTTATTACCCATTTTCTCACCGCTTGGTTTTGCTTTCTATCGGTTTCATTTCCTTGCCTTTCAGCTCTCCTCCTTTGTCGCTTGCTCTTCTTCCTTCTCTCTTCCATCCTCTCCAGCACTCTCTGTATTCACTCTCTTCCTTTTACCCTCGCAGTTTTGCACATACATTCTCTGTATTCATTTTCTTCCACTTTGTCTCCTCTCTTTTCTTTTCATATACCTCCCCTCCTTTTCGCATTCACCCTCCCTCCTCCTTCTTCATCCATATGCTTACTCTCTCTTCATATCACTGCCTTACTTGTGCCTTCCACATCTACTCTTTTCATCCCTCCAACTTCCTCTCCCCTTCCTCTTCACCACTCATTTCACCCCGACCATCCCTCCCCGGTTCCCTTTTCCTTCCCACATCCAACTACCTCGGTCTTTCCTTCCCTAAATACATAAGCCTTCATCTCTCTCTCGTTATATACCTCTCCCTTTCTTCTCCTCACATCCCTTCCTTGCCCATTCTCTCTTACTGTATCCCTCAACCCGTCCTTCTTTCGTCATATCCATGTTCATACATTTCCCTCACTTCCTTCTGAGAGCTCTCTTCCTTTCTCCGTTTCTCCTACGCTTCCTCCACTCGTCCCTCCCTGTCTATCTCTCTTTCCTTCTTCCTTCCTTCACCTTCCTTTCCTTCTCTCCCTCCTTCATCTTTCGACCTCCTTCCCTCCCTAACTTCCTTCATCTCTTGCTGTCCCTCTCCCCTTACAAACGAAATTAAGGCTTAATTCTGTGCGTAATATAAGGTTAAGGAAATGTTATTACTTGGCTTCCTAAGCCCACTGGAAAACAAATATTACTATTTCTTCCATCATGCACAATCTTCTGCCTCTTGTCTGGCCCATCCTTCTTCTTCCATCACTTTGTTTCCATTCATCTGTCCCTTCCCCTTCAGTCTCCTAATATATAATAACGGAGCTGGGGTCTGATTGACTGTTGCCTGGCATAAAAGCACCAGGCAAGGCTGCCGCACCACCCCTGAACATCCATACTGTGAATCTTCCACACTGTGTCAACAAACGCCCCGTCAACTCAACGTACCCGTGCATAATCTCATGCGTTAGTTATTTATCTGTTTGATTATTCATTTTCCTTTATGACTTTCCCTTTTATTTTACTCAAACTGTTAGCTTATAGATATAGTATTATAGAATTTAACTTTTCCTGTTCAGTCTTTCCTATGAAAGAAATATCCATGTCAGTTTTTCCCTGCTGCATTGTGGTCCTTCTTATTTTTTCCTGCCAGTTTTGGCTGGAGGGTTTGGAGACGGAGGGGGGGGGGGAGGTCCTTCTTGTTTTATTATCCTTATCCTCCAGTATGTAGAATTAGATCTCATAGTCATAATCTACACTGTAACAAGCAGCCTTGAAAGGAGCATTAGGTCTGTTGCAGTTTGCTTTCTTTTGTATAATTCTTTGTACAATGACATTCCTTCCTTCTCCTTTTCTTCATTGTTACCCTCTCCCTTCCTTTTCCTTCTTAGAGTTCTGGATTCTATTCTATTCTCCTGACATCCAGTTGTTTTATCTCTAATCACCCCATTCCTCACCGTTCTTACTCGCCAAATGCTTTTCCCTCCCTTCCTCGCACTTATTTTCCCCTTTCTCTTCTCCTACGTAAACAACATTTCATTAAACTCCCACTTTCTTCATGATATTATTTTCTCTCTCTCTCTCTCTCTCTCTCTCTCTCTCTCTCTCTCTCTCTCTCTCTCTCTCTCTCTCTCTCATTGATTTTCTCTTTTCCGCATACTCTCTTCCCAGCAAGTCTCATTTTGTTCATTTTCCTTCCTCCCTTTTCCCTCATCATTCTCCTCTTCCTCTACCTCTAATCACTCTTCCCTCTTTTCAGTCAGCTGTTCCGCCAAACCTTTCCAATCTATCCAATTTTTTCCCTGCTTCCTCTACGAGTATCCTATCTCCAGTGGCCTTTTCTCTGATCTCATACTAACACTCGTCTTTCCTCCTGATTCTTTCCTTCCATCCCTATTCCATCCTTTGATCCAGTCATGCTATTTTTTTTTTTCATTTTACTCTCGTCCTCTCCCGCAGATATTTAGTCTCCCTCTCTCCCTGTATTTCTTTCCTTTCTCTTTCATTCTTCCTCTTCTCCCAAATCACTGTCTTTCCCTTTTCATCCCTTTTCTGCTAATTATGCATTCCTCTTCCCCTTCTCTCTTGTACACATGTCCTTTCCATTTCCTCCCATTTTTCTCTCCCCTACATCTCTTCCATTACTCCATCACATGTTCTCATTCCCATTTTCTTTCCCTTCCATCCATTCCCACTTACCGTTTCCCCTCCTTCTGTCTCTTTCCTCAGTCTTTCACAGCCTCCTCTTCCTTTCCTCCTCTGTCGTTTACTACTCCTCGTCTCTCGTCACTCCTCTCCTTCCTCCCCCCTTCATTCTTTCTTACTTTCCCCTTCCATTCCATCTTCGTCTCCTCTCACCTCTCCTCTTCCTGTCTCCTACGCTCCTTCCCTCCGCACTCCTTTCTCCTCCTCTACCCCTAGCCCTCCTGTATCTCGCCTCTTCTTTCCTCCTCTCCTCACTGCTCCCTTTCTCCCCCTCTCTTCAATTTCCCTCCCTCCACATGCTTTCTCCCCGTTTTCTTCCCTCCCCCTTCCCCTCCCTCTCTTAAGTTTTACTCCTTCTCCATCCCGTCTCTCCCTTCTTTCACCTATCCCCCCCCCTCCTCTCCCTCCTACCTTCCTCTCATCACCTACTTTTCGCCCTTGAGACGTATGTCACCGAATAAGAAAATTTGTCAGAAATAACACTGGTTTAGAGAGAGAGAGAGAGAGAGAGAGAGAGAGAGAGAGAAATAATAATACAGCAGACATACGATTATTTACTTCTCATACCCCATATGCCATAATTATGGACTCTGGGTTTGGCCATCTGACACTGGATAAAATATTGGGCTTTTTCAGGCAACAAATTAACTTCATTTGACAAATTGCTTTGAGTGTGCGGGAAGACAAGTCAATTACGCTGATAGTCTTGGATATAATTAGGTATGATGGAGCCAGGATTAGTGAGAGAGAGAGAGAGAGAGAGAGAGAGAGAGAGAGACAGTGAGGGGGAGGCGAGGAAGTAACATAGACCACACATCACACCGACCTTACGTTCCTTTCCATGAGGTCTGACCTATTATCAGTAAAATGACTTATTCTTTACCAACAGACGTTCAGTAGGCATAAAAGTTTTAAAAAATAGGATATCAAAGCAAAAATCTCTCCCGCACCATCTACAACTTTCAGCAATGACCTGCACAGGAACAAGAGCAGCAAAACTGTGCAGCCCCACTTCACAGCAGGAGTCATTATGAAGCTAGAGGTTAACAGGAAGCGTAAGCTATCTATCTATCTATTGCCAGACGCCTTAATCCCTTACGGGGTGGCCACAAGTAAATCGCATCCACGTCACCCTGTCCCCCGCCATTTCACTGCCTTGCTCCCAATTCACACACCCCCTCTCTCATATACCTCTCCACTCCATCCCTACATCTCATTCTTGGCCTTCCCCACCCTCTCTCCCCCTCCACTTCACTCAAATGCACTCTCCTCGTCAGTCTCTCACTCTCCATCCTCTCCACATGGCCAAACCACCTCATTGTGTTTCTCCTAACGCTTCCTATCACATCCACATCCACACCACAAGGCTCCTTCACATCCTCATTTGTCAGTCTGTCTCTCCACGTGACTCGACAGGCTCCTCTCAAATAACTCATTTCCACTGCTCTCACTCTTGATTTGTGTCCCCCCAACAACGTCCAAGCTTCACTCCCATACGTCAGAGATGGTATCACAATACTGTCATGTAGTAACTTTTCACTTACATGCTCACTTCCCAGTTTCTTATCACTGATTTCAAGGAACTAGCAACTTTTCTTCATTGTTGTACAGTTTCAAGCACTTTACCCTCCAAACTTCCATCCTTACTCATCACACTACCCAAGTACTTAAATGTACTCACATTTTCCATTTCCTCATCATCCAACCTCACTCTACATTCACTGACTTCACCTCTCTCAAAGACCATCACTTTACTCTTCCCTACATTCACCTCTAGATTCCACATCTTACACACTCTCCCAAACTTTATCCACCAAGCCTTTCAGCTCCCCTTCGTCTTCACTTAAAACACAGTATCATCTGCAAACAACAGTGCAGGGAGTTTCCAAACACTGCCCTCTGTCATTAGGGCCACTCCAATATCCACTGCCCTACCTTGTATCTCTTTTATAACCCCATCTATGTACAGATTGAATAACCATGGAGACATGACACATCCCTGTTCCAACTCAACCTACAAATAGAAAAACTCACTCAGTTCACTATCCTCACGCACTGCAGCCTTAGCGCCCTCACACATACTCTTCACAGCATTCAACAACTTCCCATCTACTCCATATATTCTTAATACTTTCCACAATCCTTGTCTATCCACCCTGTCATATGCTTTCTCCAAATCCATGAAGGCCGCATACAGCTTCTTTCCCTTCTCTAGACACTTTTTCACCAAAGATCTAAGAATGAATAACTGATCTACACAACCTCTTCCCCTCCTGAAGCCTCCCTGTTCTTCTCCAACTAATTCCTCTGTTATTTCCCTAACTCTGTGAAGAAGTATCCTACCGTATACGTTTCGTATTACACTAAGAAGACAAATGCCCCTACGATTACCATACACTTCTTATTCCCCTTTCCCTTTGTACAAGGGAATATTAATACCTGATTTCCATTCATCCGGGACTTTACCTTCCTCCCATGTCAAGCAACACATCTCCCACATCCATTCTACTACTATCTCTCCCCCATGCTTCAGCATTTCACCACACACTCCATCAATTCCTGGGGCTTTCCCCATTTTGACTTTCTTCAATGCTTCCACAACTTCCATCCTACTGATTCCTTCCTGTCTTTTCACCTCCCTCCTTCTCCCAGCCATTCCCCAGCCACTTTTACTCGCATTACTTTCATTCTCTATGTTCAACAGTTCGTTAAATTGTTCTCTCCATCTGCTCACTTTTTCTCCCTTCTCAACTATAATCTACCAGTTTTATCTTTCACTCCCCTACAAACTTCATTGTCACCATTGCGCAACCAATACTATATAATATAGCTTCAACAAAACAGGGAACACCTTTGATAGCCACATCCACACCTGCAATATTTTAGCAGAGAATGACTTAATTATTTACAGAGAGGAGGGGGGTCTTGTTCGGTGGTCCCACCCTCCTAAACCTTGGTTGGGGTGATCAACGACTGCGCAAAATTTCATTCTAATGGGAAAAAACAAAGACCTTACAAGCCAGCATTGCCTGCTTCTTCCCTGTGGTTGGTGGGGGATTTCCAGTCTGTTTAACATCTGGTTGAGATGAAGATCTGCCACGGTGCAAATTCTGGGGGGGGGGGGATTAAACCGAAGTTGCCCAGGACTCTGGGGGGAGAGGATGGGTGAGGAGATTTCTCCCTAACTTATGCCTGGTACGGATGGAGACCAACCACCTTGTGCAAAGATTCACATTCATACCTCCTCGACGCTCCGAACTGCGAAGTGTGGGTTCCTCCAGAACCCCTTCATCATCCTTTATCCTGGAGAAATACCTTGCCCCGCCCACTCTTCTGACCGGGAAAAAGTAAGTTGTTGTAACACCTTGTAGGTCTAAGATTCCTAAAGGAATTTCAATAGTACACACAGAGATTAATATCACATTTTTGAAAGAATAAGAGTCACCAATCTACTCATGTTACACAGCAAAAGATATAAGTGTGTGATGGTGTTGCAAAATGACGAGTATCAAGCCATGTTGTGCTAGTTCTTTACCTAAATTGTTTAAGCAGTGCCGAGAAGGACAATATTCCATTTCATTTAGTTTTGTTGCTACAAAAGTTGCAGGAAAAAAATGCTGAAACTTGTCAAGTGATAAATTCTACTCGTGAATCATTATTATCGCTACCCCAACACACGATAGCATCCCTAATATCATCAAATATGTGACGGTTCTCGAGGATGGAAGGTAGGTTGTTAGCTCCGGCCTGGTGACAAAATGTCATGACACGCTTCCATATGCTTATTTCATAACCTAGAATGTGCTTCCCTTCATTACTTCTACGCTTTAATTTCTTTCATTTTAAGCCAAATGAAGACATATATGCCAAGAAGAAATGTTCCTAGAAGCATTTTTTATTAATGGCGATAGAATAGTTATATTAAAAGCTCCAGACTCTCCTTGCCAGTAGTGCTCAACAAAACTCGAGACTTCACTCTGCCTTTGTCTCAAGGTGACCAACACTCGAGTATGGACTAAGTCATATCAGATACATTCGTTGTAGGAGCATTGACAACAGTTTGTGACCAGAAATTGTGTAGTCTCCAATTTCAATAGTTTTTCTGTTAAAACAAATACAACGCAACCTTACGAAAAACAGTACCTCTTCTGACTCTTTCCCATGAATTTGGTATGAAGTAATCAAAGACAGTTTTGATAAACACTATGTGGCAGCACCACCACACTTCCCACACATTTGCAGAAATAATGAAGATATATCCTTCCCTGACTCTTTGTCAGTTCATGTTATGAAACGTCTTATCAGAAATGATAAAACTATTACCACATTTGCATTTTCTTTATTTTATAAATATTTTACAAGCTTATACATATTTAAATATACAAACATGAAAAACATATAAATACATGTGTAAAACTCAAATACTTTACAAAGGGTATTACAGCAAAATAAATTTACTTGAGTATCAAAGTAACGTTACGAGATTTGTTCAGTTTTTTTTAATGCAAGGAAGGAGGAACCGAAGGGTAGGTGCTTGCAAATTGTTCTCTCCAAGAAAAAACAAAAACAGGATAACAGAGAGCCAAATTCTAGATCTGTTCTTTTTGAGATGCCTGGACACACTGCGTTTGAAAGACTGCAGATCATAAACAGCAGGAAATACAGACAGAGGGAGACAGTGCCAGAGTTGACCTGTTGCATACAAAGGACTGGGAGTAATGGTTAACTCTTGCATTAGAGAGTTAAACAGAAAAGGGACGAGAATTTGTTGCTAGATGAGTGCTATGCACCACCCATAGTGGTGGATGGATGCACGCAGACAGTTCAGAGATGCAATGACCATTGAATTAGCAATAGAAAAGAGATAAATACGCAACAATGCAACGAAGTGACAGAGGCTGAAGGAAGCCAGTAAGAGGAGGAGAATTAATGGGATGAAAAGCCTCTGACTCCATCTTGTTAAAACATTTGCGGTGTCTGGAAGCCAATCTGTATCCAACCTGAAAGTGTCCAAACCCCTCTTTGGATGTGGTTCTGCGTCCAAACAAAGAAATATTAACTGTAAATCAGGAATTGCGTCTCGCGTCCTGAAATTTGGTCTGATATTAGCCTGATTGAATTTCCAGTTCAGTGATACTATTTTTACTTTGGGAAAATTAGAAAACATGACCAAAAACACTTAGAAAGAAAATGGTATAAACCTTTTTTCATGCTCATTCAACTTATTTTTGTCATATACTTTATGCAATATCACTTTCTATTTTCTTTAATCTTATTCTACAAGACTTATCTTTCTATCGGTATAAGAACAAATCCACTAATCCAAATATTCTGGGGTGAAAAAATTATTGGAATAGAAAAAACTCAATCCCTCAGATTTGGTCTAAACATTCTTATGCACTCTTTCATTTTATACTCTTCATAACTATTTCGTTTTATGCAATATCACTTTCTTTTTTCTTTCATCTTATTCCACAGAGTCTCAGCTTTCTAACAGTATAAAAACAAATCTACTAATCCAAATATTCTGGGGTGTAAAAACGATTGAAAAAGAAAAAATCAAGCACGTGACAGGGAAGGAGGGAGAGAGAGCAGTGTGGAGGGACTGCAGGACAGTTCTCCTGGCTGCAAGGGGCGGGGGGGATCAGACCGAGAAAGTGTAATAAAATCTGTATGTGGGGAACATTCCCACACATGATAGTTGTACTTAACACAGGGCCTTTTGAGCTAGTGCACTAATCCCCCTCAGAGTAGGCCCTTTCTGACTTGAGACATGTAGCCCAGTGTTCTTTCCACTGCCTGAAACATTTTTCACAGTCAGTTTTCAGTATCTCCTGCAGGTGCTTTGCCTCATTTGTCATGATCTCTTCTCTCGTCTCAAATCAGGAAACCCTCAGCTCAGTTTTGAGCTTAGGGAATAACCAAAAGTTACACAAATCCACGTCTAGTAAGTAGGGAGCCTGCTGGAACTGCAAAATGTTGTACTTGGCCAAAAATTCCTGAATCAATTGTGAAGAATGGGCAGAGGCATTGTGATGGTGCGGATTCCAACTTGCCGCTATCCAAAGGTCTAGTCTCTCTTGCTGAAATGCGTCATGAAGACAATATATAATGCCGAGGTTGTAATGTCTCTTGACAGTCTGACCTTCTGGTGCATGTTCGTGATGCACAATGCCATGTTAGTCGATAAAATTGTCAAAATGGGAGTGCATTTCACCTTACTGCGAACCTGCTGTGTTTTTTTTTTCTTCTTTTTGCCGAAGATATCCTGCACGTTTTCACTGGGATGACTGTGCTTTGGTTTCAGGGTTGAACCCCTAGCCCCAAGTCTCATCTCCAGTGGTAACAGTCTTCAGAAAGTCTACATCGTGATTTGCACTCTCCAGCATGTCTTGAACAACATTCATCCGAGAGAAGAGATCATGACGAATGCGATGAAGCACGTGCAGACGATACCAGAAACAGACTTTGAAAAATATATCAGGTAGTCTAAAGAACACTGGCCTATGTGCATCAAGTCAGAGGGGGTCTATTTTGAGGGGGATTATTGTCCTAGCTCATAATTGTAATTTTTTAGAGCCTAAGGTTGTATACTTTCTGAACAGACTCCGTATTTGAGTAATATACTTTAGTAAGTTTCGTTTGTACCTACATTTTCCACATTCACACTTTTTTTCATACTGTTATGCTGAAGGATTAGGTTGGTGGTTTGTATCTGGTGATGTAAGGACATTCTAAAAATTAAGTGTTATGGCTTAGGATTAGGTTAATGTTTTATATCTGGAGATGTGAGGAACATTCTAGAAATTTCGATATGTATGATTTTCCTTCTTTCTTACCTTAGGAATTTGTCCTTGTCATTGTTGTTATTGTGTATCGTTAATATATGTGCATTATTGCATGAGAAAATTTGAGTTCACAACAAGTCTCTAGAACAGGCATTATTGCAGAGAAAATGTGAGTTACCTCCGAAGATCTAGAGCATTCAATGTAACTCTGGTGGAGTCAGAGAGGAGAATATTTAAATGGACCATCCTGCTTCCGAGTCAGCCAGTTGTTTAGAGCACGGCATCCGGTAAGAGAGGAGTGACAGACGGTTAGTGAGTAGTAGTGGACGGACAGTGACATTGAGTATCAGTAACGGACAGTTTGTTGATGAGCGGGAGTCAAACAGTAAGAGTTAATAAGTGACGGATGGAGTAGTCCGTCCGTGAGTCAGTGAGAGAGTCAGTGAACAGGCACACAGTGAGTGAGGTAGTGTGAAAATGAGAAGCCACTGTGCTTGGCTAGTGTATCTTAGCTGTGCCTGAAGTGTTCAGTGGCCGATAATTAACATCCTGACTTGTCTACACACCGTCCTCGACGTATCTGCAAACTATACAGTGTAACAATTTGGTGTCAGGAGTAAGGATATATTTTGAAAGAAGGAGACGCATGCACAAGCTGCCAAAACGACAGACACATCTCTGGCAGATAGATATATCTGCAGTTTTGACAGCACAGCAAGAAGACAAAAGATATATTGAGAAGAAAAAATATATATTATAAAAAAGCACAGCAAGAAGAACAAAGAAAGGCATACTCACAATGTTGAGAGTACATCAAGAATAACAAAAATACCAAGAAGAACAAAAGAAATGTCAACAACAAAAGATATATCAGGAAGCACAGCAAGAAGAAAGAAAGAAATATAAAGAACAAAAGACATATCAAGAACAAAAAGAATCCCAAGCACAACACTACACAAGACTAGAGGAGCAGCAAAATGGGCAGAAACAGGAGCTTCACCAGCTACGAGAAGAATTTGCAGAGAAGCTGAGCTTGGAATCAGGTGTTTCAGAAAGATCACGAGAAGTGGTGTGGGGAGCTGCAAGATGTGACCAGGAAGCTAAGGCAACAACAACAGGTGGTATACAGCGAGGTAGAGTGAAAAAACGATCAAGTAAGAAGCGTAACAACAGGTGTCCTGTACAGTGGAGGATAAAGTGAAAAGTGAAATACACAGTGAGGTAGTGAGAATAAGTAACCAGGTATGAGAAGTGAGGGAAGAGGTTTCCTGTATAATTGAGGATATAGTGAGAAGTGAAATACAGGAAGTGAGTAACAGGGTCAAAGTCCTTAAACAGTGTTTGAGAATCAGCACCCAGCACACCCTTTAGGTGCCAGTGACAGGTGTGTGGAGGGGGATAGTGCGATGCTGAATCCCAAGGCCCCTGAATATGCCAGTGAAGAAAAAACCTGAGGATTTTGATGGCAACGTGACTTGGAAAGTTTATCACAGCCAATTTGAGTTAGTGGCCAATAAAAAAAAAAAATGGACGACTGGCAGTGTGCAATTCAGCTGGCCACCAGCCTTGATGGCTCTGAATGACTAATATAAGCTGGCACAGGCCTTGGGGCAGTGGTATGGGACAAAACACCAGGGGGAGGTCTTCCGGTCCTGGTTCCAGACTTACACCCAGAGGAGAGGGGAGCCTCTATATTAACTGACCCATGACCTAGAGAATTTGGCTCATAAAACTTACCCAGGAGCCATTTCTGACATCCATCGGAAGCAGTTTATCGATGCCCTGGACAGCTCCTAGTTGAAGGTTCAAGTGAAGCAGGCAAAACCAGTGAACCTGCGGAAGCCCTGGCCAGTGTCCTTGAGTTTGAGTCCTACTTCAAATCCAGCTACTCAAGCGTCCATACTGACTTCAGCACTGGCATCAAGGCATGTAAGAACTCAGTCAAGAGAATAAATATATTCACAGAACCGTGCTTCTACTGTGAGAAGACTGAACACTAACAGGAAGACTGCTACAAGAGAAAGAGAAATTCACAAAAAGATGACAGCTTCAGAATTAACAAGATAGCAGTGTTGGGCTTGCAGACAACAGGGACACCTAAAAAAAGGACTGTAAATGGAATATTCAACAAGATAAGATTGAGCAGGCCCCTCTAGTGGAAAACTAAGGATGGCTGGTACACTCGGTCAAAAAAGTATCGGTGCACAACATGCGTGAAACATTTGGGACCACAGAACGAATGTCACTGAAATATTAGTATCCGACCTACCACACGTTGGTAGCCCTGATGTCGGGAGGTGTTATATATCGCCAACTAGCAATATCCTCTTGCAAACATATAGCAAATGTAATGTTTATATAGACAGACACTAATGATACACAATGAGACGTTGGTAATGTCAGCAGTTGTTCGAACCTTTTCGGTAGGCATCGCACCCCCTGTGCACCGATACTTTTTTGATTGAGTGTACATCCGGGCAGAGCAGCCAGCCTGTGCCAAGAGTGTCCTGCATGTGATCTTGTGCAAAATAGCTACTTCAGCCACTTATCAGGTGGATGGTGAGATGGAAGGAGTAGCAAACCCAGTGCTCACTGACACCAGTCTGTAAAGACTTTGGCGTTGCTGGATGTGGTAAGTCTTTACAGTGGCTGTGTGGAGTCACAGGGCACCACACAGAGCTTCCAGGACCAGTGGATGTCAGGATACAGCTGAGAGGAAGGGAAGAAACCCTGGTGATTTATTTTGCTGACACTGAGGATCCCTGCATCCTGGTCTTAGATACATGGTGTTCTGCTGCTGCCTCCTTGACTTCCATTCAATAGAAATGCGGCTAGGAGGAAGGAGTGTTCTGCTGAGGGCTGTAATGTGGAGTATGGAAGTCTGCTAGTGATGACCAGATGGACTACAGTTATTCTCCCTGAGTCAGAGATGTTGCTGCCCTGCAAGATTAACAGCACACTGCACATTGCCCTAGGACTGGTGGAGCACAGAAACCATGGCATGAGAGAAGAGGAAGTAATGGTGGGCAGGACCTTGGTTGCCCTTATGATGGATGAAGTACCCATCATCATGGTCAACATTTCACTTTGTCCTAAAAAGATACATCAGGGCACAGTTGTGGGGTTTTGCCAAGAATTCAATCAGGACCCACTAAGCAGTGCATACAACAGGAGTGTAATTAATCCCCAGGAAGAATGAACTGACCACCTGCAGGATCTTTTTGTCAGGAGTTCCCATTTCAGGAGTGCCCAGTGTCTGGGAAAGCCACAGATGTAGAAGCTAAAAAGGTTTTGATGAAGTATGCCAACATATTTTCAACAGGAGACTTGGGCCTGAGATGCACCAACCTGGCAGAAAACTGCATCGAGTGGGTGATCATTGACCAGTAAAACAAGCCCGTTGAAGGATAGCTCCAGCCCATCACCTGGAGATGGATAACTTGAGAGATCCAGCATTCCATTGGCATCTGCAAGCATGCTGGTGAAGAAGGATAGCTCCTGGAGGTGCTGTGTGACAGTGCCCTCAACAATGTTACCATCAAGGATTCATACTCTCTGCCAAGGATGGATGACACCCTTGATGCTCTGGTCAGAGCAAAATGGTTTTCAATGCTGGACTTAAAGTCTGGTTATCATCAGGTTAACCCGCCCCATCCCGACGTTTTCTGGGCAGTGGTACTCCCCAGTCCCGACATTTTTGGACCTTTTTTTTTTTGGCTCAAACATCCGCTATTGGTGAGAAACATCGAAAATTCATAGAAAAATCGCTCACCTGAGGTTTAAAATACTCGATCCAGGTAGGAGTACCTCCTTACCTTACAGGGTTTTCTATCAGGCTGGCTGCAAAGAAAACGAGTTCTATGGGAGGATAACTATTCTACACCACTCATAAACGGTATTCATTTATTTATTTGGTATGAATTTATATGTAGTATGAGAGTATAATGGTTTTCAAACGGTGTTATAGGCATCATAAGCATTCTTTCACTCACTAACTCATCACGATTCCTGACCTTTTTTTGCCACATTACCTGATCATCATTTCTGACTTTCTTCCTCTAATGTTTGTCCTCCACATTGTCATCGATTGGGGAATCACTCTGGCCCTGAATTTCGTACCGTGGCATGACATGGCTTTACTGGCCAGGTCACTGATAACAGGTGAATTGCTGAGAAAAGGTCATGCAGGGGGAGGAGGAGGTCATGCTGGGTAAGGCTTTGTCCCTGCCTGGCATCTTGTAGAGGAAGGTGTCCCGTGTATACGTGCCAAAAATCACTCGCGAAAATTGAAAATTGTGCAAATTAGGGACCTTGCAATGTTGCCGCGTTAATTTACGTCTCTGGGATATGAGTGCACATCATGTGAGGACGTGAATTCACGTCTCCGGGACGGGGCGGGTTAAGATGGCTGATGCAGAAAAGGAGAAGACTGCTTTCTTGTATGGCCATGGACTCTGGCAGTTTAAGGGTAATCCCTTTTGATTGTGAAATCTTCTATCCACCTTCAACCATCTGATGGAAAGGGTACTGGATGAACTACATTGCAAAACAGCCGTGATCTACCTAGATGACGTGATCATTTTTGGCAAGACCTCAGAATAAGAAGTGAAGGGGCTGGCTGATGTCTTTGACTGATTCAAAACTGCAGACCTTAAGCTTAGCCCTAAGTGTTGCCTGCTCCAGAAAGAAGTCCAGTACATAGCTCAAATTATGAGTGAGTTGGGAGTGTGCACTGTCCCTGAGAAGGTAGTTGCTGTGATGGATTGGCTTGTGCTAACCAGTGTAAAGGAGCTACGGAGTTCCCTGGGCTTTTGCTTGAACAATCACTGGTTTGTGAAGGATTTTGCCATCATTGCAGCACAGGTTTACATGGAGGGACTTATCTGAGGACCCTTTCAAACGAATGAAACAGACTTTGAGCAGTGCTCCAGTGCTTATGTTCCTGGATCTATCCAGACGTTTAATCTTGGACTGTGATGCCAGTGACGTCAGAGATCGTGGTGTGCTGTCCGAGGAGATTGACAATACAGAAAAAGTGGTGGCTTTCTAGAGCTGGAAGCTATATGCAATACAAAGTAACTAATGTGTTACTCAGGAATTTTTGGCAATAGCAAGCAGCGTTGACTATTTCTACCCTTACTTGCATGGGTCAAGCTTCATAATCTATACCAGTCATGCTCTGCTGGGGTGCTTTAAGTCCCTGAGGAACCCTTAGCTAGCTCAGTGGATTGGAAGGCCAGAGCAACATAACTACATGATTGTTCAGCAGCCCAGATGAATCTATGAAAATGGAGACCGTTTGTGCCAGAGACCATGCCTAATAGTGTCAGCACTACAGCCACACAAAGGTATCATGAAGAAGTATTGTCATATGGTAGTGGAGCCAGGAAACACTGCAGTTAATATGGGAAGGCAGCAGTTGGAGGATCAAGATCTGCAATCAGATGTTCAGTTGATCTAGGGTGGGAGAGGGTCTCTAGGGTGTGTCCTGCTACCGAGACCTACTGGGCTCAATGGGTTATGCTGCAACTGGAAAACAAAGAACTGTAGCACCACTAGATGGCTCCTAAATGACTTCACAGCAACAGGCTCACGGTATTGCCAAATAATTTGTGGGTGCCATTTGTGGAGGAGCTGTATAATAGCATAATCAGTGGACACCTGGGAGTGAAGACAACCTTGAACATCCTGTGTCAAAAGCTCGACTGAGTTGGTATGCAGAAGAATGTGGAAGAGATGTGTCGGGCATGTGATGTCTGCTGAGTGAAGATGGAATGCAAGATGTGCCTGCATGCCCTAATAAAGCTGACCAGTCTGGAGTTCTGATGGGGAGGGCTCCACCGGACACCGTGGGACCTTTGCCCCTCATATACAGCTGTGTGGATCAGAGACATCTGTGTGGCAATGGACTACTTTGCCAAGTGGCCTGAGGCTTATGCCATGCCAGAGCAAAAGGCAATACAGTCGCAAAGGTACTGGTGGATCAATTTTTCTACCATTTTGGTGTTTTGAATGAGCTCCACTTGGACCAAGGAAAGAACTTCGAGTTTGCGTTTTTTTCCTTGTGTTGCAAGTTGCAGTGTACTGAAAATATACTTCTGCATCCCAAGTCAGATCGAATGGTGGAAAGATTCAACTGGATGCTGGAGCAGGACCTGGCTAAGCATTGTGAGGAAGGCAGACAGAATGGAGCCATAAGCTGCCTGCTCTGCTAATGGCCTACAGGTCTGCTGTCCATGAGACTACTGGACACTCTTCAGCAAGGATTATATTCAGGTATGATGTGCAACTGCCACTAAACCTGTTAACTGGAAGGCCTCCAGAGGAAAGTTTCCTAAATGAAGCCTTTGAGTTTGTCTGAAGTCTGCATTACTGTATGTTCAATGGATGCTGAAGTTCTCCAGCAAGGCTCTGGATCTGGGGTACAACCTGAGAGCTAGCCACATCAGTTTCAAGGCGAGAGACTGAGTGTGGATCTGCAACCTCCAGAAGAAGAAGGGCAGTCTCCCAAACTTTAGTGCCCCTGGGAAGGACTGTACATGATGGTGGACAGTATCTCGGAAGTGACCTACCAGACCAAAGAGGAGGGAAGGCCCACGCTGAAGATCGTCCATGCCAATCTTCTATGGAGATATCATGGACCTGAGAATTACACTGGGAGTGAAGCCAAGGACCTGCTGGACACTGGAGATGAAAGAAGGGTCCAGGAGTGTGATGAAGTCATTAACAGCACTGACGATCCAGGTTTTCTTGCCGTCAGTACAGAAGCAGTCAGCCATCCCTTGCCTGATGCTCAGGACCCTGCAGTTGCATAGGATGACACAGCAGACAATTCATCAACATAGGACGCTCTGGATTCCATGGGTCCTATACAGCAGAGGTGACAGCGACAGCCTGCTAGCCTGGAAGATTATCGTTTCCTTTTCCGTGGACTAAGGTGTTTGTAACACTGCTCGATGGAGAGCTATCCCCTCCTCCTCCCTTCCTCATAGTCCCACACTCCCACCCAACCCCCCTACTTTTCTCTCCAACCCCATAACCCCACTCGGTACCCTCCATACTCTCGCTCACAGCCAGCTAGGGGTTTCTGTAGTTCCAGCACCTCTAATTACGTGTAGTCCAAAGCAAGAGTACAGGATATGTTATAAACCAAGTTAGGAAAAGGTTTACTACACTGTGAGAGAGAGAGAGAGAGAGAGAGAGAGAGAGAGAGTGAGAGAGAGAGAGAGAGAGAGAGAGAGAGAGAGAATAAATCTGCTGTGATTAAATGTTGCTGTAGTTGACACCTCTTTTACACACACACACACACATACAGAGAGAGAGAGAGAGAGAGAGAGAGAGAGAGAGAGAGAGAAAGAGATGTCATAAAGACTTTGTAGTTACTTGTAGAGAAGTATATTTTAGACTTGTGGTCGAGCGGCTTTTATATCTTGTAGTAGTTTCCCCACCAGATGTCATGTAGTGACGGGAGAGATAAAGAAATGTATGGGACTATTTTTATTTGTCTTGGAAATATTAAACAGGTATAAGAGTATAAGTCCCGGGTAGCTACCTCCCTGTCTCGCTATCTCTCTCTCTTTCTGTTCTAAGGCTAATCTCCGTCTCGACCTCTCTCTAGGGTCGCTTGTCTCCTTCTAAACTCTCTTTCCTAAAATCTGGTGTAGCAGGGGTGTGTCACGTATGTTCCTCATGGTTACCAGATCTTTCTCACGAGAGGACTGCTGACAGCTAACTGCATCATCTCCTTACTGGCCGCTGTCGTCAGCTTTCCTCCGTGTAAGCATGTTTAGCGCTGCTCGATTCTCGCAGACACAACACCTTCTCATCATTTGACTTCCTGCTTCTATCTGTCTCTCTATCTATCTATTTATCTATCTATCTATTATGTAGTCCTATATTTGCTCGGCCGCGCGAAAATGGCGTCCCATCGACATTTAATAGTTATAATATATTAATACATACTACATACACATTATAATGAACTTATAAGCTAATTAAGTGAAATACATAATATTGTAAAGTAACATAATTGTATGAATTTGTATACATATATTATTCATAGTAAATAGTGATTATTCAGTAATATTACATTTTAAATAAGTTGTATACATATTTGAATAAATGCATTAAAGTAAATTATTTAACTGTAATACAGTATGTACTTGGGTTATTATAGTGAAATGCATACGTGCAAGAATAAAAATAGTTTAAAATTAAGATTATTGTAAGAGTTATTAATATTTCATTCAAAGATAATGGTACTGGTCTGTCATATATGGGTCATTCTTCTTTGTATTATTATTATTATTATTTATTTATTTTTTATATATATATATATATATAATTAATACTATATACAAAATATATACACTTCATTCAGGGTGGTTAACTGTGATGTTAACTCTCCCCCCACTAAACAATGACTCCAAATTAGCAATTCTTGCATGCATTCTGTGCATTGCCAACAGCAATACTGCAACTACAATGCAGATGATTATAAAGACAGAAGGTGCTTGGCTATACACATAATATGGGTTGAACATACTCAAACTCAAATCTTCCCAGGGCTTCATTGTTTCATTGATCAGCTGCATAGTTTCAAACTTAGGTGAAGTCAGCTTAATACTTGTGCTCATGTTTAAGTTCATATCAGGCAGTGGGTGGAAATGTTTGTGTGTATGGTTGATAATGGCGTAGTGATTGATGGTGGAAAAAGTAGACATGGATGGTGTAAATACCGCACAGTAGTCTGGTGCTATGTATAATCCTGAGGCTGATGTATGAGATGGTGGTATATCTGGACAGACTATGTAAACTGATGTGTTATGAGGGAAATAAAAAAAACTGCGAGTGTCCAATGCGTTGATGGTGTACAAGTTTATCTGGAGCAAAAGTGAAGTTGCAATGATGATGAATATTGTTATTGCTGATGATAGCCATTTCACAAGGGACCGTATCAGTAGGCTGAAACGTGAAAATGTACGCAGGACAAAGATGAACAGCATGTAAATATGTGCGGCACTTTCGCTCAATCGTTGACTCACTTGCGAAAGTGACAGTGTCTCGTCTCTTGGAGACCATGATGAGTTCGGTGTCTGTGTTGATGTTGATGATGACCAAAGTGTTGTTGTTTCTATAGGGGAAGGGGTGTATTTGGTATACTGTGAACAGGTCTTCCGTGATGAATGGTACATGAACTATCACTGATGTTGGTGTTAGTGTTGCTTCTAAGTACGGGTAATATTGCATAAATTCCCTACTGCGGAACAATGGCTTCAATTTATGTTTATGTATGCCTTGACTAACTATCTGACGTAGCTCATGAACTGGGAGTAAGTCATTTGTGATCTTGCCATCACCAGCATTCGAAATTCCTTGCATAAGTGCCCTGAAATGATCTCTAGTGTTCTCTAATTGTAGTAGAATCGTGTCAATATGTTCTGTGATGATGGAGAAGTGCTGGAAAAGAGTAACGTTGCCCTCTAAGTCATTTATTTTATCTACACTCTCGAGAGCTACGTTTTCTGCTTGTTTCAGATTTTTCACAATTGTCTTCATTGCCGAGTTCTGTCCTGTGATGAATTTATCCTGGTATGTTAGTACCTGAGCTATCTTATTAAATTTGTTGTTTATTTCTTTAAGGTCATCCTCTGTAGCCAATCCAAAGATGTTCCCAAGAACTGCGCCACCCAGATCGAACAAACCGCGCTTTTGGCGAGTACGTGTGATATTGTTCCTGTCGCTCAGTACCTCCGTTCCATAAGATGGGAGATCTTGGATCATAACGAGCATAGTTGACTTCGCCTGTTCTAGTTTCCATTTCGCTAACTTCACCATTTCATCCACTTCCTTGGTGTTATGTGCTTGTGAAACATAATTCCCTATCTTGAAGTCCAGAGTTCGCATCGGCGTTGCAAGTCTTTCTACATAAGTAGGTAAGTCATACAAGTAATCTAGACTTATTTCAGTACTCATGACGTCCTTGACGATTGTAGTCGTGGCCGTTGGAGCTATGAGGCATCCTTGTCGTACTATATGCTTGGGGTCTAGGTGCGCATATACTCTTACTATGTATAGGAGAATCCATAGCATAAGTCCCTTCATCGTAACCTACCGAAAAAAAAAAATCTTTCAATTTCCTATAAAGCTGTGGTTGATGATAGTGATGATGGGCGTTACGGTTGGCTGTTATTTCATTTATAGAAGGAGTTTAAATCGATATTTAATTCCCGTAAATGATGTACTGTAGATTTCATTGGAATAGTTGCACCTATGTTCGATTGTTTGGTATATGACCTTAATTTCTTTTTGTAATCATTGTTGTGTTCTTGCTTGGTTTCTTGAGGTACGTTCACCTGTTCGGTTGTATCCGAGGCTGAATAATTATGTGAAAATTCCCTTGAAACTCGTTTTAAATGGTCAATATGAACTTGTTTTTCCTCGCCACTTGAAAGTGACTTAATTAAAACTTTGTTTGCTTTTATGTTAATTACTCTGTATGGGCCCTCAAATTTAGGGGATAATTTATTGTCTCTCGTATGAATGACTCCGTAAACAATGTCTCCTAAGCTGATAGGTGAATCTTTTGCCCTCTTGTTAAATGCCTCCGTCATTTCTTCCTTGGACATCGTTAATTGTTTTTTCACTCTTTTGTGAATGTCCTGGAATTCACGTAAACGGAGTTTAGAGTAATCATCGTAATTGTATATAGGCATGCTGTCACCTTCTAGGAGCTCATATGGTAATTTTTTATCTGTGCCATATATAATGAAATGTGGTGTGTCACCAATGGATTTATTTATAGACCCATTAATGGAGGCCTCTACTCTGGGAATCCAATCATCCCAGCTTGCATAATTTTCACTGAGAATGTGTCGTAGCACATCTAATACCTTTTTATTTTGTCTCTCTACCAACCCATTCGATGCTGGGTGATAGGCCAAAACGTTAACCTTTTTGATGTTGTATTGGTTACATATTTCTTGTAAGATCTCAGAATTAAATTCTCCTCCATTATCACTTATTAATACCTTTGGGGTAGTAAAGCGACATATTACATTATCTGTTATTGCCTTTGCTACTGTCTCTGCTGTCTTATCTTTAATTGAAGCTAAAATGACATAACGGGAAAAATGATCCGTTGCTACGAATAAGTATAGGTTATTATTGTATGATAATGGCATCTTGAGTAAATCAACAACGACAACGTCCCATGGTTGATGTGGTACAGGGTAATTACCCATCGGTGCAGGTGTGATTGGGTATCCTTTGTGTTCTGCACATGATTCGCATCTGTCTATATGATTGTTTATATCTCTTCGTAATGAAGGCCAGTAATATAATAGCTGGGCTTGGTTGAATGTCTTATCCTTTCCAGGGTGTCCTGCATGTGGGCTGTCGTGTATCATTCGTAATACTTGGGGTATCATGTCATTAGGTACTACCAACTAGTTAGTATTTCTTTGGCGTTTTGGTTGTTTAGAGTTAATTTTGTATAATGTATTATTGACCATTGTGAATTGTTCAAGTGGGACATGAAGTCTGGGTAATTGTATTTCATCTCCACTTTCTAACTTGTATATTACTTTTGACCATACTGGGTCAAGTCTTTGTGCCTTTGCGATATCCTCGTGGTTTGGGATATTTCCTTTGAGATCTAACGCCGCAACCTGAATTGTGTTCGGATTCCTAGATAATGCGTCAGCTACTATATTCATTTTACCTTGTATATAATGTATTTGTACATTGTAGTTTTCAACTGTACATTTCCATCTTGCTCTCCTCCCAGAAAGGAGTTTTTCTTTAAACATACCCACCAGTGGTTTATGGTCGGTGAATAAGTGGATTTCGTAACCATATACCAAATCTCGAAACTTTTGTAATGCAAAAATCACTGCAAGTGCCTCTAAGTCTGTAGTGCTATAATTTTTCTCCGCACCTCTTGTTTGTCTGCTGGCAAATGCAATTGGTTGATTCTTTCCTCTTTTATCTTCCTGCATCAGTACAGCCCCTAATCCTTTAACTGATGCGTCTGTACAAATAAGAAATGATTTCGTGTAATTCGGATATGCTAAACAAGGTGCATTCGTTAGTTTAATTTTTAGATTGTTAAATGCCCTTTTTTGTTCTTCTTCCCATTGGAATACAGCATCTTTTTTGAGTAGTTGGAATAGAGGGAAGGCTATATGAGAGAACTGTGGTACGAAGGACCTATAGTACCCAGCCAGACCTAAAAATTGTCTAACTTCGTCAGTCGTAGTGGGTTCAGGAAAATCTCTCACTGCCTGTATTTTGTCATCAGTGGTGTGAATACCATCAGAGCTTAATTTGTGGCCTAAGAAATTTATTTCCTTAAAGCAAAATTTGCATTTAGAAAGTTTAATTTTTAATCCAGCATCACTAAGCTTTTGTAAGTGTAAGTCTAATTTCCTGAGATGATCCTTAATATTCTTCGTTGCGATAATAATATCGTCAAGATAAACAAATATTCCTTGTCCTAAAATTCCGGACAATACGTAATTCATAAGACGCTGGAACGTACCAGGGCTGTCCTCAGTCCCATTGGCATTCTTGTATATTGATAATGGCCTCTGTTTGTTGAAAAGGCAGTGTATTTACGTGACTCCTGAGATACCGGAATCTGATAGTATCCGTTTAGGAGATCGATGGTCGAGAATATATTATTCTCAGGACCAATATTCTGTAGAACATCACTTAGTAATGGCATGGGAAATCTGTCTGGGATTGTGTGATTATTTAGTTTACGGTAATCTACTACCGCACGCATTTCTCCATTTCTCTTGGGCACAAAGAAAAGGGGAGCGTTCCACGGAGAAACTGAAGGCTCAATAATTCCAAGCTTTAACATTTCATCGACACACTGATTTGCAAGTGTACGTTGGGAGTGTGGTATGCGATAAGCTGGTACGAAAATTGGTGGTGTTTCTGGGTGCACATTAATCATGTGATTAATCAAGTTAGTACACCCTAATTGTTCTCCGGGCAATGCTACGGTGTCCCTGTGAGTTTCCAGCAGGGTTAACAAATCATTTTCTTCGTCAAATTCACCTGAGTGAATTAAATTCTCTTTTATTCTTTCTCTATCCGTCGATTTTATCTCACTTGTTACTCCACCAATATTTATTTCCTTCACAGGGGCGAAACATTTTTCAATATTAACTATGCAAGTTCCCTTCTTCAACTGAACTTCCCCATTCATGTGATTAATAATGAATATCTGAGTTAGCCCTTCGTCGTTCGTATGACATAATGCGTTTTCTACTGACAATCCCTTTACTTTACATAATTCTTCTAAGACAAGAACAGTACTATTCCGTAATTTGCTCTTTATGGTAACCTTCATGTATGAATTAGGTGGTATAACCAATCATTAGTGAGATGGGCTGGAAAAATTGATAAATCAGTACTGTTATCTGGGTCACTAATTCTGGAGGATGGGGTTGCTGGTGTAAGTGGATCTATACACTCATCTGTTTGTGTATGTTTGTTTAAGCCTTTAATATTACCAATTCTTTTTGGCTCTCTTCTACCAATCGGTGAGGGCTCTGAAAGTATTTCCTCTATGAATTCATTATCAAAGTCTATTCCATTCATTTGTGGGAGTATAGTTATGTTCTCAGTTCTCATGGATCTTAAGCCCAGTAACATATGAGCTTTAATTGCTAAGTTTTCAACGATATAGAACAATGCAGAGAATGGTCTTGTAGTTTCTGTGAAACTGAGATTTAATCTTATCATACCTTTTACTGTAATCTCTTGACCATCTACTGTGTATAATTCTAAATCAGCTTCATCCAGAAAAGTTACTTTCTTTTTATTTTTAAGAATTCTGTTTAGTTCTTCATGTGTTATTAAGTTCACTGGAGAGCCTGTATCTAAAAATAAGGATACGTTTTGATCCTCACATACCGCTGGTATCAAGATACACTCATTTCCCAACATGCCTCCTATGTGAAGTTTAACCTTGTTCTTCTTTACGTTTGTTCGTTTTTTTGTCATGACTTGGTCTTCCCCCGATTTGAACATAGACACAATTTTTTCTACTGTTTTGCAATCACTAGTCCAGTGCCCTTGGTATCTATGATGCCTACAGTAAGGACCAAATCCTTGTGTCTTTTGTTTGTCCTCTTTTGCCTTGATAAAGCATTCATACCTTGTGTGTCCTGGTTTTGCACAATAATGACACAGAATGGACCTATCCCTTGACTGTGACCTACTAGGTGATTTCCCATAAGAAGTGTTGTTTATGGCGCGAGACCTGCTCGGGCTGCGCGAAAACTTATGAAACTGCCTGTAGGAAGGCGTGTGGGAACGAGGTCTAGGCGTCTTTGTTTGTTTGGGCTGCCTCATTTCTAGTCGCGATCGATTTTGTTCTCTGTTTGGGGTCGGTGTAGATGTTTTCACAGCTGATACTGTCTCAGGTACCCTGATTCTACCAGAATGTGCATGTGTGTCGACCACACCTGCTTTACTGCACTGCATCTCTACCTCGTTCATTAAGTCTAGCAAGCACATTCCAGGGGTGTACGCAATTGTTTTGGCGATCTTAAGGGTTCTATCAGGTAATTTACACAAGGCAGCTACATAACCAATGATGTCCACGACGAGGTCTGGGGACATCTTTCCATCATCTGTTATCCACTTAGAATTCTCCAGAGTAGCTAATAGGGTTCTCTTGATTGTGGAGACATCAGCAGTTATTTCACTGAGCACATGGTTTGTAGTGTGCTCCCTTACAAGATCTACAATTTTATGTAATTCTGGAATTATACCTGGCAAGAAGTTCATACCTCCAGAAAATTTCTTCAGAAATTCAGTTTTAAATTCATCATATGTCCTAGCACGATGTAGCTTATCGGAGCGCAATAAATTGCTTGCTGGACATCTTTCCTGGCTTATGCAAGATGAAAGAATAGCAATTTTCTCTTGTTCATCTAGTATGTGGCGCTTGATGAACATTTGTTCGCACTGACTTATTAATGAAATGACATCAATGCGATCCTTGTCTGTGCCAGAGAATTTTGGGGCAGTCTTATCCTCGTGATACACAAAAACGTGAGGTGTGGTTTTTAGATCAGCAGTATTTGGTTCTTGATTCATATTTAATGATTGCCCTGTTAATTCAACTTGTACGAGTTTATCGTTATGTGAGGGAATGGTGGAATATGTATGACCGGACCGGTGAACCCTGTTAAGTATATTGGCATACGTATGCAAGGCAGCTGCAAAGTCGACACTCTCTATGTCTGAAGGGGTTTCCCACTCATCATCCGAAACTCCCGTATTTGTTTCTTTATCTATAACGTGTGGTGTGGGTTGTACAATGGGTGGGCTGTCTCTTAATTGTGAGTCTGATGTTGTGGCAATTTGTGTGTCATCTGGTATTAACGTGGGTGGTGGCGAAAATATTCCTGTCATTAAGATATGATGTTATGAAATACGCCTCTTGTTTATTTATGTCCTAGCAAACTAGATGATTAAATAAGTTGAATATAGCTAATTTTAGCACTGAGAAGAAATGAGCAAGTATAATTTTACCCACTTGATACAGATCGTAGAGGTGCGTCGATACAAAAGTCGATCTCGGAAGAAAATACAGGTTTGATTGAAGATCTCTTGATAATTCTAGTGGTGTGTTGATGGACGATATTACTCAGGAAACTCCATGGCCTGGTATTTGTAGTGGTTAACGGCTGTCCCAGGCAAACCTCAGCATAGAACGTCGAATTTCCAACTTAACTGTGAAAATAAGTGAATATGAGTAGGAGCTATGTGAATAATGAGTAATGAGTAGTGGGTGAGAAGAGCCTGGTGTCAGTCACACGTTGCTTGGCATGGCAGACTCGCGTTGTGATGTCATCTCAGCACATGGTGACGTCGGCTTCCCACACTGGTAGTTGTGGTGAGTGAATGAGTAGTGATGAGTAACTTGAGTGAAGACGAGTGAGTAAGATGAGTTGTGAGTCGTGTCTCACTCTTCGTTTGTTTGTTCCGTTTTTCTATGTGGAAGTTTTCTCGGTCCTTTTCTCTAGTGATTTACTCATTGTGGGATGAAGACTGCCGCTACTTGTAGGTGCGTGTAGAAGATTATACAGACAACGTAGAGTTGTTAATTGTAGTTGATTGTAGATGGCTGTAGTTGATTGTAGATGGCTGTAGACTTTGTAGACTAATTGCACTGTAGACTGTATTTTGTAGGATTCAATGTAGAACTGAAGCTAATCTTGTAGTCTCGGTTGCTTTTGTAGAAATTTGCTTTTAATTCGGAGACGATGTCCGCAGATTTGCTGGTTTGTCGTTAAGCTACTTGCAAGGCGTCGAGTGATCTCTTGACCTCTGCATCAGCGTAATGATCTGGGAGACGGAGGGAGCAGGATGGAGAGAATACTGTGAGGAGCTGATGTTGTTGGTTGTTTTCAATCTTGATATTTTGTAGGAATTTAATATTGATTCGTAGACGAGGTTCGTATACATTCGCTGCTACCAAATGTCATAAAGACTTTGTAGTTACTTGTAGAGAAGTATATTTTAGACTTGTGGTCGAGCGGCTTTTATATCTTGTAGTAGTTTCCCCACCAGATGTCATGTAGTGACGGGAGAGGTAAAGAAATGTATGGGACTATTTTTATTTGTCTTGGAAATATTAAACAGGTATAAGAGTATAAGTCCCGGGTAGCTACCTCCCTGTCTCGCTATCTCTCTCTCTTTCTGTTCTAAGGCTAATCTCCGTCTCGACCTCTCTCTAGGGTCGCTTGTCTCCTTCTAAACTCTCTTTCCTAAAATCTGGTGTAGCAGGGGTGTGTCATGTATGTTCCTCATGGTTACCAGATCTTTCTCACGAGAGGACTGCTGACAGCTAACTGCATCATCTCCTTACTGGCCGCTGTCGTCAGCTTTCCTCCGTGTAAGCATGTTTAGCGCTGCTCGATTCTCGCAGACACAACACCTTCTCATCATTTGACTTCCTGCTTCTATCTGTCTCTCTATCTATCTATTTATCTATCTATCTATTATGTAGTCCTAGAGAGAGAGAGAGAGAGAGAGAGAGAGAGAGAGAAAGAGAGAGAATAACTTTATTGTGGTTAAATGTTGCGGTAGTAGACACCTCTTTTAAGCCCCCCGCACACGGGCCACTTTTCAGTGGACGGTGGCTGCCACTTTTTCGTGGCGAGAAATTAAACGCACGTGTTTCTATGGAAGCCCGCACACGAGCCAATTTTTAGTGGCAGCCGCAAAAAAAATGGTAACTGGGACCATTTTACCCGCCACGCCACGGTGGCTTGCCACTGGTGACCGATGATGGATGCCGTTAATTCAAATGGCAGCCCGCACACGGGCCACTTTGCGGTGGCACTGGCGGACGGACTGACGTTGTTGACGGTCCATTCCCTACCCAAGGTAATGTGTCTATGCCAGGTGCTCTCCCTAACCAAGGTCATCTTCCTTCCCAGGGTTACATGCGTACACAAGGTCGTTCCCAAAATAAAAGTTACACCATACTACTAAGTCGTTCAGAGCTTGAAGTTTGCGAAAGTCTAAAATTTATACCAGGTAACGTTGGCAATGTGTCCTCCCCAGTGCCAGGCACAATGTCAGGTATTCCAAGCGAAGCTGAACACTCTGATTCATTTAAATATTTTGTTTATTGGTAGCATTTTGGTGGATTTTTCCTTGCAGTGACACAGTTCTATCAGTGTTGCATGTTTTATTAATATCAATATGTTTGCCACTAGGTTTCATCATTTTCAGAAAAGCAAAACATTATGCCATTTTCTTAAATATCTGGGGAACGTATTTCTGTGTTATCAGTTTATATCAGTGTAATATCTTTACAATTGCAAAAATACGTCTCATTTATTTTATGAAATGTGGTTAATTTACAAGTTTTCTCAATAAAATTCTTGCGCAACATGTATGACTATCTATCTGTCTATTGCCAGACGCCTTAATCCCATACGGGGTGGCCACAAACAAATCGCCTCCACGTCACCCTGTCCCCCGCCATTTCACTGTCCTGCTCCCAATTCACATCCCCCGCTCTCGAATACCTCTCCACTCCATTCCTCATCTCATCCTTGGCCTTCCCCTCCCTCTCTCCCCCTCCACCTCACTCACATACACTCTCCTCGTCAGTCTCTCACTCTCCATCCTCTCCATATGGCCAGACCACCTCAGTGTGTTTCTCCTAACACTTCCTATCACATCCACATCCACACCACAACGCTCCTTCACTTCCTCCTTTGTTAGACTGTCTCTCCAGGTGACTCCACAGGCTCCTCTCATCTAACTCATTTCTACTGCTCTCACTCTTGACTTGTGTCCCTCCAACAAGGTCCAAGCTTCACTTCCATATGTTAGAGATGATATCACAATACTGTCATGTAATAACTTTTTCACCTCCATGCTCACTTTCCTGTTTCTTATCACTGCCTTCAAGGAACCAGCAACCTTTCTTCCTTGTTGTACCCCTTCAACCACTTCACCCTCCAAACTTCCATCCTTACTCATCACACTACCAATGTACTTAAACGTACTCAAATTTTCCATTTCTTTATCATCCAACCTCACTGTACATTCACTGACACCTCTCTCGAAGACCATAACTTTACTCTTCCCTACATTCACTTTTAGATTCCGTTTCTTACACACTCTCCCAAACTCATCCACCAAGCCTTGCAGCTCCCCTTCGTCTTCACTTAACAACACAGTATCATCTGCAAACAGCAGTACAGGGAGTTTCCAAACACTGCTCTCTCTCATTAGGGCCACTCCAGCATCCACTGCCCTACCTGGTATCTCTTTTATAACCCCATCTATATACAGATTGAACAGCCCTGGAGACATGACACATCCCTGTTTCAATGCAACCTTCCAATAGAAAAACTCACTCAGTTCACTATCCACACGCACTGCAGCCTTACCACCATCATACATACTCTTCACAGCATTCAACAACTTCCCATCTATTCCATATATTCTTAATACTTTCCACAATCCTTGTCTATCCACCCTGTCATAAGCTTTCTCAAAATCCATGAACGCCGCATACAACTTCTTTCCCTTCTCTAGAAACCTTTCCACTAAAGATCTAAGAATGCATATCTGATCTACACAACCTCTTCTCTTCCTAAAGCCTCCCTGTTCTCCAACTAATTCCTCTGTTAATTTCCTAACTCTGTCAATAAGTATCCTACCGTATACTTTTCCTATTACACTAAGAAGACAAATGCCCCTATGATTACCACATACTTCTCTTTTCCTTTTTCCTTTGTACAAGGGAATAATTAAACCTGAATTCCAATCCTCTGGGACTCCACCTTCCTCCCAGGCTAATCTACACATCTTCCACATCCATTCTACTACTATCTCTCCCCCATGCTTCAGCATTTCACCACACACTCCATCAATTCTTGGGGTCTTCCCCATTTTGACTTTCTTCATTGCTTCCACAACTTCCATCCTACTGATTTCCTCCTGTCTTCTCATCTCCCTCCTTCTCCTAGCCATTACTCAGCCACTTATACTCGCATTACTTTCAGTCTCTATGTTCAACAATTCATTAAAGTGTTCTCTCCATCTGCTCACTTTTTCTCCCATCTCAACTAGTAATTCGTTTCGTTTTTACCTTTCACGTCTCTACTAACTTCATTGCCACCCTGTCTGACTCTCTTTACCTCTTTCCAGACCATTTTCATACATTCCCTCCACTTGACACTCAAATTCCTTCCAAATTCCTCATCTACTCTCTTCTTATTCTCTCTTACTAATCTTTTCACCTCTCTTCCTTTCTACATATAACTCTCTTCCGTCTCTCAACTTCTTCCACTCCCCTATTTCTCATCCATTCATTATATGCTTTATTCTCTTGTGCCACAGCCTGTCTCACCTCTTCATTCCACCATGTTTTTCCTTGCACCCCCTTTCGTCTTCTCTTCACCCCATACACCACCTCACAGGCTGCACATATTTCTTCTGTGAATATCTTGCAGACACCTTCCACGTCCCATATCTGCTCCAGTCCATACTTACCCAATCGTTCCTCCACTTCTCTCTCATATTTGTCTTTTTTTCATCCTCTTGTAACCTTTCCTCTCTCCTTACATCTACTCCTTCCTCCCGCACTTCCCTTCTTCTATTTCTCTGTTATACTTGGTCCTTGATTCTGACGTGTATGTGCTTTTCTATATTTACCTTAAGATAACTGCAAGTCTTTCTTCTGGTGGTACACACTTCCTCATGTTTGTGTTCTGACGTGAAATTGAAAGCCCAATTGTAGTCACCAGGTCAACAAAAGAATCATAGGTCATTCTAAAATAGTTTGTAACTTCTCTGGGTACGCTTTTAACTCTTCAATGAGGGTATAAAATTGACCCCTGATAAGCCTATGGCTGATTATTGGATGCACACAGTACTTTCTTGTACGTAATTCTTTTCTTATTTTGAGGAGCACAGCGATGACATATGCCACCTCCTCGACATCCATGATGGAACTGCCTGTGGTGGCCACGAAAAAGTGGCCCGTGTGCGGGATGTCACTGCATCCCTCTCCACTTTTTAGTGGCGCCTCGAAAAAGTGGCAGCCACAGTCCACTGAAAAGTGGCCCGTGTGCGGGGGCCTTACAGACACACACACACACACACACACACACACACACACACACACACACACACACACACACACACACACACACACACACACACACACACACACACACACACACGCACGCTCGGACGCACGCACGCACGCACGCACGCGCGCACTGAGAGAGAGAGAGAGAGAGAGAGAGAGAGAGAGAGAGAGAGAGAGAGAGAGAGAAGTAACAAGGAAAGTTAGGATCTTAATGACTATGCAGCCCATACAGTGGAGATACTTCTTGTTTGCCTGGGAATGCATATCCAATTCACATTAATTCTAGTGTATCCTGCCCATGAATCCCTTAAATTTCTCTATTATAGTGTTAACAACGTCCGTCCATGTTGAGTCAGTTCCACGTGGAGCAGATCTTGCATGTGAAAAAGTTTTCACATAATCTGCTGGTAAATTTTCTCATTTACAACTTCCAACCATGGTTGTGTGCCGAGTCCCTGTTAAGAGTAAGCAACTTTTTATGTAATAATTGTGAAAGCCATTCAGATTTTAAACACTTTAAGGAGCTGACCTCGTAGCCAACGAGTTTCTGCTAAAAAAGTCCCACAGCCCTCAGGCGAACCTGATACCTTAGTCTCCTGAACTCTTTTTATGTCGACGTATGTCTTTTTCAAGCGACCAAAATTCCACAGCAACTCAGGAAGTGGCCGTATTAAGGAGTTATTCCTAGAGAGAGAGAGATAGATAGATAGATAGATAGAGATAGATAGATAGATAGATAGAGAGAGAGAGAGAGAGAGAGAGAGAAAGAGTAAAATGATGTAAGATGGGGAAGAGAAAGAGGGAAAGAGAGATGGAGAGAAGAGTGAGGAGAGGAGGGGAAGAAGAGAATACTTCGAAAGAGAGAGAGAGAGAGAGAGAGAGAGACTTGGAATGGTAAGAACACTCAGGAGAAATACTGTTTTAAAAAAGGGAGTGAGAGAAGAAGCTGAAGCAGAGAGGAAGAAAACACGCAGGTGAAAAAATGGAACAATGTTATAGGAGTGACACAGGGATGGAAGCGCACACACACACACACACACACACACACACACACACACACACACACACACACACACACATTTTCTGAATATTTGTCGACCTATTTATCTGTGCCTGTCTGTGTACTGCCCCCTCCCCCACATTCTGTGTCCCTCTCTGGATCATTTGTCTCATCCCCAGTTTCCTTTTTCCTCCCTCCCCTTTCTTTATAGCTATCTTCCCTGTCCCTACCTTTCTCCCTCTCTCTTTCCTTTTCTTCGTCTATCTTCCCCTCTGTCACTCCCTCCTTACCTCACTCATCTTTTCTTTCTCCCTCCCAGTGACACAACTTTGTCTCACTTTTTTCATATGTTACATGTTTTACCTTTTTTTCTCCATTACTCTCTCCATATTTCTTTACTTGTATTAAATCCATTTCCTTCACTGCTTTCTTCCCCCAGTAATAACTGCATGCTCTTTTTCTCTCTCCTCTCTCCGTCTCTCCCTGTCACCCGAAATCTCTTCTTTCATTCCTCTCTTCCCACTGTCTTTCCCTCTCTCCCTCCCTCTCCCTCCACTTGTCGTCCCTTCTTAACATCCCCCTCCTCTTCCTTGCCCTAAAAATTAACCTATTTTCCTCCCACCCTTAATCTCTGCTTTCCTCAAATTTCTCCAATTTCTCTGTTTCTCTCCCTCCCTTTTTACTTGAATGTTACATTCATTCTACTCAGCCTCAATGCTTTCGTCTTATCCTGCGTAGTTCTTTCCTTGCGTCCTTGCCAGAATAACACACTTTCTTCCTCCTCCCTGTTACCTTGCCTCCTTTTCTAATTTTTCTCATTATCGTTCTCAGCATTCTGCTCCGTAGCTCTCTTTCCCACTTTCTCCTTTTGTTATCCCTATTTCTAAGTTTGCTCCTTTCCCATTTTCTCTCAGCTGTCTCCTCTTTTGTCTCTACTTCCCTGTCTCCCGGCCTTTCTATTCACATCTCCCTTATCTCTTTCACTTTCACACTGCTTGTATCTCATTTTACCTCTCACTGTCTCTTCTTGTCATACCGTTTTTTTTCTTAGCTCTCGTTGTTCTCTCCTTCCCTCTCCCCTTCTTATTTTCTCCGTAACTGTCCTCTCATAGTCTCATTTCTCATTTTTCCACTCTCTCTGCCTCTCCACCTGTCGCTCTCTGTCTTTTAACTCTCTCTCTCTCTCTCTCTCTCTCTCTCTCTCTCTCTCTCTCTCTCTCTCTCTCTCTCTCTCTCTCTCTCTCAGTGTAGTAAACCTTTTCCTAACTTGGTTTATGATATATTCTGTACTATTCCTGTATTAGTTGTCCGGACTACACGTAATTAGAGAGGTGTTTGACCTACAGAAACCCCTACATTAGTTGGCTGTGAACGAGAGTACGGAGGGTACCGGGTGTTGTTATGAAGTTGGAGAGAAAAATGGGGGGGTTGGGTGGGAGTGTGGGACTATGAGGAAGGGAGAAAGAGGGGATACCTCTCCACCGAGCAGTGTTACAAACACCTTAGTCCATGGAAAAGGAAACGAACTTATTCCGACGTCTGTACATTCTTCTACTGTACATAGGTAGGGTTAGGTAATACTGTCAGGGCCAACACAGATTAAAGGAAGGGGCAGTGTTATTCCATAGGATGAGGTTAATGGTTTATAACTGGAGATGTGAAGAGCATTCTAGGAATTAAGTGTTGTGCTGTAGGTTTAGGTTAGTTGTTTATATCTGGAGATGTGAGGAACATTTTGAAAACTAAATACTGTGATGTAGGATTAACTTAATGTTTTATATCCACAAATGTAAGGAACGTTTGAGAAGTTGCGGCATGTTTGTCAGATATTCTTCTTAGCTTACGAATTAGTTGTTGCCATTAATGTTACTGACAATAGTTAATTTAAGTGCGCTATTGCATGGGAAAATGTGAGTTCTCTCCTAGGCTCTGGAACATGCATTATTGCACAAGAAAATATCAGTTCTGTCTTAGGCTGTATAATATTCTATGTTGTTCTGGAGGTGGAGTAGGGGACCCTTCCACATCCAAGTCAGTCAGGTAGTGTGCAACAGCCAGTCAGAGAGAAGTGACAGACAGTGACTAAGAGTTAGTGTTGAATGGACACTGACAGAGAGAGTCAGTAACAGACAGAGTCAGTCAGTGAGCAAGAGACAGACAGGGAAAGTTAATCAGTGGAGGATGCAATAGTCAGAGAGTCAGTGAATGATAGTCAATCAGGGAATGGACAGTGAGGGAGGCAGCGTGAGAGGCAGAAGTGACAATGTTTAACTGAGCCTTGTCTGGAAGGAATAAAACCCTAATGTGTTCAGTGGCTTTTGATAAACATCCTTGCTTGTCTGTGTGTCATCTCCTCTATATTAGGTTGTGTCTCGACTGACAGTCACCAGGTGATGAGTGCAGGTATGTAATGTAGAAAGGCATTACATATCTGCAGTCGATGGTGTTCTCTTGGTCGAGGCTTTTTTACCATTAGTGTAGGTCTAGTTATTTGTCTCTTAGGACTTAGTATAGGTTAGCGATTTGTCTGTTAGGTGATTAGTTTTAGAGTCTTTATATTAGGCATTTTTGTTTATAAGGAATATAAGGTTTAAAATATAAAAAATTACAAAAAAATAATAAAAATAAAAATACAAAAAAATAAATAAAATGAAAATTATTATATATATATGTACGTGTGCATGAAAGTGTGTATGTTCATATGTATGGATGTGTGTGTGTATGTACAGTATGTATGTATGTATATATATATATATATGTTCGTATATATATGTATATATGTGTCAATGTATATACATATATATAATTTTGCCTTAATGACCAGGGGCTCCAGCCTCAATGGTCGATAGGCAAAAAAAAAAAAAAAAAAAAAAAAAATGTGTGTCATCATCAACATACCTCCGAACTCTACAGTGTAACAGTATCTTAAACCAATGAATGATTTTCAAGTATTATTACTTCAGTACATTTGAAACTTTACAAAAAGTACATTGTACATTAATAATGGAGTTCAAGTTTTTGTCCCATAGTCAATGACAGAACACGGAACAGTGCAAAAGTGGATGCTGAGTATTCACAATTTGTTTTCATATTTGGACTGACCTTGTGCATGCTTCCAATCACTGTTTTCATAGATACATTGCTTAATTCCCGTTAAGCCATCATCATCAAGTTTCTAACACTGAATCATCATCATCTAATTCCTATTTCTGAATTGTCATCGTCATCAATACTCTGACTGCTGGCTCTTTTATTCAATTAAGGATGAAGTGAAGCGGGGCCCAGAAAGCATGGAGAAATAAAAAATACAATAAACGGAGAACTACTCAACAATATCCCCACTGTTTTGGGTCACACACTGATTCTCTTGCCTTTCAAGTTACCTAATTAATGAGTACCTCACAAAGATGATCATCCACAATTTTATAGATGCACTGTGCCTTATCTAAAAGGCTGAAACAGTCAGGCGACAAACATTAACGGGCTCAAGACTGACCCCTGATGCATGCCAACATTCATGGAAAACTCATCACCCAAATCTCCATTCATTCTCACCCACATACATGGCCGTACAGTAACCATTCTAACCAGCCACTCCTCTATCCCATTTTTCTCATTGCCCACTTTACCCCCTCCCTAAGGGCTCTGTCAAAGGTCCTCTCCAAATCAACAAAGACAAAGTAAAGTTCTCTTTTCTGTTCTATATATTTTTCATGAATCTGTCAGACACTTTATATGGCATCAGTGGTCTTTTTGCCTGACATAAACTCAAACTGCATCTCATCAATATTCACACTTTCTGTAATAATTCCTTTTAAACTCTCTTCATTACCTTCATTGTGTGGTCGAATAGTTCCAGGCCTCTATAATGTCCACTCTCCACGGCATCACCCTTCCCCTTGTGCACATTTACAATCACACTCTTCATCCTTTCATCTGGGACAACACACTCATAATCGTATTATCAAATCAGTAACTGAACCCACTCCTGTATCTCCTGAGGCCTTCAGCATTTCAGCAGTCAACTCAGACACATTTGCCACCGTCTCCAGCTGCATCCTGCCAATTATCCTGCACACAGTAGCAGCATCAATCAAAGGTCAAGGCCAAACACTGGATCTACTGACCTTACCTGTTTCAGTAAGACTCCTCATTCAGCAACCGCTTAAAATGCTCTCTCCAGTCGTCTTTAATATAATAACCGTCCACAACTACCTATCCTTCACCATCTATCACACACTGCCTTCCTATGATGTCGCAGTTTTTCCTCTTCCTTTAATTTGCCACCTTAAACACCACATTTTTCATTTCAACGCTATTTGGGTTATCCAGAAAAAGTGTCTGTGTCTTAGATTTTTGCCCTGTATACCTCCTTTCTAGCACTACTTTTGCCAGCCAAGTATTCCTCTTTGTTGCCACCCCTTTACCATTCCCACAAAAGTCTTCTTTTCTCCTTAACTGCGGCTCCTGTAGCCTCATCCCATCACCATGTTACCTTATGTTTTGGAGGGCCTCTTGTCCAACCACACACTGAATCAGTAACTCTTGGAAGACTTGTTCTTGAGAGCTCTGCACTGTTCATTAGCACTTCTGTCAACAGCTCTCTTTTTAGCTACAACTCTACTCATCTCGCTATAGAAGGCATCTCTTACTGATTTTTTTCAACTTCCATATTTTCCTCCTGGGAGCATAGATCCTCTTCTTCAGCATCTGCTCCCTAAGCTACACGTCACATATCAATAATTTGTGTTGCTACACACACTCTTCGCTCCCTATAACTTTCACATCTCTCACCCACCTCCTATCAACCTTCCTGATCAGAAAAGTCAGTCTGGCTGCTATTTCCCCCAGATTCATATACAATCAACCTACTCTATTTTTTCCTAAAATCCATGTTGCACAAAGTCATGTTCATTGCCTCTCTAACTTTCAGTATCCTTTCCCCCTCCACATTCCTCATACCGTTCTGCATGTGCATCCCCCGTGTACCCCTTTATATCCCAGAGTACTTCACCCACATGACCATTTAAGTCTCCTCCCAAAACTACAGTCTCATCATCCTCCATACCTCCAACCACAAGAATCAAGTCATCCCTGAATCTATCTTTTCCTCCATCATCTTAACCAACCTGTGTAGCATGCACTGATATAATTGAAATCATGAGTTTACCAAACATTATTTTCACTGCTATAATCCCCTCATTCACTCTCATTACATTCATGACACATTCCACCCATTTCTTCTCAACCAGCACACCCACACCATCACATCCAACTACACTTCCCTGTCAAAATAGCTTATACCTACAGTCCCTCCCAGTAAGCATTCTACTGTAGCTCATCCTCCTCTACACCCTACTTCCTGTATGCAGCCAATATCCACCCGCCTCCTACTCGTCATTTCCACTGCGCCCTCAGCTTATCCCTTCAAACTACCCTCATTCCATGATGCCACTCTGAACCCCTTGGGTGGTATGATTTCCACGGCTTGCTGCTTTTTCTATCAATTATTTTGGTCATAATCGGGTAAGATAAAGGAGACAGATCATAGGCTCTGCTGACCTGCACAGTCCCAGGTATAGGCAAGGGACCTGTGACCCATTGCCCACCAACCATGGCCAGTAGGTGTGGCAGTGGTCTTGGTGCACCCTGCCAGGACAGCACCCTTCAAGCACACCTTGGTATTGCAACTGCCCCAACATTATACACCCACTGATAGTGCAGCCTTTTGGGAAACTACTCCCAGGTTTGGACCCGTCTCTGTTAGGCGAAAGTGGCAGCCTGGGAACCGCGGTCCCCTCTGTCACAGACCCAAGCCTCTTCCATTCCCAGCCCCCAAAACTACGTTCGCGAAGCCCACGCCACGTCCCTCCCTAGGTCTGCCATTAAGCAGAGAGGGCAAAATTATCATGAAATTACCAATATGCAGGGAATCGAACCCGGAACTCTCAGGTGAGAGCCAGGCAGCATACCACTACACCACGACCAGGTATGCTGCCTGGCTCTCACCTGAGAGTCCCGGGTTCGATTCCCGGCATATTGGTAATTTCACTGATGATTTTTCCTGTGTAAAAATACAGGTTCTCTCTTCAGAGAGGGCAAAGTTTTCTGGCCACATATCTTTGCTGGCATCAGTCCCTGTGACACAGTAGAGTACATTGCATGGTAAGTAAAGAACATGTACAGTAGTGCATGAGATAGAGAACATTGTATTTGAGGGTATGCTGGCCTACTCTCCATGTTAGTGTCAACAAAGAATATCCTGGTGACCAGTAATGCAAGAGTTTCAACTCTGCCTAACACTAATCACCAGCATTTCCATTCTCCTTGGAAGTACTGCCCTGATCAGCAAGTACTAGAATTGGAGCATGTGCGACTATGTGTGCCGTGTGCAAAATCGGCAGTTGTATGGAAGATTGTTTCCATGCCTACCATACCTCTGAACTCTTCTAGTTGACGGAAAAGATTGTCATTCATCCATCCATCCATCATCCACTACTGTGTTGCCCCATGAGAAGCGTAGGAGCCCGGGGCTAGGCATTTAAGACTGTAAATATGTATAAATATCCCGGTTTGGCATGTGCGAAAATATCAAATTAGTCCATGCCTACCATACTTATGAACTCTTCTAAGTGTCGGAAAAGATTGTCATCCATCCATCCATCATCAACTACTGTGATGGCCCATGAGGAACGTAGGAGCCCGGGGCTAGGCAAGTTGGCCCTGACATTTAAGATTGTCTATCAGTCTATTGCCAGACCTCTTAATCCCTTACAGGGTGGCCACAATCAAATCGCCTCCACGTCGCACTGTCCCCCACCATTTCACAGCCCTGCTCCCAACTCACATCCTCCTTTCTCATATACCTCTCCCCTCCATCCCTCTGCCTCATCTTCGTCCTCCCCCTCCCTCTCCCCCCCCTCCACCTCACTCAAATACACTCTCCTCGTCAGTCTGTCACCCTCCATCCTCTCCACATGGCCAAACCACCTCAGTGTGTTCCTCCTTATGCTTCATATCACATCCACATCCAAACCACAATGCTCTTTTATATCCTCATTTGTCAGTCTGTCTCTCCATGTGACTCCACAGGCTCCTCTTAAATAACTCATTTCCACTGCTCTCACTCTTGACTACTGTCCTTCAAACAACGTCCAAGCTTCACTTCCTTAAGTTAGAGTTGATATTACAATACTATCATGTAACTTTTTCACTTCCATGCTCACTTCCCTGTTTCTTATCACTGCTTTCAAGGAACCAGCAACCTTTCTTCTTTGTTGTACCCTTTCAAGCACTTCACCCTCCAAACTTCCATCCTTACACATCACACTCCCCAAGTACTTAAACGTACTCACATTTTCCATTTCCTCACCATTCAACCTCACTGTACATTCACTGGCTTCACCTCTCTCAAAGACCATCACTTTACTCTTCCCTACATTCACCTTTAGATTCCATTTCTAACACACATTCACAAACTCATCCACCAATCCTTGCAGCTCCCCTTCGTCTTCATCCAACAACACAATATCATCTGCAAACAACAGTACAGGGAATTTCCACACTACCCTCTCTCACTAGGGCCACTCCAACATCCAGTGTCCTACCTTGTATCTCTTTTATTACCCCATCCATGTACAGATTGAATAAACATGGAGACATAACACATCCCAGTTTCAACCCAACCTTCAAATAGAAAAATTCACTCAGTTCACCATCCACACGCACTGGAGCCTTATCACCATCATACATACTCTTCACAACATTCAACAACTTCCCATCTACTCCATATATTCTTAATACTTTCCACAATCTTTGTCTATCCACACTGTCATATGCTTTCTCCAAATCCATGAAGGCCACATACAATTTCTTTCCCTTCTCTAGAAACTTTTCCACTAAAGATCTATGAATGAATATCTGATCTACACATCCTCTTCCCTTCCTAAAGCCTCTTTGTTCTTCTCCAGCTAATTCCTCCGTTATTTCCCTAACTCTGTCAATAAGTAACCTACCATTCACTTTTCCTATTACACTAAGAAGACAAATGCCCTTATGGTTACCACACACTCCTTTTTCCCCTTTTCCTTTGTACAAGTGAATAATTGTACCTGACATCCAATCCTCCGGGACTCTACCTTCCTCCCAGGCCAATCTGCACATCTTCCACATCCATTCTACTACTATCTCTCCCCCATGCTTCAGGTTTTCACCACACACTCCATCAATTCCTGGGGCTTTCCCCAATTTAACTTTCTTCATTGCTTCCACAACTTCTATCCTACTGATTTCTTCCTGTCTTCTCACCTCCCTCCTTTTCCCAGACATTCCCCAGCCACTTATACTCGCATTACTTCCATTCTCTGTGTTCAACAATTCCTTAAAATGTCCTCTCCATCTGCTCACTTTTTCTCCCTTCTCCACCAGTAATCCACCATTTTTATCTTTCACTCCCCTACTAACTTCACTGCCACCCTGTCTTATTCTCTTCACCTCTTTCCAAAAAATTTTCTTACAGTTCCTCCACTTTACACTCAAATTCCTTCCAAATTCCTCATCGACTCTCTTCTTACTCTCTCTTACTAATCTTTTCACTTCTCTCTTCCTTTCTACATATAACTATCTCTTCCGCGTCTCAACTTTTTCCACGCCCCTATTTCTCATCCACTCATTGTATGCTTTCTTCTTTAGTGCCACAGTCTCTCTCACCTCTTCATTCCACCATGCTGTTCCTTGCACCCCCTTCCATCTTTTCTTCACCCCACACACCACATCACATGATGCACATAAATATCCTGGTTTGGTATGTACGAAAATGAAGTAGTGAATAGGGAGACAATGGTGAGTGATAATGCAGTGCAGTACATAAGCAAAAATGAAACTGACACTCTTAAAGAGCTTCTGAGTATACCAAATCTCCGAAAATTTCGGGAAATAATATACATATGTTTAAATACCCTGTTATAGTGTGTAAGGAAATAAATAATTTTGTGACAGTGAGAACGTAGAGAATAGTAAGCGACACTGTAATGTGCTACATACTATACTAGTAAAAGTGAAAGTGACGCTCACATTTCTGGATTATTATCGTATTATAAGACCAAAGGTAAGTATTTACGGAGACAGAAAATTACCGTGTAAGTGCATAACTTGTAATTAGTGGTAAAAAAATAAGTAAAGAAGTTTCCTCATGACTGAAAATTAGTAATTAGCTTGTTTCTTAGCATTGTAAAACACGAGAGTTACCTCTTGAACTTCGTCCGGCGTGTGGTGTGGTGGCCACTTGCAAAGCTGCCTGACTTCTTCCTGGGCCACCTGCATTCTTTGACTGCACAAAACACCTCCTCTTCAACATGCTCTCCCTCCGGCCCTACATCACCCCACAGCCCTCTAATTTACAAAGGTAGTGGAAAGATTGAAGTTTGTGTGACTCAAATTTAAACATGTTTGGTTAAGTGTAATTGGGCCAAAACAGTATGTAAAGACACCCTATTGTTAATTTATTAGCCACAATAGAGATGTGAATTAAAAAACACTGCTGCAGCCAAAGAGTTCATCCTTGTGTTCCATTAGGCCATGCTTCCTTTATGATGGTATAAATTTTTTGTTCCTTCACAACATGAATTAAATCAATGTATCAAACAAAACAAAAAAAGAGAAAGGACTTTTACGATGACTCACCTTGCTGTATGTGTTGTTGCTTCTTCCACTGATTAGACAGCATTAACTCGCCCTGTCCCATTGATGTATATATGCGCCCCGAACATTTTGTCACACTCAGTCTCGTTGACATATAAACGCCCTGCAATTACATTGCAGTCCAAAGTCCGGCGTGCTGGTCTACGGACCCAATAATCAGCACACCTTTCTTTGGGAAGGTTGTGGGTCATAATCGATTCCAGAAAATTCTCAGCCACCTCCACTTTTACGATACTGATGACCCTGCTAATGCTGGTAACACTGATAAAATGAGGAGAATAAGGATGGTATTTGATCACCTGTGTGGAAATTTCCACCCATCCTTCTATCCTTTCAGAGACCTTGTCATAGACGAGAGCCTCGTGTTGTGGAGAGGCAATATTTCTTTCCACCAGTACATACCCAGCAAAAGACACCGTTTTGGATTCAAGATCTTTATGTTTTTTTTTTTTTTTTATGTGAGGAAGAAGGAACCAAAGGCAATGAGCCCGCAAAACTGTTCCTTACAAGAGAAAAACAAAATACAAGAGAGAGCCAAATTCAAGATCCATTCATTTCAAGATGCCTGGATACACTGCGTTTGAAAGACTGGAGATCATAGGAAGCAGGAAATACAGACAGAGGGAGACATTTCCAGACTTGACCTGTTGCATAAATGAAGGACCGGGAGTAATGGTTAACTCTTGCATTAGAGAGTTGGACAGAAAAGGGGTGAGAGTTTGTTGCTAGACGGTGCTACGCACACGTCATAGAAGTGGAGGAATGCATGCAGACAGTTCAGAGGAACAGTGACCATTGAAGTAGCGATAGAAAAGAGATAAAGATTCAACATTGCGGTGAAGAGAAAGAGGTTGAAGGGAGTCAGTAAGAGGGGGAGAGTTAATGAGACGAAAAGCCTTTGACTCCACCCTATTGAGAAGAGCTGCATGTGGGGAGCCTCCCCACACATGAGAGTTGTACTCCACACAGGGGCGGATAAAACCCCTGTATAGAGTCAACAATTGTGCAGGGGCAAAGAAGGAACGGAGTCGGTTTAGCACACCCATTCGCTTGGAAGCAGATTTTACAAGAGATGTAATATGATCTCTCCAAGACAAGTCCCGAGCAAATGAAACCCCAAGCATGTTCAATGATGATGCAGGATTAAGTTGAGTATTATTAAACATAAGTGGGTATACCTGTGGAAGATTTTGTCGGATTGATAGGTGCAAAAACTGAGTCTTTGATGCATTAAAAACAACCAGATTATTTTTACCCCAGTCAGAGATACGAGCCAAGTCAGATATTAGGTGTGCCATAGCCTCATCCCTTGCCTGTTGAAGTAACTGCTGAGATGGACGTTGTGGGAATCGAATGGAAAGGTGAAGGGTGGAGTCATCAGCTTATGAGTGGATAGGGTTAGATGTACAGCTTAGAAGGTCATTGATGAATAAAAAGGAAGAGAGTTGGTGATAGGACAGAGCCCTGGCGAACACCACTGTTAATAGATCTAGGAGAAGAATGAAAGCCGTCTACAACAGCGGCTATAGAACGACCAGAAAGGAAGCTGGAGATGAAGGCACAGATAGAAGGATAGAAACTGTAAGGAGGCAGTTTGAAAATTAAAGATGCCAGACTCGATCGAAAGCCTTTGAGATGTCAAGTGCAATGGCAAAGCTTTCGCCAAAGTCCCGAAAGGAGGATGACCAGGAGTCTGAAAGGTAGGTGAGAAGATCGCCTGTGGAGCATCCCTGACAGAACCCATACTGACGATCAGAAAGAAGATTGTGCCAGGAGAGATGCTTTAAAATTTTTCTATTAAGAATAGATTCAAATACTTTTGAGATACAGGATGTTAAAGCAATTGGACGATAGTTAGAGGGTTGGGAATGGTCACCCTTCTTTGGGATTGGCTGAATGAGAGCAAACTTCCAGCAAGAAGGAAAGGTACAAGTTGACAGACAAAGGCGAAAGAGTTTGCCTAGGCAGGGTGTAAGCACAGAAGCACAGTTCTTGAGAACAACAGGAGGGACTCCATCAGGCCCATATGCCTTATTAGTACTGAGGCCAGCAATGGCAGAAAATACATCAGCTGAAGAAATTTTAATGTTAGCCATGAGGAACTCAGAGGGGGGAAGTGATGGAGGAACAGCACCGGAATCGTCTAAGGTGGAATTGGAGGAGAAAGTCTGAGCGAAGAGATCATCTTTATCAGTAGAAGAAATAGCTACAGAGCCATCAGAGTAGAAAAGAGGAGGGAAGGATGATGAGGTAAAGTTGTTAGAAAGGTTTTTGGCAAGGTGCCAGAAGGAGCGGGAAGAGTTCGAGTTAGAGAGTTGAGAGCATTTGTGACTGTAAGACTGGTTATGTGCAGGACATAGTCATGTACACTGGCGCACAGACAGACTTAATAGAAGATCGAAGTACTGGACTCTCAGGGGCCGTGTTGAAGACAGTGATAGAGGAGTACTTTCATCGTGGTCACATCTTGTAACTGAACAACTGGTACACTACCCTCCTTCTCTCTCGGTACCTCCACCTTCATGACACTGGAGTCTGTGGGACAGTCAAGAAAAACCGTCGCCATATGGTCAAGGTTGGGAGTAAACTTGACAAGAACGAGGTGGTTTTCTTTAAGGCAAATAATATCCTCGTTACCATATGGAACCACAACAGGGAAGTTTGTCTCCTGTCAAAGGTACACCGCCCCATCATGCACCGCACAGACTCTGTAGGTTACTGCAGCAACAGGAGGCACCACGCTTGGAAACTGGAGTTGGTACTGAACTACAATGTCAACATGAGGCAAGTGGACCAGTCTGACTCCATGATTTCTAGTGTGGAGTGTGCCAGGACCACGATGAAGTGGTACAAAAAGCTCTTCTTCCACTTGCTCAACATCATGGTCCTCAACGCACACTACCTCCATGCCATGGCAACGGGAACCTCTGAGACCTTCGAGGGGTTTGTGAGGGAGCTGTCTCTTGGAATTATTGGCAGGTACTCACAGGACAGGCCCCACCACCACACCTGCCCCTCCACTGCAGCCCAGACTCCCCTACGCCTCAAAGTACGCCACTTCCTCAGCAGCATCCCTCCTCAACCGAACCGTCCTAGACCCCAGTGCTGCTGTAACGTATGCAAGCACTCTAAAGTAAGACCAGCCAGTCAGAGGAAAGACACAAGGTACAAGTGTGTAGACAGCAGTGTAGGGTTGTGCCTCGAGCCATGCTTCAGGGAATATCGCACCTTGGTACATTATTGATGCTGTGTGTGCTTGCGATGATGCACACTATAAAAGTAAGGTCTGTACATTTGCGATAATATGACGCTCAGTAGAATAGTATGACCTGTAAATATGTGATAACAGTTATATAAAGTGGAAACGGGTGTAATGGTAGTGGAAAAGTATTATATAAATTGAAAAAGAGAATGCAAGTTGAAACAACAGTCACAGTGAGTTCACCTACTATGTACAACACATATGCACTAATACTGTATTACACTTAATTCAATTGTTAGGCCCGTAAATGTGTGATAACAGTTATATAAAGTGGAAACAGGTGTAATGTTAGTGGAAAATTATTATGTAAGTTGAAAAAAAAGAATATAAGTTGAAACAACAGCCATAGTGAGTTCGTTGGCTATGTAAATATGCAATAATATTATGCTAAATATAATCGTAAGGCCCGTAAATATGTGATAACAGTTATATAAAGTGGAAATGGGTATAATGTTAGTGGAAAAGTATTATGTAAGTTGAAAAAATGAAATATATGTTGAAACAACAGGCATAGGAAGTCATATGTGACCGATTTTGGCTTTCACTATGCTCTGTCGATGGAAAAATGCTTATTTTGCCATATTTTGGGGAAAAATCAATATATTCTTATACAACATGTTATTTTGTATCAAATTAATGAATATCTATCTCTTCTGAGTGATTTCCAATACTTACCTCAGCCATAGAAAACGGGACAGCAGCCGAGCACCTCCAGAGAACATGGTACCAGGTGCATGAAGGGTCACCTGTTTAGACCACTTCTAGGATCAGGTGAGCACTTTCTCTGTGATCTGTCATCGTTTCTCACCAAAAGCGGAGGTGTGAGTAAACAAAAAAAATAATAATCCAAAATCTGCCGGGACTGGGAGGGGGGCAGTCGTGAAAAATCTGCGGGACAGGGCAGGTTAACAACTCTTACCACCAGCCGCTATAGCAAAGCTGGTATTGTTTTCAATTTGTTTCAGACCAAATTTTTTGTTATATCTGATTCAGCAGAAGACTCCCAACCATTCAAAACTGACAATTTATTTATTATTCGCTGCACCCAATACTTTTATCTAGGTAGCTTATTTACATCGGCTGGATCCACATCAACCTCAATTAATGGCCATGCATGAGCGAAGATGTGTCATATATTAAAATTCATCTCATTTTTAACCCACGCCGTCCCGGCGACGTGAATTAATGCAGCAACATTGCAAGGTCCCTAATTTGCACAATTTTCAATTTTCGCGAGTGATTTCGCGAGTGATTTTTGGCACGTATACACGGGACACCTTCCTCTATTCCTCTACAAGATGCCAAGCAGGAACAATGCCTTACACCGCATAACCTCTCCCCCCCCCCTGCACGCCATTGTCTCGGCAATTCACCTGTTACCAGTAACCTGGCCAATAAAGACATTCAGGGCCAGAGTGATTCCCTAATCGATGACAATGTGGAGGACAAAGTTTACATAGCATTAGAGGAAGAAACAGTCAGAAATGATGATCAGGTAATGTGGGAAAAAAAAGGTCATGAATGGTGATGAGTTAGTGAGTGAAACAATGCTTATAATGCCTATATTACTGTTTGAAAACCAATATACTCTTGTACTACATATAAATTCATACCAAGTAAATAAATAAATACTGTTTATGAGTGGATAAAATAGTTACCCTCCCATAGAACTCGTTTTCTTTGGTGCCAGCCTGTTAGAAAACCCAGTCAGGTAAGGAAGTACTCGCACCTAAATCGGGTACTTTAAACCTCCGGCGAGCGATTTCTCTATGAATATTCGATGTTTCTCACCAAAAGCGGATGTTTGAGCCAAAAAAAAAAAAGGTCCAAAAACGTCGGGATTTGGCTGGTTAACCCGACCCATCCCGATGTTTTTGGACCTTTTTTTTTTTTTGGTTCAAACATCCGTTTTTGGTGAGGAACATCGAAAATTCATAGAGAAATCGCTCACCGGAGGTTTAAAGTACCCGATTTAGGTGCGAGTACTTCCTTACCTGACTGGGTTTTCTAACAGGCTGGCACCAAAGAAAACGAGTTCTATGGGAGGGTAACTATTTTATCCACTCATAAACAGTATTTATTTATTTACTTGGTACGAATTTATATGTAGTACAAGAGTATATTGGTTTTCAAACAGTAATATAGGCGTTATAAGCATTGTTTCACTCACTAACTCATCACCATTCATGACCTTTTTTTTCCCACATTACCTGATTATCATTTCTGACTGTTTCTTCCTCTAATGTTTGTCCTCCACATTGTCATCGATTGGGGAATCACTCTGGCCCTGAATGTCTTTATTGGCCAGGTCACTGGTAACAGGTGAATTGCCGAGACAATGGCGTGCAGGGGGGGGTAGAGGTTATGCGGTGTAAGGCATTGTTCCTGCTTGGCATCTTGTAGAGGAATAGAGGAAGGTGTCCCGTGTATACGTGCCAAAAATCACTTGCGAAATCACTCGCGAAAATTGAAAATTGTGCAAATTAGGGACCTTGCAATGTTGCCGCGTTAATTCACGTCGCCGGGACGGCGTGGGTTAAAGAAAAATAGAGACATTACCTTTTATGTTAACCCACCCCGTGCCAGTGCCGTTTTAAAATGGTCTGACGTAATTGCGTGCTCAGTGCCAGTGCCGTTTTAAAACGGTCTTGATTTCAAAAGATCATTGTGACCACAATTTTCAAGCTTGGTGCGCAAAAATTGGTGTGCTTGTAGGGCAACCCTTCCTCTATCTGCCCTCAGGCAGCCTGACCCATACACCCACGAGCTTCCGCCTCATGCTTGCTCTGCCTCACTCTGCTTGTGTCAAGTCATACAATGCAGTGATGTCTCGCCATGGTCTCTCTGACGGGGAGATTCAGGACCTCCTGAGGATTCCCTACACTGGGGAAAGTGATCTGGATGATGACACGCAGGATAGGGACTGAGGAGGAAAATAGTAGCGATGACAAAATTCCCTCACCTAGAAAATCCAGGTATGTGGGCTACACAAGGGCAACACATGGTAGGAGGGACCTGCACGTCGTTACCTTTCACATCACGACGGTGAGGAGGAAAGGGAGGAGGAAGGTAGTCCTGCAGTTGAGGCGTGGTTGGGGAGGCAAAGAATTTCACCATTTGGGAAGGAAAGTGTGAGGAGGAAGTGTAGAAGATTTGGGAAAGTTCCATTGTTGGGGGAGAGTGACTCATCTCGCCTGCACTCTCCCTTGCCTCCTCGTGACCCAGCTCAGCCCAGCACCTCAGGACAAAGTCTTCCCACCTTTCCCACACCCAGCATCTCACGTGAAACTCTTCCCCCATTCCCCACACTTCCCCATGCTTCCCCACAGCCCGAGGAACATGCAGGCGATGATGATGAGGAGGAGGAAACGACGTGAGAGTGAGAGGGCAGTAGTGACTTTGTCCTCCACATTCACCTGTTCACCCACGAAAATGAGGCTGGGTGTAGTGTCCCTGAACTTCATCATACCTCCAGTAGGCTTGACTTTTTCAGGAACTACTTTCCTGTGGAGTTTGTTTTGAAGATTGTGACCCTGACCAACGCCTTTGCTGCATTTGAAAGTGGGGAAACAGCACAGACACGACACAGCCGATTGTTTGAATCTGACGTGACCCTGGGTGAAATGTATGTGTTCCTAGCACTTGTGCTTTTGATGGGGATATTAAAAAAAAAATCAGCTTCCCTTGTATTGGACTGTGGATACAGTAATGGTGACACCATTTTTTTGTAAGGTGATGGGAAGGAATTGTTTTCGGTACATCCTGAGCCGTCTTCATTTTTTTGACACCCTTGACCCTGCTAACGCAAACAACACGGACAGGATGAGGAGGATACTTCTGGTTTTTTATCACCTTCGAGGGAAATTCCGTACCTCCTTCTCTCCATACCAAGACCTCGTCATAGACAAGAGTCTAGTGCTATGGAGAGGTAATATAGCTTTTAGTCAGTATATCCCCAGCAAAATCACAGGTTTGGCTTCAAAATCTTTGTGATGTGCGACTATAAGACTGGGTATGTGCAGGACATAGTCCTGTACACAGGTGTTCAGATGGACATCGCAGAAGATAGAAGTTTGAGACTCTCAGGGGCTGTGGTAAAAACGATGATCGAGGAATACCTTCATCGTGGACACATCTTATACCTCGATAAATGGTATACAAGCCCCCTTCTCGCCAGGTACCTTCACCTGCACGAAACTGAACTGTGCGGCACAGTAAAGAAGAACCGTCGGCAAATGGTGAAGGTGAGGAGGAAGCTTCAGAAAAATGAGTTTTTTTTTACAAAGCACATAATATCCTCACAACAGCATGGCACCACAACCATGAAGTATTCCTCCTCTCGTCTGTTCATCGGCCCCTTGTACACCACACAGACAGTATAGATTTCAGGGCAGAAGGGCGGCGCCACGTCTGGAAACCAGAACCTGTCTTGGCATACAACGTGAATATGCGACAGGTGGATCAATCAGACGCCATGATTTCTAGCGTTGACTGTGCCAGGCCCACGATGAAGTGGTATAAAAAATTAATCTTCCTTCCCCTCGACATCACCGTCCTCAAAGCTCACTATCTCCACGCACAGACCACTGGCATCCAAGAGACATTCGAGGGCTATATTCGCGAGCTGGTGTGGGAGATAGTGAGTGAATATGGTGAAGATAGAAGTGCTGCTCGCCACTGCCATACTGCCGTCACACCTCTCTGCCTCATCTCTAGACACTTCCCCAAAATCGTCCCTCCAAGTGCAACACGTCCCCAGCGGTGTTACGTGTGTGCAAACAGCACTGTACGGCCACATACTCAGAGGAAGGACTCAAAGTATATGTGTGCAGAGTGTGATGTGGGACTGTGTGTATACCCATGCTTCGAGGAGTACCACAGTCTATCAAACTATTGAGAAACAATAGTGTGGTAATGACGAGCGAAAAAAAGATGCTCAAATATGTTGTAAATACGAAAAAAGACGCTCAGGAAGTGTTATTATAAGTACTGCATACAGTGATGACATGTGAATATTTTCTCGTAAGTGTAAGGACTGAACGTTGTGGAGTAAAGTTTTACGTATGTTCTCGTAAGTGTTAGACGATATATTCATAGTGAGAGGATCAAAAATACTCTGGTAATGTCTGTGTATGCTGAAGGCATGTTGTAAATAATTTACTGTAAGTGAAAGGGCTGTACATTGTGAAGTCAAGTTATGCATATTTTCTCGTAATTGCAAGACAACGCATTCGCAGTGATATGTATATCGTTGCATGAGTAAGTGATTTTTTGTCCCCAAAAAACAAAAATTTTTAATGAAATAATAAGATTTTTTTTTGTGTGTGGGTCACGTTGGCGAGAATACCTGAGTTTACCTTGCATAGAAAACAGGTTTTCTCTCACTGCCACTGGGGTTTCCCTGCCAGCTCACATCTGCTGGCTGCCTGGGACACTACGAGAAACGCACTTCAAGCTTCCAGTGAGTTTTTTTATGGTCATAATCGTTTTTTTCACATCAAAATCTATCATTTTAGCCAAAAAAATATATATATAAAATCTGCCGGCACGGGGGTGACACTTAGGGCTGGGAGTGGCCGGCACATGGTGGGTTAAACATAGAGTCTTTGATGCTGTCTTTATGACGTCCATCCTGTATGGATGTGAGGCGTGGCTTGACAGTGACATGAAACCAGATATAAAGTAATTAAAAAGCTGTTGGGAGTGCATATGTCTACATGTAATGATTTGTTAGTTTCAAATAGGCTATCCACCTCTTCCCGCCCTTGTGAGACAAAAAGAGAGAAATATTTTTATAACTGAACAAGAGAGAGAAAAAATGATTGACAACCCATTGATGTATGCAGTTTTAAAGACAACTAATATTAAAATAAAACTAGTATTTATATTAAACATTTGATTATTGATGAATTAGACAACATTGTCTTGCACCAGGAAAAACTAAAGAATGACATTATTCAGTCTGGATCATCCAAAAGAACCGTGTATAAATAACTTATTCTCAGTTATGAAATACATGAAATTTATCGCTCTAAGCAATATGTAAATGATGTGCACAGAACATCCTTTACCAGATTTTGAATTAGTGGACATTAGTTGGCGGCAGAACCTGGCAGATGGAGTAGACGTGGGTGAGGCCGACTACCATTGGAGGAACGTCTGTGTCCATGTGAGGCCATAAAGACTGAATTTCATGTACTTGCATTGTGTCCAATGTCACAATTTATTCGTCATACCTCTGGTTTTACCAGCGTAGGTCACTTAATGACCAAACCATATAGTGTTGTATGTGAGATTATTCATAAGTTGCATTATATCTGTGCATAATTTATGACTGCCTTCAGAATCTAATGATGTGCTGTAATACTACGACTGTTTGTGTTCTGATTTGTCTCTTTTTTTTTTCTGAAGTTCAAGTTAATTATAATATTATGGACCATTAAGTAAATCACCTGACTGTACTGTGGATCTTTTTACATTGTGTAATAAACTTAAACCAATATTTTTTTGGATCTTTTTACATTGTGTAATAAACTTAAACCAATATTTTTGTTTATGTTGATTTCTACACTAAATCTGATCAATGTCAATGCGTAGATTCCGAATATGCTAGTTGCTTTTGTGTAAATCTAGAGTTATAGGAATTATGCAACAACATATGTATCATACAAGGACAGAAACTGCAACTTGTTACCATTTCGAGAATGTTGAGAATGCCAAAGAATTTTTATGTTTTCGGGTGCATATTATGAACATAACTAGAAAATGAGCAAACAATAACACAACTAGAAATGCACTTTTGATCATGACTTTCTTCTGTAGCTGTGACGACAATCGTGCAACAATCCCCAAATATAATCACCAATCATCGCCTCGTTCCACCTGAACTCCGATCAATTCCAGTTACACATTGTGAAAATGAAAGAAGGCTATGACAATGTGAAGTTTTGTCTGACAAAGATCAAGTACTCAGATCACAATTAGGAGGTTTGTGGGGATTTCATAATGATTTCGTTTTAACTTGGAATGCAAGGCAGTTATACGAAGTACTCGTATTTTTTTAATTTTTTGGTACAGCGAGGGCAATGCAGAACATTTCATGAGGAAACACTGGCCTCGCAGAGAGTCTTACACCAAGCTCATGCAGTGTTCTGAGAGTTCCACTGATCTCCAGAGAGAAGTTATTGCTACCGCCGCTACATATAAAACCTGGTAAACAATTCGTGAAAGCCATCAGCAAGGATGGCGACGCGTTTCTGCATATCCAATCAGCGTTTCCCAAGCTGAGCGTGGCAAAGGTGACGGCTGGCATATTCGCCGGGCCGCAAGTTCGAAGAGTCCTTGCAAGTCGTGAACTCCAGGGTGAAATGACCCATGATGAAAAACTTGTTTGGAATGCTTTCAGAGGGGTTATGGAAGGTTTTCTTGGCAACCAGACGAGAACAAGTTCCGCACAGCTCATCGATAACCTGGCATGGATGCAGAATGTCAATCAAATTGCACTATCACTTTCTTCAAAGGCAACTTGGGTGCAGTCAGTGAGGAGCATGGTGAATAGTTCCACCAGTACATTCTGCTGATGGAAACCAGATATCAGGGAATGTAGAACGAGGCGATGATGGGTGATCACGTTTCGGGATTGTTTTATGGATGTCATCACAGCTACAGAACAAAGTCAAGATCAAAAGTGCATTTATAGATACTATATACCCTGCATTCCTTGTGATGTTACTGCTTGCTCATTTTCTAGCTATGTTCATAATATACACCAGGAAATATAAAAATTCTGTGACATTCTCAACATTCTCGAAATGGTAACAAGTTGCAGTTCCTGTCCTTGTACGATACATAAGTCGTTGCATAATTTCTGTAAGTCTAGAGTCACACCAAAACAAATAGCATATTCGGAATTTATGCATTGACATTAATCAGAAATAGCTTAGAAATCAACAAAGCAAGAAAATGGTTTTAGTTTGTTTCACAGTGTAATCTACCACCTATATCCTTCACACATCCACATTTCTTTCCATTATCACTTCTACATTTCCGCACCTCTTTCCAGAATAACTTACTATTTTCAGAGTAATTTGCATTCATTTTTCTTACAAGATCATAATTTATTTTCTTCTGTTTCCTCTTCATTGGCCCCTTTTTCTGTACGAACTTCTTGCTCCCAACATCTTCAGTACTTATTGCAACAGAACCCCTGTCCTTTATCCACTCTAGCCACTTCCTCTTTTCCATCACTGCTGTCTTAACCTCTTCATCTCACCATGCCATATCTTTCTTTTTTGTTGTTACTCTTGCAACACCACACACTGCTTTAGCATTCCTAACTATGCATCGCCATATGCATTCCGCAAGCTGTCCAGATCCATTTATTTCCGGTTCAATAATTCTAACTCCCCCATACTTTGGCCCCGTATTCAACTGCCATTTTTTTTAACTTCGGCTTCTGGGCTCTCAGACTCTCACCATGATTTATCCTCTTTCCCTTGGTCCACCTCACTCCTCTCAGCTTCATCTTTCATACCACAATCATATGATCTGACAAACCTCCACATACTCTCACTGCCCTCGTATCAGCAACATTACCCAGCATGGATTTCTCTATGAGCACGAAGCCTAATCAGTCAGGCTCCTTTGAGCACACTCTCCATTCCCTATATATATATATATATATATATATATATATATATATATATATATATATATATATATATATATATATATATATATATATATATATAAAATCAGCCATTTGATGTCCACTGCAGGACCACTCTATCCTAACTGAAGTAGGGATGATACAGCCAATGTAAGTCTACCAAGTGGCTTAGGCTGTCTGGTAGAGATTGTATGTAGGGTGAGAAGTGCTTGTAAGTGTGATTGTAATTTTGGAGTGGCTTTGGATGTGTGTGGAGTCTATGAACCAAGTGAAATCGACCCGCACAAGCCGACTGGGTGAAACCATATTTTGTAGTAGGCAACACTGGTCCAACCACAGCATCCCTTACGTCCTCCAAAGCAGTAAGTGGTCAGGTGAATACTCCTAAAGTTTATTTCTCTGGCTGGGCACGAACCCTGGTTCTCCCATGAACGAAAACACACACTCTACCACTGTACCACAGAGACTCCGTATATATATATATATATATATATATATATATATATATATATATATATATATATATATATATATTTATTTATTTATTTATTTACATATCATCATCATCATCATCATCAGCCATTGAGGTCCACTGCAGGACCGGCTAATCCCTACCGAAGCAGGGACGATACAGCCAGTGTATCTCTACCAAGTGGCTTAGGCTGTCTGGTAGAGACTGTACTGTATGTAGGGTGAGATGTGCTTGTGAGTGTGATTGTAGTGTTGTAGTGGCTTTGGATGTGTGTGCAGTCTGTGAACCAAGTGTAATCGGCCCGCCTTAAGCCGACTGGGTGCAAGCATACTGGTATGCGACACTGGTTCAACCACAGCACCCCTTACATCGCCAAAGCGGTCAGTGGCATGGTGAACGCTTCCCAAAGGTTTTACAACTCTGGCGGGAGGCGAACCCGCGTCCACCAGGATGCAAGACACACTCTACCAATGTACCACAGAGTCTCTCTCTCTCTCGATATATATATATATATATATATATATATATATATATATATATATATATATATATATATGTATGTATGTATGTATGTATATATATCATCATCATCATCATCAGCCATTATAAGTCCACTGCTGAACAAAGGCCTCCCCCAACCTTCTCCACGAATTCCTTGGCTGAGCCAATCTTTGCCACGTTTTCCCCTTCAAATTTCTCTATCTCATCTCTCCACCACCTGTCTGGCCTTTTTCTGCTACGCTTACCATCTCTTGGTGTCCAGTCAGTCAACCTCTTGCTCCATTGATTATCCCTTGTTCTTGCTTCATGGTCTGCCCACCTCCATTTCTGTTCTTTTATAACTTCTATAATATCTTTGACTTTAGTCTGCTCTCTCACCCAAGTTGATCTTTTCCTGTCTCTTAAAGATATTCCCAACACTGACCTTTCCATTGCTCTCTGAGAACGAATTAATTTATTTTCCATCGATTTTGTCAGTTTCCAAGTCTCACAACCATACGTCATAGCTGGAATTATACAATCGTTATATACTTTTCGTTTCATGCAAACTGGCAAGCTACTTTTCATAATGTCTCTATGTTTACCGAAAGCTTTCCATTCAATTGTAATAAGTCTTTTTATTTCGCTATCGTTATCTTTCTTTAATTTTAGTATTTGTCCCAGGTAATTGTACTCCTCAACTTCTTCAAGAATTTCTCCACTTATTCTTATGACGCTCTTTGGTGTTTGAGAATTAATCATTACTTTAGTTTTACTCCAGTTCATCTTTAGCCCTACTTTGAGACTTTCTCTGTTCAGGGCATTTAACATTTCTTGCAACGTCTCTGCTTTTTCTGAGATTAGAACAATGTCATCTGCAAATCCTAAATGGTTTAGCTTTTCTCCATCTATGTTTACTCCTTTGTTTTCCCAGTCTAGCTTTCTGAAAATACTTTCTAGGCATGCTGTAAATAACTTTGGTGAAATTGTATCTCCCTAACGCACGCCCTTCTCAATCTTAATTTTCTCTGAGTCCTTATGTAATTTAACTGTAGCAGTTCCCTCTTTATATATGTTTTCGAGCAGTTTTACAATGTTCTCATTCACTCCTTGTCTCGCAATGACTTTATAATTGCTATGTACTCCACTGAGTCGAAAGCCTTTACGTAATCAACAAAACCTTAAGCACAGTGGTTTATTATATTCTGTAGTTTTCTCAATTAGATGATTCATTGTGTGTAGATGATCAGTGGTCGAATACCCGCATCGGAATCCTGCCTCTTCACGAGGTTGGTTTTCCTCCAAATTTGAAGCTATTCTGTTTATAAGGATTTTAGTGAATAGTTTGTAAATGACTGATAGCAAGCTAATATGAGTGTAAAGTGGAGGGACTGTAAGAAAATGTTCTGGAGAGAAGTGAAAAGAGTAAGACAGGGTGGAAGTGAAGTTAGCAGGGGAGTGAAAGATAAAAATGGTAGATTACTAGTGGAGAAGGGAGAAAAGTGAACAGATGGAGAGAACACTTTAAGGAATTGTTGAACGTAGAGGATGGAAGAAATACGAGTATAAGTGGCTTGGGAATGGCTGGGAGAAGGAGGGAGGTGAGAAGACAGGAAGAAATCAGTAGGATAGAAGTTGTGGAAGCAATGAAGAAAGTTAAATTGGGGAAAGCCCCAGGAAATGATCCAGTGTGTGGTGAAATGCTGAAGCATGGGGGAGAGATAGTAGTAGAATGGATGTGGAAGATGTGCAGATTGGCCTGGGAGGAAGGTAGAGTCCCGGAGGATTGGAAGTCAGGTATAATTATTCCCTTGTACAAAGGAAAAGGGGAAAAAGAAGTGTGTGGTAATCATAGGGGCATTTGTCTTCTTAGTATAATAGGAAAAGTGTATGGTAGGATACTTATAGACAGAGTTAGAGAAAGAACAGAGAAATTAGTTGGAGAAGAACAGGGAGGCTTTAGGAAGGGAAGAGGTTGTGTAGATCAGATATTCATTCTTAGATCTTTAGTGGAAAAGTTTCTAGAGAAGGGAAAGAAGTTGTATGAGGCTTTCATGGATTTGGAGAAAGCATATGACAGGGTGGATAGACAAGGATTGTGGAAAGTGTTAAGAATATATGGAGTAGATGGGAAGTTGTTGAATGCTATGAAGAGTATGTACGATGGTGCGAAGGCTGCAGTGCCTGTGGATGGTGAACTAAGTGAATTTTTCTCTTTGAAAGTTGGTTTGAAACAGGGATGTGTCATGTCTCCATGGTTGTTCAATCTGTACATGGATGAGGTAATAAAAGAGGTACAAGGTAGGGTAGGGTAGTGGATGTTGGAGTGGCCCTGGTGAGAGAGGATAGTGTTTGGAAACTCCCTGTACTGTTGTTTGCAGATGATACTGTGTTGTTGAGTGAAGACGAAGGGGAGCTGCAAGGCTTGGTGGATGAGTTTGAGAGAGTGTGTAAGAAACGGAATCTAAAGATGAATGTAGGGAAGAGTAAAGTGATGGTCTTTGAGAGAGGTGAAGTTAGTGAATGTACAGCGAGGTTGGGTGGTGAGGAATTGGAAAATGTGAGTACGTTTAAGTACTTGGGTAATGTGATGAGTAAGGATGGAGGTTTGGAGGGTGAAGTGCTTGAAAGGGTACAGCAGGGAAGAAAGGTTGCTGGTTCTTTGAAGGCAGTGATAAGAAACAGGGAAGTCAGCATGGAAGTGAAAAAGTTACTACATGACAGTATTGTGATACCAACTCTAACGTACGGAAGTGAAGCTTGGACATTGTTGGAAGGACACAAGTCAAGAGTGAGAGCAGTGTAAATGAGTTATTTAAGAGGAGCCTGTGGAGCCAAGTGGAGAGACAGGCTGACGAATGAGGATATAAAGGAGCGTTGTGGTGTGGATGTGGATGTGATAGCAAGCGTTATGAGGAACACACTGAGGTGGTTTCGCCATGTGGAGAGGATGGAGGGTGAAAGACTGACGAAGAGAGTGTATGTGAGTGAGGTGGAGGGGGGAAGAGGTAGGGGAAGGCCGAGGATGAGATAGAGGGATCGGGTGGAGAGGTATATGAGAGAGGGGGGTGTGAGTTGGGAGCAGGGCAGTGAAATGGAGGTGGAAAGGGCGACTTGGAGGCGATTTGTTTGTGGCCACCCCAAACGGGATTGAGGCGTCTGGCAATATATATAAATATATATATATATATATATATATATATATATATATATATATATATATATATATATATATATTGTTGATATATAGATATATTGTTTTTTATATATATATATATATATATATATATATATAGAGATAGAGAGAGAGAGAGAGAGAGAGAGAGAGATTGATATATATATATATATATATATATATATATATATATATATATTTGAAAATGTGTCTGTTCCTATCTTGATATCCTTCACCTATAGTGAAGGCCTGGCCATACATTAGGCCGGTAACATGTGTCCAAATCTTAACCATTAATGAATACAGGCACAGGTGACCTTAAGATGGCAAAAATAGGCTCCTTCATAATTTGCCCATAAGATAGTAGAATAACGGTGGTTCCGTAACGGTCGAGATTTCGGCACATTGAAAGAGCACTTGATTTTTTATTTTTTTATTTTTTTATTTATTTATTTTGGCTTAGAATTCCCCCAACCATCATTTCCCAATGTTATCCCTTTTCCTCCCGCGACATGCTGCATATATTGCACATGATCCCAGAAAAAATCAGTGTGCAGAACATGCTAATACGTCCCACACTTACAAATCAAATACTTTAACACATTTTATTCCTACATCTCATACTGACACACTTCACGTAACAATGCCACACAACATACTAGCATACAACATACTACCACGCCTCTTACTACTTCTTTGCTTTCTAACACACACACACACACACACACACACACACACACACACACACACACACACACACACACACACACACATGAAAAGATAGGACAAATATATCATTTTCAATGGAGTTCAATATTGCTGTCATCATCGATTAAGTCGTTCCCAGCTGAGTCTCAGTTGGTTGGTGTAACTGGTTGTTGTAATTGAGAGGAATACTTTGATGTTCTTATGGTCGATTTAGTAGCATCCAGGTGCATCGAAATTGGTAGGTATAATTGTTTTTTTTTTGTAGTCGGTCTTAATCTGCTACAGAGCCAGGGGGGATCCCGTGAGCACTCGCTGCCCGTCAACGGCCCTGGGATACTATTGTATCAATAGCAGAATCAAATATTTCTCTTGTAAGAGCACTTATTTCCCCTTTCAGGTGTTTGAAGGAGTTATAATGACGATGATATGTTTTCTTTAATGTCTTCCACAATTCTGTTTTGAAAAATCCTTGACTTAGGAATATTCTTATGATCTGTTTGATACTTGTAGTAAACTTTTCCAAATTTGTCCTTGCCTTAGCGACCCGTAGTAGTTGAGACATGTATACACCATATGCGGGAACTCTAGGTATGTTTCCCGACAAATTTGGGTATGATACAGTTTCTAAATTATAATTATCCCTTTTATCATAGATTTTTGTTGATATGATTTTGTTTTCTATTTTGATATTAATTCCCCAAAAGCTTACTTGGCAGCGGTCGGTGTTTTGTTTATTTAATACTAGTGCTTCTGGATATATTTTCTTATCCTTTCATTCATTTCTACAATCCTCACTACAAAACCGTGTCTGCAACTGAATAAATTGATTAGTAACCTTATTGTATAATTTTTATTAGTAATATTTAAGGGATCATTTTAAAGGGTATTGAAGGTAACAGCCCCCCATCTCCAGCCTGAGGATATGAGAACCCACCTAATGATGCTACCAATACAAGATGATTATAGCCTCTTGACATAACACATGTCAAATTTTACGTTGATTAACCAGTTTCTTTTTATTCTGATGGAGATACTCTGACCCAATATGTGCGGGTGAGAGTGTGAAGAATCAATTGCCGCATCGTAGCAATCACTTTTGGCATCCCCCCCCTCCAAAAAAAAAAAAAAAAAATCTAGGAACCATATTGTGATCATGGGTTGCCAGGTACATCAACCGTTCTGAGAACTTCACCAAAAGAAAATGGAATTGGGCAACCTTGGATTATATACTATGGTGCCCATTGGTTGTTCTTTAGAGTTGAAAGAAGAGTCATGACAAAAGAGATACATCGTTTCTTCTTACTTTCACCCCTCCACATCAATTCAGAAAAGCTAGTTCTGAAGCAAACGAAATTATTGACATGCTAGATGTCAAAAAGTTACGCAGTCAGCGTGTATAGGTAGTATCCTTGGGTCGTTCTCATTTTTCTGGAAAGGGTGAGGGAGGATGATGGCTAAGGTGTTCGAATACTCCGTAGTCTATAAGGGAAGAGGTTGTGTAGATCAGATATTCATTCTTAGATCTTTAGTGGAAAAGTTTCTAGAGAAGGGAAAGAAGTTGTATGCAGCTTTCATGGATTTGGAGAAAGCATATGACAGGGTGGATAGACAAGGATTGTGGAAAGTGTTAAGAATATATGGAGTAGATGGGAAGTTGTCGAATGCTGTGAAGAGTATGTACGATGATGCGAAGGCTGCAGTGCGTGTGGATGGTGAACTAAGTGAATTTTTCTCTTTGAAAGTTGGTTTGAAACAGGGATGTGTCATGTCTCCATGGTTGTTCAATCTGTACATGGATGAGGTAATAAAAGAGGTACAAGGTAGGGTAGTGGATGTTGGAGTGGCCCTGGTGAGAGAAAATAGTGTTTGGAAACTCCCTGTACTGTTGTTTGCAGATGATACTGTGTTGTTGAGTGAAGACGAAGGGGAGCTGCAAGGCTTGGTGGATGAGTTTCAGAGAGTGTGTAAGAAACGGAATCTAAAGATGAATGTAGGGAAGAGTAAAGTGATGGTCTTTCAGAGAGGTGAAGTTAGTGAATATACAGCGAGGTTGGATGGTGAGGAATTGGAAAATGTGAGTACGTTTAAGTACTTGGGTAGTGTGATGAGTAAGGATGGAGGTTTGGAGGGTGAAGTGCTTGAAAGGGTACAGCAGGGAAGAAAGGTTGCTGGTTCTTTGAAATCAGTGATAAGAAACAGGGAAGTGAGCATGGAAGTGAAAAAGTTACTACATAACAGTATTGTGATACCAACTCTAACGTACGGAAGTGAAGCTTGGACATTGTTGGAAGGACACAAGTCAGGAGTGAGAGCAGTGTAAATGAGTTATTTAAGAGGAGCCTGTGGAGTCACGTGGAGAGACAGGCTGACGAATGAGGATATAAAGGAGCGTTGTGGTGTGGATGTGGATGTGATAGGAAGCGTTATGAGGAACACACTGAGGTGGTTTGGCCATGAGGAGAGGATGAAGGGTGAAAGACTGACGAAGAGAGTGTATGTGAGTGAGGTGGAGGGGGGAAGAGGGAGGGGGAGGCCGAGGATGAGATGGAGGGATGGGGTGGAGAGGAATATGAGAGAGGGGGTTTGAGTTGGGAGCAGGGCAGTGAAATGGCAGTGGAAAGGGCGACTTGGAGGCGATTTGTTTGTGGCCACCCCAAAAAGGGATTGAGGCGTCTGGCAATATGTATATATATATATATATATATATATATATATATATATATATATATATATATATATATATATATATATATATATATATATATATGTATATATATATATATATATATATATATATATATATATATGTATGTATGTATATATATATATATATATATATATATATATAGATAGATAGATAGATAGATAGATAGATAGATATATAAATAGATATGTATAAATATAAATATATATAAATATATAATATATATATATATATATATATATATATGCAAGATAATTATAGCCTCTTCATATATATATATATATATATATATATATATATATATATATATATATATATATATAGATAGATAGATAGATATATAGATAGATACATTGATAGATAGATATATATTTATATTTAAAAATGTGTCTGTTCCTTTCTAGATATCCTTCACCTATAGTGAAGGCCTGGCCATACATTAGGCCGGTAACATGTGTCCAAATCTTAACCATTAATGAACTACAGGCACAGGTGACCTTAAGATGGCAAAAATAGGCTCCTTCATAATTTGCCCATAAGATAGTAGAATAACGGTGGTTCCGTAACGGTCGAGATTTCGGCACATTGAAAGAGCACTTGATTTTTTATTTTTTTATTTTTTTATTTATTTATTTTGGCTTAGAATTCCCCCAACCATCATTTCCCAATGTTATCCCTTTTCCTCCCGGGACATGCTGCATATATTGCACATGATCCCAGAAAAAATCAGTGTGCAGAACATACTAATACGTCCCACACTAACAAATCAAATACTTTAGCACATTTTATTCCTACATCTCATACTGACACACTTCACGTAACAATGCCACACAACATACTAGCATACAACATACTACCACGCCTCTTACTACTTCTTTGCTTTCTAACACACACACACACACACACACACACACACACACACACACACATGAAAAGATAGGACAAATATATCATTTTCAATGGAGTTCAGTATTGCTGTCATCATCGATTAAGTCGTTCCCAGCTGAGTCTCAGTTGGTTGGTGTAACTGGTTGTTGTAATTGAGAGGAATACTTTGATGTTGTTATGGTCGATTTAGTAGCATCCAGGTGCATCGAAATTGGTAGGTATAATTGTTTTTTTTTTTGTAGTCGGTCTTAATCTGCTACAGAGCCAGGGGGGATCCCGTGAGCACTCGCTGCCCGTCAACGGCCCTGGGATACTATTGTATCAATAGCAGAATCAAATATTTCTCTTGTAAGAGCACTTATTTCCCCTTTCAGGTGTTTGAAGGAGTTATACTGACGATGATATGTTTTCTTTAATGTCTTACACAATTCTGTTTTGAAAAATCCTTGACTTAGGAATATTCTTGTGATCTGTTTGATACTTGTAGTAAACTTTTCCAAATTTGTCCTTGCCTTAGCGACCCGTAGTAGTTGAGACATGTATACACCATATGCGGGAACTCTAAGTATGTTTCCCGACAAATTTTGGTATGATACAGTTTCTAAATTATAATTATCCCTTTTATCATAGATTTTTGTTGATATGATTTTGTTTTCTATTTTGATATTAATTCCCCAAAAGCTTGCTTGGCAGCGGTCGGTGTTTTGTTTATTTAATACTAGTGCTTCTGGATATATTTTTTTATCCTTTCATTCATTTCTACAATCCTCACTACAAAACCGTGTCTGCAACTGAATAAATTGATTAGTAACCTTTTTGTATAATTTTTATTAGTAATATTTAAGGGATCATTTTAAAGGGTACTGAAGGTAACAGTCCCCCTTCTCCAGCCTGAGGATATGAGAACCCACCTAATGATGCTACCAATACAAGATGATTATAGCCTCTTGACATAACACATGTCAAATCTTACGTTGATTAACCAGTTTCTTTTTATTCTGATGGAGATACTCTGACCCAATATGTGCGGGTGAGAGTGTGAAGAATCAATTGCCGCATCGTAGCAATCACTTTTGGCATCCCCCCCCCAAAAAAAAAAAAAAAAAATCTAGGAACTATATTGTGATCATGGGTTGCCAGGTACATCAACCGTTCTGAGAACTTCACCAAAAGAAAATGGAATTGGGCAACCTTGGATTATATACTATGGTACCCTGTGGTTGTTCTTTAGCGTTGAAAGAAGAGTCATGACAAAAGGTATACATCGTTTCTTCTTACTTTCACCCCTCCACATCAATTCAGAAAAACTAGTTCTGAAGCAAAAGAAATTATTGGCATGCTAGATGTCAAAAAGTTACGCAGTCAGCGTGTATAGGCAGTATCCTTGGGTCGTTCTCATTTTTCTGGAAAGGGTGAGGAAGGATGATGGCTAAGGTGTTCGAATACTCCGTAGTCTATAAGGGAAGAGGTTCTGTAGATCAGATATTCATTCTTAGATCTTTAGTGGAAAAGTTTCTAGAGAAGGGAAAGAAGTTGTATACAGCTTTCATGGATTTGGAGAAAGCATATGACAGGGTGGATAGACAAGGATTGTGGAAAGTGTTAAGAATATATGGAGTAGATGGGAAGTTGTCGAATGCTGTGAAGAGTATGTACGATGATGCAAAGGCTGCAGTGCGTGTGGATGGTGAACTAAGTGAATTTTTCTCTTTGAAAGTTGGTTTGAAACAGGGATGTGTCATGTCTCCATGGTTGTTCAATCTGTACATGGATGAGGTAATAAAAGAGGTACAAGGTAGGGTAGGGTAGTGGATGTTGGAGTGGCCCAGGTGAGAGAGAATAGTGTTTGGACACTACTTGTACTGTTGTTTGCAGATGATACTGTGTTGTTGAGTGAAGACGAAGGGGAGCTGCAAGGCTTGGTGGATGATTTTCAGAGAGTGTGTAAGAAACGGAATCTAAAGATGAATGTAGGGAAGAGTAAAGTGATGGTCTTTGAGAGAGGTGAAGTTAGTGAATGTACAGCGAGGTTGGATGGTGAGGAATTGGAAAATGTGAGTACGTTTAAGTACTTGGGTAGTGTGATGAGTAAGGATGGAGGTTTGGAGGGTGAAGTGCTTGAAAGGGTACAGCAGGGAAGAAAGGTTGCTGGTTCTTTGAAGGCAGTGATAAGAAACAGGGAAGTGAGCATGGAAGTGAAAAAGTTACTACATGACAGTATTGTGATACCAACTCTAACGTACGGAAGTGAAGCTTGGACATTGTTGGAAGGACACAAGTCAAGAGTGAGAGCAGTGTAAATGAGTTATTTAAGAGGAGCCTGTGGAGTCACGTGGAGAGACAGGCTGACGAATGAGGATATAAAGGAGCGTTGTGGTGTGGATGTGGATGTGATAGGAAGCGTTATGAGGAACACACTGAGGTGGTTTGGCCATGTGGAGAGGATGGAGGGTGAAAGACTGACGAAGAGAGTGTATGTGAGTGAGGTGGAGGGGGGAAGAGGTAGGGGGAGGCCGAGGATGAGATGGAGGGATCGGGTGGAGAGGTATATGAGAGAGGGGGGTGTCAGTTGGGAGCAGGGCAGTGAAATGGAGGTGGAAAGGGCGACTTGGAGGCGATTTGTTTGTGGCCACCCCAAACGGGATTGAGGCGTCTGGCAATATATATAAATATATATATCTATCTATCTATATCTATCTATCTATATATATATATATATATATATATATATATATATATATATATATATGTTTATATATATATATATATCTATATATATATATATATATATATATATATATATATATATATATATAGATAGAGAGAGAGAGAGAGAGAGAGAGAGAGATTGATATATATATATATATATATATATATATATATATATATATATATATATATATATATATATATATATATATTTGAAAATGTGTCTGTTCCTTTCTAAATATCCTTCACCTATAGTGAAGGCCTGGCCATACATTAGGCCGGTAACATGTGTCCAAATCTTAACCATTAATGAACTACAGGCACAGGTGACCTTAAGATGGAAAAATAGGCTCCTTCATAATTTGCCCATAAGATAGTAGAATAACGGTGGTTCCGTAACGGTCGAGATTTCGGCACATTGAAAGAGCACTTGATTTTTTATTTTTTTATTTTTTTATTTTTTTATTTTGGCTTAGAATTCCCCGAACCATCATTTCCCAATGTTATCCCTTTTCCTCCCGGGACATGCTGCATATATTGCACATGATCCTAGAAAAAATCAGTGTGCAGAACATGCTAATACGTCCCACACTTACAAATCAAATACTTTAACACATTTTATTCCTACATCTCATACTGACACACTTCACGTAACAATGCCACACAACATACTAGCATACAACATACTACCACGCCTCTTACTACTTCTTTGCTTTCTAACACACACACACACACACACACACACACACACACACACACACACACACACACACACACACATGAAAAGATAGGACAAATATATCATTTTCAATGGAGTTCAATATTGCTGTCATCATCGATTAAGTCGTTCCCAGCTGAGTCTCAGTTGGTTGGTGTAACTTGTTGTTGTAATTGAGAGGAATACTTTGATGTTCTTATGGTCGATTTAGTAGCATCCAGGTGCATCGAAATTGGTAGGTATAATTGTTTTTTTTTGTAGTCGGTCTTAATCTGCTTCATAGCCAGGGGGGATCCCGTGAGCACTCGCTGCCCGTCAACGGCCCTGGGATACTATTGTATCAATAGCAGAATCAAATATTTCTCTTGTAAGAGCACTTATTTCCCCTTTCAGGTGTTTGAAGGAGTTATAGTGACGATGATATGTTTTCTTTAATGTCTTACACAATTCTGTTTTGAAAAATCCTTGACTTAGGAATATTCTTGTGATCTGTTTGATACTTGTAGCAAACTTTTCCAAATTTGTCCTTGCCTTAGCGACCCGTAGTAGTTGAGACATGTATACACCATATGCGGGAACTCTAAGTATGTTTCCCGACAAATTTTGGTATGATACAGTTTCTGAATTATAATCATCTCTTTTATCATAGATTTTTGTTGATATGATTTTGTTTTCTATTTTGATATTAATTCCCCATAAGCTTACTTGACAGCGGTCGGTGTTTTGTTTATTTAATACTAGTGCTTCTGGATATATTTTCTTATCCTTTAATTCATTTCTACAATCCTCACTACAAAACCGTGTCTGCAACTGAATAAATTGATTAGTAACCTTATTGTATAATTTTTATTAGTAATATTTAAGGGATCATTTTAAAGGGTATTGAAGGTAACAGCCCCCCATCTCCAGCCTGAGGATATGAGAACCCACCTAATGATGCTACCAATACAAGATGATTATAGCCTCTTGACATAACACATGTCAAATCTTACGTTGATTAACCAGTTTCTTTTTATTCTGATGGAGATACTCTGACCCAATATGTGCGGGTGAGAGTGTGAAGAATCAATTGCCGCATCGTAGCAATCACTTTTGGCATCCCCCCCCTCCAAAAAAAAAAAAAAAAAATCTAGGAACCATATTGTGATCATGGGTTGCCAGGTACATCAACCGTTCTGAGAACTTCACCAAAAGAAAATGGAATTGGGCAACCTTGGATTATATACTATGGTACCCATTGGTTGTTCTTTAGCGTTGAAAGAAGAGTCATGACAAAAGGGATACATCGTTTCTTCTTACTTTCACCCCTCCACATCAATTCAGAAAAACTAGTTCTGAAGCAAACGAAATTATTGGCATGCTAGATGTCAAAAAGTTACGCAGTCAGCGTGTATAGGCAGTATCCTTGGGTCGTTCTCATTTTTCTGGAAAGGGTGAGGGAGGATGATGGCTAAGGTGTTCGAATACTCCGTAGTCTATAAGGGAAGAGGTTGTGTAGATCAGATATTCATTCTTAGATCTTTAGTGGAAAAGTTTCTAGAGAAGGGAAAGAAGTTGTATGCAGCTTTCATGGATTTGGAGAAAGCATATGACAGGGTGGATAGACAAGGATTGTGGAAAGTGTTAAGAATATATGGAGTAGATGGGAAGTTGTCGAATGCTGTGAAGAGTATGTACGATGATGCGAAGGCTGCAGTGCGTGTGGATGGTGAACTAAGTGAATTTTTCTCTTTGAAAGTTGGTTTGAAACAGGGATGTGTCATGTCTCCATGGTTGTTCAATCTGTACATGGATGAGGTAATAAAAGAGGTACAAGGTAGGGTAGTGGATGTTGGAGTGGCCCTGGTGAGAGAGAATAGTGTTTGGAAACTCCCTGTACTGTTGTTTGCAGATGATACTGTGTTGTTGAGTGAAGACGAAGGGGAGCTGCAAGGCTTGGTGGATGAGTTTCAGAGAGTGTGTAAGAAACGGAATCTAAAGATGAATGTAGGGAAGAGTAAAGTGATGGTCTTTGAGAGAGGTGAAGTTAGTGAATGTACAGCGAGGTTGGATGGTGAGGAATTGGAAAATGTGAGTACGTTTAAGTACTTGGGTAGTGTGATGAGTAAGGATGGAGGTTTGGAGGGTGAAGTGCTTGAAAGGGTACAGCAGGGAAGAAAGGTTGCTGGTTCTTTGAAATCAGTGATAAGAAACAGGGAAGTGAGCATGGAAGTGAAAAAGTTACTACATAACAGTATTGTGATACCAACTCTAACGTACGGAAGTGAAGCTTGGACATTGTTGGAAGGACACAAGTCAGGAGTGAGAGCAGTGTAAATGAGTTATTTAAGAGGAGCCTGTGGAGTCACGTGGAGAGACAGGCTGACGAATGAGGATATAAAAGAGCGTTGTGGTGTGGATGTGGATGTGATAGGAAGCGTTATGAGGAACACACTGAGGTGGTTTGGCCATGTGGAGAGGATGAAGGGTGAAAGACTGACGAAGAGAGTGTATGTGAGTGAGGTGGAGGGGGGAAGAGGGAGGGGGAGGCCGAGGATGAGATGGAGGGATGGGGTGGAGAGGAATATGAGAGAGGGGGGTGTGAGTTGGGAGCAGGGCAGTGAAATGGAGGTGGAAAGGGCGACTTGGAGGCGATTTGTTTGTGGCCACCCCAAAAAGGGATTGAGGCGTCTGGCAATATGTATATATATATATATATATATATATATATATATATATATATATATATATATATATATATATATATATATATATATATATATATATATATATATATATATATATATATATATATATATATATATATATATATATGTATATATATATGTATGTATATATGTATATATATATATATATATATATATATATATGTATATATATATATAGATATAGATATTTATATAGATAGATAGATATATAGATAGATAGATAAATATTATATATATATATATATATATATATATATATATATATATATATATATATATATATATATATATATTTAGATATATATATATATATATATATATATATATATATATATATATATATATATATATATATATGCAAGATAATTATAGCCTCTTCATATAAATATATATATATATATATATATATATATATATATAGATATATAGATAGATAGATAGATACATAGATAGATACATTGATAGATAGATAGATATTTATATTTAAAAATGTGTCTGTTCCTTTCTAGATATCCTTCACCTATAGTGAAGGCCTGGCCATACATTAGGCCGGTAACATGTGTCCAAATCTTAACCATTAATGAACTACAGACACAGGTGACCTTAAGATGGCAAAAATAGGCTCCTTCATAATTTGCCCATAAGATAGTAGAATAACGGTGGTTCCGTAACGGTCGAGATTTCGGGACATTGAAAGAGCACTTGATTTTTTATTTTTTTATTTATTTATTTTGGCTTAGAATTCCCCCAACCATCATTTCCCAATGTTATCCCTTTTCCTCCCGGGACATGCTGCATATATTGCACATGATCCCAGAAAAAATCAGTGTGCAGAACATACTAATACGTCCCACACTAACAAATCAAATACTTTAGCACATTTTATTCCTACATCTCATACTGACACACTTCACGTAACAATGCCACACAACATACTAGCATACAACATACTACCACGCCTCTTACTACTTCTTTGCTTTCTAAAACACACACACACACACACACACACACACACACACACACACACACACATGAAAAGATAGGACAAATATATCATTTTCAATGGAGTTCAGTATTGCTGTCATCGTCGATTAAGTCGTTCCCAGCTGAGTCTCAGTTGGTTGGTGTAACTGGTTGTTGTAATTGAGAGGAATACTTTGATGTTGTTATGGTCGATTTAGTAGCATCCAGGTGCATCCAAATTGGTAGGTATAATTGTTTTTTTTTTTTGTAGTCGGTCTTAATCTGCTACAGAGCCAGGGGGGATCCCGTGAGCACTCGCTGCCCGTCAACGGCCCTGGGATACTATTGTATCAATAGCAGAATCAAATATTTCTCTTGTAAGAGCACTTATTTCCCCTTTCAGGTGTTTGAAGGAGTTATAGTGACGATGATATGTTTTCTTTAATGTCTTACACAATTCTGTTTTGAAAAATCCTTGACTTAGGAATATTCTTGTGATCTGTTTGATACTTGTAGTAAACTTTTCCAAATTTGTCCTAGCCTTAGCGACCCGTAGTAGTTGAGACATGTATACACCATATGCGGGAACTCTAGGTATGTTTCCCGATAAATTTGGGTATGATACAGTTTCTAAATTATAATTATCCCTTTTATCATAGATTTTTGTTGATATGATTTTGTTTTCTATTTTGATATTAATTCCCCAAAAGCTTGCTTGGCAGCGGTCGGTGTTTTGTTTATTTAATACTAGTGCTTCTGGATATATTTTTTTTATCCTTTCATTCATTTCTACAATCCTCACTACAAAACCGTGTCTGCAACTGAATAAATTGATTAGTAACATTTTTGTATAATTTTTATTAGTAATATTTAAGGGATCATTTTAAAGGGTATTGAAGATAACAGTCCCCCTTCTCCAGCCTGAGGATATGAGAACCCACCTAATGATGCTACCAATACAAGATGATTATAGCCTCTTGACATAACACATGTCAAATCTTACGTTGATTAACCAGTTTCTTTTTATTCTGATGGAGATACTCTGACCCAATATGTGCGGGTGAGAGTGTGAAGAATCAATTGCCGCATCGTAGCAATCACTTTTGGCATCCCCCCCCCCAAAAAAAAAAAAAAAAAAATCTAGGAACCATATTGTGATCATGGGTTGCCAGGTACATCAACCGTTCTGAGAACTTCACCAAAAGAAAATGGAATTGGGCAACCTTGGATTATATACTATGGTACCCTGTGGTTGTTCTTTAGCGTTGAAAGAAGAGTCATGACAAAAGGTATACATCGTTTCTTCTTACTTTCACCCCTCCACATCAATTCAGAAAAACTAGTTCTGTAGCAAACGAAATTATTGGCATGCTAGATGTCAAAAAGTTACGCAGTCAGCGTGTATAGGCAGTATCCTTGGGTCGTTCTCATTTTTCTGGAAAGGGTGAGGAAGGATGATGGCTAAGGTGTTTGAATACTCCTTAGTCTATAAGCGAAGAGTTTCTGTAGATCAGATATTCATTCTTAGATCTTTAGTGGAAAAGTTTCTAGAGAAGGGAAAGAAGTTGTATGCAGCTTTCATGGATTTGGAGAAAGCATATGACAGGGTGGATAGACAAGGATTGTGGAAAGTGTTAAGAATATATGGAGTAGATGGGAAGTTGTCGAATGCTGTGAAGAGTATATACGATGATGCGAAGGCTGAAGTGCGTGTGGATGGTGAACTAAGTGAATTTTTCTCTTTGAAAGTTGGTTTGAAACAGGGATGTGTCATGTCTCCATGGTTGTTCAATCTGTACATGGATGAGGTAATAAAAGAGGTACAAGGTAGGGTAGTGGATGTTGGAGTGGCCCTGGTGAGAGAGAATAGTGTTTGGAAACTCCCTGTACTGTTGTTTGCAGATGATACTGTGTTGTTGAGTGAAGACGAAGGGGAGCTGCAAGGCTTGGTGGATGAGTTTCAGAGAGTGTGTAAGAAACGGAATCTAAAGATGAATGTAGGGAAGAGTAAAGTGATGGTCTTTGAGAGAGGTGAAGTTAGTGAATGTACAGCGAGGTTGGATGGTGAGGAATTGGAAAATGTGAGTACGTTTAAGTACTTGGGTAGTGTGATGAGTAAGGATGGAGGTTTGGAGGGTGAAGTGCTTGAAAGGGTACAGCAGGGAAGAAAGGTTGCTGGTTCTTTGAAATCAGTGATAAGAAACAGGGAAGTGAGCATGGAAGTGAAAAAGTTACTACATAACAGTATTGTGATACCAACTCTAACGTACGGAAGTGAAGCTTGGATATTGTTGGAAGGACACAAGTCAGGAGTGAGAGCAGTGTAAATGAGTTATTTAAGAGGAGCCTGTGGAGTCACGTGGAGAGACAGGCTGACGAATGAGGATATAAAGGAGCGTTGTGGTGTGGATGTGGATGTGATAGGAAGCGTTATGAGGAACACACTGAGGTGGTTTGGCCATGTGGAGAGGATGAAGGGTGAAAGACTGACGAAGAGAGTGTATGTGAGTGAGGTGGAGGGGGGAAGAGGGAGGAGGAGGCCGAGGATGAGATGGAGGGATGGGGTGGAGAGGAATATGAGAGAGGGGGGTGTGAGTTCGGAGCAGGGCAGTGAAATGGCGGTGAAAAGGGCGACTTGGAGGCGATTTGTTTGTGGCCACCCCAAAAAAGGATTGAGGCGTCTGGCAATGTATATATATATATATATTTATATATAGATAGATAGATAGATAGATAGATATTATATATATATATATATATATATATATATGTATATATATATATATATATATATATATATATATATATATATATATATATATATATATATATATATATATATATATATAGATAGATAGATATATATATAGATAGATATATAGATAGATAGATAGATAAATATATATATATATATATATATATATATATATATGCAAGATAATTATACCCTCTTCATATATATATATATAGATAGATAGATATATATATATATATATATATATATATATATATATATATATATATATATATATATATAGATAGATAGATAGATAGATAGATAGATAGATACATTGATAGATTGATATATATTTATATTTAAAAATGTGTCTGTTCCTTTCTAGATATCCTTCACCTATAGTGAAGGCCTGGCCATACATTAGGCCGGTAACATGTGTCCAAATCTTAACCATTAATGAATACAGGCACAGGCGACCTTAAGATGGCAAAAATAGGCTCCTTCATAATTTGCCCATAAGATAGTAGAATAACGGTGGTTCCGTAACGGTCGAGATTTCGGCACATTGAAAGAGCACTTGATTTTTTATTTTTTTATTTTTTTATTTTTGGCTTAGAATTCCCCCAACCATCATTTCCCGATGTTATCCCTTTTCCTCCCGGGACATGCTGCATATATTGCACATGATCCCAGAAAAAATCAGTGTGCAGAACATACTAATACGTCCCACACTAACAAATCAAATACTTTAGCACATTTTATTCCTACATCTCATACTGACACACTTGACGTAACAATGCCACACAACATACTAGCATACAACATACTACCACGCCTCTTACTACTTCTTTGCTTTCTAAAACACACACACACACACACACACACACACACACACACACACACACATGAAAAGATAGGACAAATATATCATTTTCAATGGAGTTCAGTATTGCTGTCATCGTCGATTAAGTCGTTCCCAGCTGAGTCTCAGTTGGTTGGTGTAACTGGTTGTTGTAATTGAGAGGAATACTTTGATGTTGTTATGGTCGATTTAGTAGCATCCAGGTGCATCCAAATTGGTAGGTATAATTGTTTTTTTTTTTGTAGTCGGTCTTAATCTGCTACAGAGCCAGGGGGGATCCCGTGAGCACTCGCTGCCCGTCAACGGCCCTGGGATACTATTGTATCAATAGCAGAATCAAATATTTCTCTTGTAAGAGCACTTATTTCCCCTTTCATGTGTTTGAAGGAGTTATAGTGACGATGATATGTTTTCTTTAATGTCTTACACAATTCTGTTTTGAAAAATCCTTGACTTAGGAATATTCTTATGATCTGTTTGATACTTGTAGTAAACTTATCCAAATTTGTCCTTGCCTTAGCGACCCGTAGTAGTTGAGACATGTATACACCATATGCGGGAACTCTAAGTATGTTTCCCAACAAATTTGGGTATGATACAGTTTCTAAATTATAATTATCCCTTTTATCATAGATTTTTGTTGATATGATTTTGTTTTCTATTTTGATATTAATTCCCCAAAAGCTTACTTGGCAGCGGTCGGTGTTTTGTTTATTTAATACTAGTGCTTCTGGATATATTTTTTATCCTTTCATTCATTTCTACAATCCTCACTACAAAACCGTGTCTGCAACTGAATAAATTGATTAGTAACATTTTTGTATAATTTTTATTAGTAATATTTAAGGGATCATTTTAAAGGGTGTTGAAGGTAACAGTCCCCCTTCTCCAGCCTGAGGATATGAGAACCCACCTAATGATGCTACCAATACAAGATGATTATAGCCTCTTGACATAACACATGTCAAATCTTACGTTGATTAACCAGTTTCTTTTTATTCTGATGGAGATACTCTGACCCAATATGTGCGGGTGAGAGTGTGAAGAATCAATTGCCGCATCGTAGCAATCACTTTTGGCATCCCCCCCCAAAAAAAAAAAAAAATCTAGGAACCATATTGTGATCATGGGTTGCCAGATACATCAACCGTTCTGAGAACTTCACCAAAAGAAAATGGAATTGGGCAACCTTGGATTATATACTATGGTACCCTGTGGTTGTTCTTTAGCGTTGAAAGAAGAGTCATGACAAAAGGGATACATCGTTTCTTCTTACTTTCACCCCTCCACATCAATTCAGAAAAACTAGTTCTGAAGCAAACGAAATTATTGGCATGCTAGATGTCAAAAAGTTACGCAGTCAGCGTGTATAGGCAGTATCCTTGGGTCGTTCTCATTTTTCTGGAAAGGGTGAGGAAGGATGATGGCTAAGGTGTTCGAATACTCCGTAGTCTATAAGGGAAGAGGTTGTGTAGATCAGATATTCATTCTTAGATCTTTAGTGGAAAAGTTTCTAGAGAAGGGAAAGAAGTTGTATGCAGCTTTCATGGATTTGGAGAAAGCATATGACAGGGTGGATAGACAAGGATTGTGGAAAGTGTTAAGAATATATGGAGTAGATGGGAAGTTGTCGAATGCTGTGAAGAGTATGTACGATGATGCGAAGGCTGCAGTGCGTGTGGATGGTGAACTAAGTGAATTTTTCTCTTTGAAAGTTGGTTTGAAACAGGGATGTGTCATGTCTCCATGGTTGTTCAATCTGTACATGGATGAGGTAATAAAATAGGTACAAGGTAGGGTAGTGGATGTTGGAGTGGCCCTGGTGAGAGAGAATAGTGTTTGGAAACTCCCTGTACTGTTGTTTGCAGATGATACTGTGTTGCTGAGTGAAGACGAAGGGGAGCTGCAAGGCTTGGTGGATGAGTTTCAGAGAGTGTGTAAGAAACGGAATCTAAAGATGAATGTAGGGAAGAGTAAAGTGATGGTCTTTGAGAGAGGTGAAGTTAGTGAATGTACAGCGAGGTTGGATGGTGAGGAATTGGAAAATGTGAGTACGTTTAAGTACTTGGGTAGTGTGATGAGTAAGGATGGAGGTTTGGAGGGTGAAGTGCTTGAAAGGGTACAGCAGGGAAGAAAGGTTGCTGGTTCTTTGAAATCAGTGATAAGAAACAGGGAAGTGAGCATGGAAGTGAAAAAGTTACTACATAACAGTATTGTGATACCAACTCTAACGTACGGAAGTGAAGCTTGGACATTGGTGGAAGGACACAAGTCAGGAGTGAGAGCAGTGTAAATGAGTTATTTAAGAGGAGCCTGTGGAGTCACGTGGAGAGACAGGCTGACGAATGAGGATATAAAGGAGCGTTGTGGTGTGGATGTGGATGTGATAGGAAGCGTTATGAGGAACACACTGAGGTGGTTTGGCCATGAGGAGAGGATGAAGGGTGAAAGACTGACGAAGAGAGTGTATGTGAGTGAGGTGGAGGGAGGAAGAGGGAGGGGGAGGCCGAGGATGAGATGGAGGGATGGGGTGGAGAGGAATATGAGAGAGGGGGGTGTGAGTTGGGAGCAGGGCAGTGAAATGGCGGTGGAAAGGGCGACTTGGAGGCGATTTGTTTGTGGCCACCCCAAAAAGGGATTGAGGCGTCTGGCAATATGTATATATATATATATATATATATATATATATATATATATATATATATATATATATATATATATATATATATATGTATATATATATATATATATATATATATATATATATATATATATAGATAGATAGATATAGATATATATTTTGGATAGATAGATAAATATTATATATATATATATATATATATATATATATATATATATATATATAAGATAATTATAGCCTCTTCATATAAATATATATATATATATATATATATATATATATATATATATATATATATATATATATATTTATAGACAGATAGATAGATAGATAGATACATTGATAGATAGATATATATTTATATTTAAAAATGTGTCTGTTCCTTTCTAGATATCCTTCACCTATAGTGAAGGCCTGGCCATACATTAGGCCGGTAACATGTGTCCAAATCTTAACCATTAATGAACTACAGGCACAGGCGACCTTAAGATGGCAAAAATAGGCTCCTTCATAATTTGCCCATAAGATAGTAGAATAACGGTGGTTCCGTAACGGTCGAGATTTCGGCACATTGAAAGAGCACTTGATTTTTTATTTTTTTATTTATTTATTTTGGCTTAGAATTCCCCCAACCATCATTTCCCAATGTTATCCCTTTTCCTCCCGGGACATGCTGCATATATTGCACATGATCCCAGAAAAAATCAGTGTGCAGAACATACTAATACGTCCCACACTAACAAATCAAATACTTTAGCACATTTTATTCCTACATCTCATACTGACACACTTCACGTAACAATGCCACACAACATACTAGCATACAACATACTACCACGCCTCTTACTACTTCTTTGCTTTCTAAAACACACACACACACACACACACACACACACACACACACACACACACACACACACACACACACACATGAAAAGATAGGACAAATATATCATTTTCAATGGAGTTCAGTATTGCTGTCATCATCGATCAAGTCGTTCCCAGCTGAGTCTCAGTTGGTTGGTGTAACTGGTTGTTGTAATTGAGAGGAATACTTTGATGTTGTTATGGTCGATTTAGTAGCATCCAGGTGCATCCAAATTGGTAGGTATAATTGTTTTTTTTTTTGTAGTCGGTCTTAATCTGCTACAGAGCCAGGGGGGATCCCGTGAGCCTTCGCTGCCCGTCAACGGCCCTGGGATACTATTGTATCAATAGCAGAATCAAATATTTCTCTTGTAAGAGCACTTATTTCCCCTTTCAGGTGTTTGAAGGAGTTATAGTGACGATGATATGTTTTCTTTAATGTCTTACACAATTCTGTTTTGAAAAATCCTTGACTTAGGAATATTCTTGTGATCTGTTTGATACTTGTAGTAAACTTTTCCAAATTTGTCCTAGCCTTAGCGACCCGTAGTAGTTGAGACATGTATACACCATATGCGGGAACTCTAAGTATGTTTCCCGACAAATTTTGGTATGATACAGTTTCTAAATTATAATTATCCCTTTTATCATAGATTTTTGTTGATATGATTTTGTTTTCTATTTTTATATTAATTCCCCAAAAGCTTGCTTGGCAGCGGTCGGTGTTTTGTTTATTTAATACTAGTGCGTCTGGATATATTTTTTTATCCTTTCATTCATTTCTACAATCCTCACTGCAAAACCGTGTCTGCAACTGAATAAATTGATAAGTAACCTTTTTGTATAATTTTTATTAGTAATATTTAAGGGATCATTTTAAAGGGTATTGAAGGTAACAGTCCCCCTTCTCCAGCCTGAGGATATGAGAACCCACCTAATGATGCTACCAATACAAGATGATTATAGCCTCTTGACATAACACATGTCAAATCTTACGTTGATTAACCAGTTTCTTTTTATTTTGATGGAGATACTCTGACCCAATATGTGCGGGTGAGAGTGTGAAGAATCAATTGCCGCATCGTAGCAATCACTTTTGGCATCCCCCCCCAAAAAAAAAAAAAAAAAAATCTAGGAACTATATTGTGATCATGGGTTGCCAGGTACATCAACCGTTCTGAGAACTTCACCAAAAGAAAATGGAATTGGGCAACCTTGGATTATATACTATGGTACCCTGTGGTTGTTCTTTAGCGTTGCGAGAAGAGTCATAACAAAATAGATACATCGATTCCTTATACTTTCACTCCTCCACATCAATTCAGAAAAACTAGTTCTGAAGCAAACGAAATTATTGGCATGCTAGATGTCAAAAAGTTACGCAGTCAGCGTGTATAGGCAGTATCCTTGGGTCGTTCTCATTTTTCTGGAAAGGGTGAGGGAGGATGATGGCTAAGGTGTTCGAATACTCTGTAGTCTATAAGGGAAGAGGTTGTGTAGATCAGATATTCATTCTTAGATCTTTAGTGGAAAAGTTTCTAGAGAAGGGAAAGAAGTTGTATGCAGCTTTCATGGATTTGGAGAAAGCATATGACAGGGTGGATAGACAAGGATTGTGGAAAGTGTTAAGAATATATGGAGCAGATGGGAAGTTGTTGAATGCTGTGAAGAGTATGTACGATGATGCGAAGGCTGCAGTGTGTGTGGATGGTGAACTAAGTGAATTTTTCTCTTTGAAAGTTGGTTTGAAACAGGGATGTGTCATGTCTCTATGGTTGTTCAATCTGTTCATGGATGGGGTAATAAAAGAGATACAAGGTAGGGTAGTGGATGTTGGAGTGGCCCTGGTGAGAGAGGATAGTGTTTGGAAACTCCCTGTGTTATTGTTTGCAGATGATACTGTGTTGTTGAGTGAAGACGAAGGGGAGCTGCAAGGCTTGGTGGATGAGTTTGAGAAAGTGTGTAAGAAACGGAATCTAAAGGTGAATGTAGGGAAGAGTAAAATGATGGTCTTCGAGAGAGGTGAAGTCAGTGAATGTACAGCGAGGTTGGATGGTGAGGAATTGGAAAATGTGAGTACATTTAAGTACTTGGGTAGTGTGATGAGTATGGGTGGAGGTTTGGAGGGTGAAGTGCTTGAAAGGGTACAGCAGGGAAGAAAGGTTGCTGGTTCTTTGAAAGCAGTGATAAAAAACAGGGAAGTGAGCATGGAAGTGAAAAAGTTACTACATGACAGTATTGTGATACCAACTCTAACGTACGGAAGTGAAGCTTGGACGTCGTTGGAAGGACACAAGTCAAGAGTGAGAGCAGTGGAAATGAGTTATTTCAGAGGAGCCTGTGGAGTCACATGGAGAGACAGGCTGACAAATGAGGATATAAAGGAGCGTTGTGGTGTGGATGTGGATGTGATAGGAAGCGTTATGAGGAACACACTGAGGTGGTTTGGCCATGTGGAGAGGATGGAGGGTGAAAGGCTGACGAAGAGAGTGTATGTGAGTGAGGTGGAAGGGGGAAGAGGGAGGAGGAGGCCGAGGATGAGATGGAGGGATGGGGTTGATAGGTATATGAGAGAGGGGGGTGTGAGTTGGGAGCAGGGCAGTGAAATGGCGGGGGACAGGGCGACTTGGAGGCGATTTGTTTGTGGCCACCCCAAACGGGATTGAGGCGTCTGGCAATAGATAGATAGATAGACTATAATGCTTAGCTAAATTATTTCTCATATATTATATCTTTATTTTGATGCCAGACAGCATTCATCGCATCATTATTCTCATTTTCATATTCAAACTAGTATTGATGAAAGTTCCACGACTCTAAAACGTTTCGTATGTGAGTAGGGAAACCAGAGTAAGTTAAAAAAGGAAAACTGTCTACATTTTACGTCTCCGCTATCTCTGTATCTTTTTTTTACATTATTGGCTATTCAGTAATTATTCGTACACTTCCCATCATACCCTCTTATTGTAAGGTGTGTTATTCTGTCTGTATATAAAACGAAAAGGAAGAAGAAAAAGAAAATGATGTTAATGATGATGATGATGATGTGTGTGTGTGTGTGTGTGTGTGTGTGTGTGTGTGTGTGTGTGTGTGTGTGTGTGTGTGTGTGTGTGTGTGTGTGTGTGTGTGTGTGTGTGTGAGAGAGAGAGAGAGAGAGAGAGAGAGAGAGCAATGAATAAAAGTAGGAGAAACTCCACTAAAAGGTGGACAAAGATTTAGTCAACAATACTGTAGATATGCCTTTTTGCCCAGGGGTCAGAAAGTATTTAACAGAGCAAGCTGGCTCCGTGGATCTTCTTGCTGCTTCATCACCCAAAGCCGTTTCTCCCGTCTCTCATCAGTTCTCCATTAGAAGCAGAGATTGAGGGGTGCGATCAGTTGATGTCCCATTAATTCAACAGACGACAAAGGAGAGAGGTGTTTTCCTCTCTCTCTCTCTCTCTCTCTCTGCATCTATCTATCTATCAATCTATCTACCTATCTATATATCTGTCTACTACCACTATATCTATCTATTTATCTATCTTTGTCTTGCTCTCTTTTCACCTTTTCTCCGGCTCATTGTGTTGTGGACGTGATCGACTTTCGCCAAAAATACATTGTGGTGTGATACGTTGATTAATGTTTGGTCTTATTCGTGGAAGAAAAGGAGGAAGGGAAGAGATTTTGTGTGCGTGTGGAGAGCATAACCAGGTTTTTGTGCACATGCGAGCTCAAACGCTTCCATCCTGTGTGTGCGTGCGTGCGTGCGTGCGTGCGTGCGTGCGTGTGTGTGTGTGTGTGTGTGTGTGTGTGTGTGTGTGTGTGTGTGTGTGTGTGTGTAATAACTGGGAATTGTGCGTGCTAGAGAGAGAGGGAGAGAGAGAGAGAGAGAGAGAGAGGGCAAAATCTCAGTCCGTACTAGGCCTAAAGGAGAGCTATCAAAGTGGAATCGAGGGACGGAGTAAGAGCGAGATATTACAGGAACTGTATGTGCGAGGATAATATGGCATTAAAAGAAAAGAGAGAGAGAGAGAGAGAGAGAGAGAGAGAGAAGCCAATACTGTAGTCTGTTTTTTACTTGCCATAACTCGGCCACTTTCTAACTTAATAAGTTCTCGTTGCATGAAATTTGATGAGCCTTCTTAATGAGACAGGAAAGAGTCTCCTTAGTTACAAGACAATTCAGCCCTCCAAACTGACCACACCTGGCCATCACCGGAGTTGAAAGGGGTTTGGAATCATTGTTAGACTAATGCAGTTATAGATGGTCAACCTTAGCCTGTTTGGCCGAGTAGAACATAAAGCGCAGGCAAGCAATTGCTCCTGCAAGGCCGTCCTGTTTAATGAACCGATGTTCTCTAGCGGATGACATCACCTCACCACAGCTTGGCACGGGGCTAGAGTAAATGCGCTATACGTGCCTCTGCATCAGTCACGTTCAGGGAACTCAGTTGCGAATGTCGTGTGTAATTGTGATGCGACATTTAACCCTGGATTACAGGCTGATGGATTTGTTACTCCAGGATTCAGTCTTCAAGCATACTTTGTTTTATTCTTCATTTATATTTTAATTCATTATTAGGCATTATTCATTCGTTCATGCTTCGTTGCTTTTCATTTGGCTTTTTTTTCTCTCTTTCATTAATCCTTGCCTTTGCAGTGTATATTTCCTGTTCTCTCTTTCACTATTTCTTACCCTCAAATTACATTAATCTATTTTGCTTCATCATTGCAGCGTTCACGTGCCAGTTAGATAATGTTATTGGTCCCCTATGTATATGTGTGTCTTCTGTGTATTTGTCTCTGTTCAGACCCAAACTTTTGACAGCATTGACGTAGACGCGATATTGATACCATTTTGAAAGATACTGGTCGTATCTAGCTCAGCCCCGAATATGAAGTTCATGAAGTATGTGTTAAGGTCACTAGAATGAATAAGAAATCTACTACAAATGGGAGGTTGCCTCCCTTTCGGGTCGTCTTCATTTAGTGTTGCTTTCATTTATTACTTTTTATTTATTTATTTACTAAAGTGAATGAATGAGAGAGCACGAGAAATACTTTTAAGCCAACTGAAAGTCAATGCGAAAGCATGTCAGCAAGATCTTGAAACTGAACATGTATTATTAAGGCCAGGAGGGGACTGGACGTTAGACAAGTATTTATAATTGCATTCTAACACTGATGGTAAAACACATAATAAAAAATAATATTACTAGAGTCTTCAGTCTGCACATTCTTGTCTGTCAAATTCCCCTAATAAATGGAGACAACTCTAAGTGATCTGTAGGCGAGATAAGTACCAACAATTCTCAAACTTTTTTCTGGTAACATCCCTGAGTAATCGAATCATCGACCCACACCCACATTACAGGACCCCGAATCTATAATTGTACTCCACTCTGTCACGAATCAAACTCGAGACATTTTCCTTTTGTGAGAAACCACGAACTTTAGTGGAAAACTCACTGTGTATCTTTCAGTTAACCGTTTCTCTCTCCATTTCGATGGTATACTTTTTTCAAAACATTCGTCACTGTTTCAAAAGTGATCGTTCTAATGCACATCATTAAGTGCTCTACTGAGCGATATTATTGTTTCTATATTGTTCGCCCCTGCTTGCCTCAACCGTTGGCCACGCCTTCTTCCGGCTGGCCTGGGCATCGTACCCCACACATCGAATTTGAATCAGTCTTTTATATGTAGCAACGGAGTATGGTTCTGTGTTCCAGTAGTGAGAGTGAGAGAGGTCTTCTAGCACCCAGACTCCACTAGACTACAGTTCTCCAGGCTCCCACCCTTCCTTGGTGATACGCTACATTGACCAGTATTTCCTTTTCGTATTTTCCTAGGTTTAAGAGTTTAGCTTCTGAGTGAGCGAGTGAGTGCAATCTCTTTATTTTGAATTCATTTTGAAATGTAACGTTAAATTTATTCCTTTATAATCAATAAATTTAACAGTTCTTTTTCTTTGAGCTTAATGTAATGTAAACTCGTGTTTCATTTCTCCATAATTAAGCTTATTTCCCTTATAGCTCCTTGCTTGCATAAACGCTTTGCTATTCATAACTGGTACTTAGGCCAGTCTTGCTGTATTAAGCTTAAAATCCGTTGTGCCTTCTAGGAGTTAACGCATCAGCAAGAACCTGATATCATTAATAGTTTTACAGTCGTTCTATTTTATCAAGGCAGTTTGGGTCGGGCTCTCTGGGACCTCACTCTGTTAGCTCTGATGCCACATCGTCGCCACACACGTGCGCTCTCTCTCTCTCTCTCTCTCTCTCTCTCTCTCATATTATATATTAACTACTACAAATTGTATTTTCTTTATTTTTTCTCTTATTTTCGACTTTTTTTCCACACCACCCCTGAGGTAAGAGTCTATAGGTGCTTTTTTTTTTTTTTTTTAAATACCTTCCATGGCGGGAGACTGGCCGAATATGACCCACTCACGCAGGGCTGTCCCTCGTGTCACCACCTGACAACGTCTCAAAGGCAACACTGACAAGTCTTATGAGATTTATACTATACTACAGCTTTTTTATTGAATTACATCTATACAGAGTGTTTAAAATTCATTTATAAGTAGTTACTAGCTTAAAATAGGAGAGAGAGAGAGAGAGGTGAGCACAAATAATTACACGTGTGTCGGCGGCGATGTGACAACAGAGCTAACAGTGTGAGGTCCCAGAGCGTCCCACCCAAACTGCCTTCATAAAATAGAACGACTATAGTTATTTATTGTCACGGGTGAAGTCACTTTCTCCAGAGGCTAACAGTACTAATAAACAGCAATTGTGAGTAATTAGTCTCTGCTGTGTACTGTTGAGAAAGTTCATAAATTCTCGTTCTGAGAGAATCGGCGAAGCAGGCGAGCATAAAGTAATCATTGCTTGATATTAGCAAGACAATTCATTGTCCCTGCTCTTCAGTATTATTGAGAATTATCATTTAATTTCCTTACTTTTTAAAACCCCGTGACAATTGGCGACCTCATTCCAGGATATTAACTCCTAGCTCTGGAGCTATTCACGAGATAATACTCACTCGTTCATACTTAGGTATTTATCATTAAAGTCTATAGGCACTACCTTACTGGTGATTATTAATTCATTTTTATTAATTTACATAGTCGTTTGTTTAATTTTCTTTCTTTACCAGTTACATCAAACTGGTCACCACTAACCTGTGCTTATAGTCTTTATTTTTTATTATTGGCATTTCTCTTTGAAAAAAAAAAAAAAAAAGAACACAGTCAGTACTGAGTCGCTAGTTATTTAGAGTGTGCTAGCATCATGGCAGCCAGTGTCTATGTACAGGAAGCTAAAGATATGGGCCTCACTGACCCAGAAAAAATTCAAAGCTACGTTCTCTCACGGTTTAATTACGAGCAAGAACGTGAGAAAGATGCTCATGAAGAGCGCAGAATCCAGCCCGAACACGAGCGAGAACAGCGCGAACACGAACAAAAACAACTCGAACTCGAGTTTGAACAAGAGCGAGAACAACGCGAATATGAGCGTGAACAACGCGAGAGAGAACGAGAACACGAACGTGCCGAGCGAGAAGCACACGAAAAACATGAACTTGAAGTGCTGAAGCTCAAGCAAGATTCCTTGGGTTCAGACACATCTGGTGCAGTTGGTCCAAGCTCCACGAGCATTCTCCCTTCACATGTTATGGCGACCCAACACATTAAGCTTCCCCCATACAAAGATGGTGAGCGAATCGAGTCATACATAGCTTGTTTGGAAGACATGGCTCAACTTTACCAACTGGATGATGCAGCTAAGCGGCTTCAGTTTCTTAGCCTGTTTGAGGGCCCTGCCCTCGATATTCTCCACAGAATTCGTGGAGACAGTCTCACTTATGAGATGATGAAGACCGCACTCGTCAAAGCATACAGTCTCACAGTTGACGACGCCGAGAGTCAGTTCATGCAGGTGCGTTTACATGATAAAGAGACTGCTGTTCAGTTTCTTGACCGGCTTACTGCTTACTTAGATGAGTGGATGGAGAAAGATGAAACTCCTTCCATGCGTGAGGGGATAATTGACCTTATGCTGCACACACAGCTAGAAAAGTCTTGGCCTACTGAACTTGTGGCTAGCTGCTTCCTCCACAGGCCCTCCCACAGGTGACAGTGCCTTCCTTGTTCAGCCAGGGTTTGTGGGAGACATTCCTGTGAAGGTCCTGAGAGATAATGGATCCTCAGGTTGCTCTGTCAAGCAGAGTTTAGTTCGGCCTGAGCAGTACACAGGTCGACAGATCCATGCAAACCTTATTGATGGATCAGTGAGATTGTTGCATGTATCCAGGTGGCATCTCCATTTTACACTGGTACGACACTCGCAGTTGTCATGCCAGAACCTTTATTTGACCTGATCATAGGCAATATTCCCTGTGTCAAGGATAGTTGCACCAAAGATGACGCTATTCAGACTTCGGCTGCAGAAACACGAGCCATGACTGAGGCTCCAGATTGTGTCACCCCAGTGACCATTGAATCGCCACAAGATCTGATGTGTAGCCAACATGTTGTTCAAGAACAACATTCTAACCCAACACTTGCTGCCATGCGAAAGAAACAAAAGGGTCGAGTGATAAAGTATTCATGGGGAGGACGAGCCAAGTTCCTTTGCAAACAATGACGGCTCTACCGTGAGTCATGAACACCCAAGGGCGAGGTTCGACTGCAGTTTGTCGTTCCCGCCAAGTACCGCCTAGCAGTGTTAGAATGGGGTCATTGTTCAGCCTCAGGAGGTCACCTGGGCAAAAGGAAGACCCAGGGCCATATCCGAGCTGACTTTTTCTGGCCAGAGATGGGACGAGACATAGATAGTTTTGTGCGTTCCTGCAATGTGTGTCCACTTACCACTAATCAGGGACATGTCCTTCCTGCGCCATTTGTAACCACACCCGTGATCTCTGAGTCAGTTGAGAGACAGGGTAGTGGTGAAGTGGGTGCAGACCTGACATCTCGCCCATTGGCCCCACAGGACACATCATGTCCAGGGCAGGTACATACATATGTACCGTAAGTTTAAGGGGGGAAAGTTTGAGAACCTGCAGAGGCGGCCCGAGGCTGTGTCTGCAGACACACAAGCCCGAGTTTGCGTAAGGATTCTCAGCTGTCCCGATATTGTATATACATGTGTACTCTAGGTTAAAGGGGGGAAAGTTTGAGGAGCCATGTGCAGTCCGAGGCTGTGTCTGCGGACACATGAGCCCTAGTTTGCACAAGGATTCTCAGCTCCCCAATAATAATATAAGTACTGTAGGTTAAGGGGGAAGTTCGAGAGAGAACCCCGCAGATGCGACCCGAGGCTGTGTCTGCGGACACACGAGCCCGAGTTTGCACAAGGATTCTCAGCTCCCCGATATTAATATAAGTACTGTAGGTTAAGGGGGAAGTTCGAGTTTGCGTAAGGATTTTTAGTTGCCCAATATTAATATAGGCACTAGGTTAAGGGGGAGGTTGAGGACCCGTGTGCAGTCCGAGGCTGTGTCTGAGGACATATGAGCCTGAGTTTGCATAAGGATTCTCAACTTGCCGACACTAATCGTAAGTGTAGAGCTAAGTTTAACCAGTAAACTACACGAGTCCTCGAGACCAACGGCGTCCAGGGACTATGTTTCCTGGTTAAGAATGTACCTAATAAAGTAATGGCGACCTCGAATGTACGAAGCTTAGGCTGTCACTCGTATTTTTCAGCTAGAGCGTACCTTTCGTAGCATGTACTGATTGCTAGGCAGAGAGAGTAATTGTAATGTAATAAGAATTTGTGCCTCATTGACTCTTTTGATGCTCCACCTTAATTAATTTTGCAGGTACAGCGAAGGATGTAGCAGTTTTGCCGTGCGGGCCAGCTGATCGTCTGCCGCACACTGCCGCCTCTTCTCCTCTGCCTTCGTCGTTGCCACATTGTTAATATTTACTGTATCATTTTACATGTAGGTACAGTTACACTACAACTGTCACACCTACACCGTGTATCACATACACCACGCTACACAACAATCAGTTGTCAGTGTAAATGTAGTGAACTTTAGCTCAGTTTGACCTGAGTACAGGATTTCACCGTCGTCACGGAGTTTTTTCCCTTAAGCTTGCCTCTATTAACGTAAATACGAGGTTTTTACGCTCATTGGCGATAGTAATTTTCTTCTGTAGCAGGATAGCACACACACCACAGTGTGAATCTTGTGTGACTGAGTTAGGATGTGTACATATATATATATATATATATATATATATATATATATATATATACTGTATATATATATTGTTACATAGCCTATGATTTCATCATCCTTTGTGTAATTTTAACGCACAGTATGCTGCATGTTTGATCACGAGCGTGTTCTGCCTCAGTTCCCCCCTTCTACCGTTATAGTAGAGTAAGTTGACATCTCTGTTATACTTTGCGGGATTGTCATCTCTTTGTCCCCATGGCTTCATTTGCGCGTCCTTATTACAAGTTGTATCAGGCTCTCCTGGCCCCTATATAATGAGCTCAGTCTCTGCATCATTGCCACTTAGATCTGCTCCTCATTTTGTTCACATCTCTGTCCTCCCCTGTACAGATATTATTATTATTGTGAGTGCTCAAGAAATCTCCAACCATCTAGCAGCTGTGTGTAATTTGAGTATTACTGTTATTGCATTTTTCTTGTACTGTATAGCATGAGTTTAATTTGTGGGCCTAGTGAAGTTTTTGTAATTAATGTTGGGTTTTATGTCAGTCATTTTTGATAATAGTTTGTATCTGTAATTATTTATCTGGCATTTACTGAGTATTATCTGGTATCTCATTTTATCAGGGCTGACTTAGATAAATTTACTCTTGCTAACTTCGTGTTAATAGAGGCTATTGCAGTTAACCATATATTTAACCTGTTTATTTGCCATTACATTATCCTTATGAGTTCTGAATGTTTTGTTGTTAATTTAAGCATTAAACTTTAACTTGTAATTTTACCTAACTCTTTTGTTTTGAACCTGGAACTTTACGGGACAGTAGTGATTTTTAGTATTCTCACTTAAAGTGTACATTATCTTTCTCTGTTCCGTAACATAAATTTGGCGACCTCATATCAGGATATTCAGGATATTATCATAAGGATATTGTTTGATATTTTGTGACTGTGATATATTCATGATGGCTACTATTTCTACACTTGATGAAGCCAAAGATTTTTTGTCAAATGTGCAAACAGTGTGTGATATAGAAAACAGAACAAAGAATGAACTTAAGATTGTTGCTCAACAATTGGGATTTGTTGTTCGCTCTCATCAGTCTAAAGATCAGATTGTTGCCATGATTAATGAAAGCTTGTTTAATGTAACTCCTCCAAATGAGCAAACGCAGATTGAATTAGCTAAGTTACAGCTAGCTCTGCAGGAGGCTCGTGCTAAAGAAGCTGAATTTCAGGCAAATGCTAAGCAGGCGGAGTCTCAGGCTCGTATTGAAGAGGCGCAGGTACAGGCTCAGGCACAAATTGAACTTGCCAGGATTCAGGCAGACCATGAGTATCGCATGAAACAAGGTGGAACTGGATCATCTAGCTCTGATGATTTTGATGTGGCTAAAAATGTTAAACTTGTCCCTCCTTTTAATGAATCTGATTTAACAAAGTATTTTCAGTTGTTTGAGAGGGTAGCTACAGGTTTTAATTGGCCTAAGGAGTATTGGCCAGTACTCCTTCAAACTGTTCTCACCGGTAAAGCTCAAGTAACTTATGCATCTTTGCCTCAGGATCAGTCTGATAATTATGATGTAGTTAAGAGCTTGATTCTTAAGGCCTATGAGCTTGTCCCTGAAGCCTATAGAGTAAAATTTAGGACAACTTACAAGCAAGATAAGCAATCCCATGTTGAGTATGCAAAAATCAAAGAAGATTTGTTGGAGCAGTGGTTAAATTCTAAGAATGTGGATTCTGATTTTGGTAAATTTAAGCTGATGATTTTGCTGGAGGATTTCAAAAGGTGTATTAGTAAAGATGTAAGCCTATATCTTGATGAGAAAAGAATAGATAATTTGTCTGATGCTGCAGTTTTAGCTGATGAGTATGTTCTCACTCACAAGAGATATTCTAGAGAAAAAGGGAAAGCTGAGAGTAAGTACGTTGCCTCTACTCAGAGTACAGGTAACAGGAAAGAGAATAAGGATGATGTTTCTCAGGAAGTAAATACCAGCTTCACCTCTAGATTTCAGAAAAGTAAATGTACTTATTGTAGTAAGCTTGGTCATACTACGGAGAGATGTTTCAGGAGACAGCGTGATGTGAACAAAAAGGAGTCTTTAAATATTCAGTCAATTGGTCTAGTGTCCACTCTTGAGAGTTCCCAGAATGCTTTAACTGAGTTAACTGAACCTGCTTTGAGGGGTAACTTAAATTCTCATGATGGAGCTCCTCTTTTGAGCAGTAACGTGGGTGACACTCTCAAGAGTTCATGTGCTAATTTCCTGTCTGATGGTTTTGTCAGTCCTCTGGACAGTAATGACAGGAAATCAGTTAAAATATATCGTGATACAGGTGCTTGCCAATCCCTTATGCTGACCAGTGTTCTAGGCTCTAATTTTAATTCCTCTGATGAAACTGTAATCTTACAAGGTGTAGGGAATAATTACTTCTCTGTTCCTCTGTGCAGAGTGAATTTAGAGTCTGGTTTTGTTAATGGTTCTGTTATGGTTGGGTTGGTTGAGACACTCCCAATGTCAGGTGTAACTTTCTTACTTGGAAATGATATTGGTGGAAGTCAAGTGTGTCCAGCTCCTCAGTTGTCTAGTGAGCCAGTGGCTGCGTCCCAGGATTGTGATATCCCTGATGTGTTCCCTGCATGTGCTGTCACTAGGGCTAAGTCTAAAGTTACTGGTGATTTAGAGGATAATGATGATGATGATGTTATCCTAGCTGACACTTTTCTTGCTAATTTGGACCACTCACCAGATGAGGCAGTACCCCGTAGTGTTGATAATTTGTCTCGTCAAGAGTTGGTTGAGTTGCAGGTTGCTGACCCTGAGTTGAAAGGTCTAGCTAACTCTGCTTACAGTGAAGAAGAGTCAGCCGGTGCTTCTACTTGTTATTATGTAAAGTCAGGAGTACTTATGAGGAAGTGGAGACCCCCAACAGCATCAGCCGACTGTGAATGGGAGGTTGTACATCAAGTTGTCATCCCTCGTGTTTGTAGGCAGGATATCATTAGAGTGGCTCATGATTCCAGTTTGGCAGGACACCTTGGAGTGAGGAAGACTGTGGCACGCATTTTGAAACACTTCTACTGGCCAGGTATCTTCAGGGATGTTTCCTGGTATTGTAAGTCTTGTCACACCTGTCAAGTTGTGGGGAAGTGTAATCAGACCGAAAAGGTTGCACCTCTAGTTCCCATTCCTCCTTTTGAGGCGCCTTTCACCCGTGTGTTGGTGGATATTGTGGGCCCTCTTCCTAAGACTTCTTCAGGATTTTCTTATGTGTTGACCCTGATTGATATGGCTACTCGTTATCCTGAAGCCATTCCACTTAGAAATATCTCAGCAAAGAACGTGGTTAAGGAAATGCTAGGGTTCTTCACAAAGTTTGGTCTGCCCAAGGAGGTACAGTCAGACCGAGGAAGTAATTTCATGTCAAATGTTTTCAAGCAGTCTCTGAAAGAGTTGGGCATCTCCCAGATCACGTCTTCAGCTTACCATCCCCAGACCCAAGGAGCGTTGGAGAGATATCATCAAACACTCAAATCGATGCTCAAGAAATACTGTTTGGAACATCAGAAAGACTGGGATAAAGGTCTTCCATTCGTTGTGTTTGCCGCAAGAGAATCTCCAAATGAATCACTGGGCTTCTCACCTTTTGAACTACTGTTTGGCCATGAAGTAAGAGGACCCCTTAAGCTACTCAAGGAATGCTGGCTGTCGGAGGAAGATGACGTCAACCTGCTGGAGTATGTGATGAATTTCAAAGAACGGCTGTCCACTGCTTTACAGCTGGCGAGAGAGAATTTAGGAGCTGCTCAGGAGAAGATGAAGACTTGGTATGATAAGAAGTCCAGGTTACGCCACTTTCAGCCAGGAGATCAGGTTTTGATTCTGCTACCAGTTCATGGGCAACCTCTTCAAGCCAAGTTTAGTGGCCCTTATTTCGTGGAGAAGAAACTCAGTGATGTCAGCTATGTCATCGCCACACCAGATCGTAGAAAGAGCAAGCAACTATGTCACATCAACATGCTAAAGTTATATCACAGGCGGGACGAAAATAATCCAGTCTGCACTGTAGCTGTTCCACCCGAGTCTGCAAGTGAAGCTCTCCCATGCAGTATGAGCCTGAGTGATAGTTTGGGGAAGAATCCTGATATCATGAATGATCTCCAGACTAAGCTTTCTCATCTACCTCCGAAGGAAAGGCAGGAGTTTTCGGCATTACTGCAGGAGTACCCGCAAGTGTTCCGTGCTACTCCAGGAAGAACCACTGTGTTGATGCATGATGTCGATGTTGAAGACGCAAAGCCAATTAAATTGCCTCCTTACCGTGTGAACCCAGTGAAAGTTCCTCTCATCCAGAAGGAGCTTGGCTACCTGTTGGACCACAAGATGATTGAGCCCTGTCAGAGCGAGTGGAGTTCTCCTGTCACTCTAGTCCCTAAGCCAGGTGGGTCACAGAGGCTTTGCATCGACTACAGACATGTTAATCAGATAACCAAAACAGACACTTACCCTCTCCCTCGTGTGGAAGATTGCACAGACAAGATCGGAAAGGCTAGGTACATAAGTAAGTTTGATTTGTTAAAGGGATACTGGCAAGTACCTATGACTGAACGTGCTAGGGAGATCTCATTTTTTGTAACATTAGGAAAGACCTTTGCATGGTCTGTAATGCCAGATACAGATTGTTTTAGAGTAATAAGAAATTTCCTTTGTAAATTTCTTTTTTCTTTGTGGGGAGGTGTTACATAGCCTATGATTTCATCATCCTTTGTGTAATTTTAACGCACAGTATGCTGCATGTTTGATCACGAGCGTGTTCTGCCTCAGTTCCCCCCTTCTACCGTTATAGTAGAGTAAGTTGACATCTCTGTTATACTTTGCGGGATTGTCATCTCTTTGTCCCCATGGCTTCATTTGCGCGTCCTTATTACAAGTTGTATCAGGCTCTCCTGGCCCCTATATAATGAGCTCAGTCTCTGCATCATTGCCACTTAGATCTGCTCCTCATTTTGTTCACATCTCTGTCCTCCCCTGTACAGATATTATTATTATTGTGAGTGCTCAAGAAATCTCCAACCATCTAGCAGCTGTGTGTAATTTGAGTATTACTGTTATTGCATTTTTTCTTGTACTGTATAGCATGAGTTTAATTTGTGGGCCTAGTGAAGTTTTTGTAATTAATGTTGGGTTTTATGTCAGTCATTTTTGATAATAGTTTGTATCTGTAATTATTTATCTGGCATTTACTGAGTATTATCTGGTATCTCATTTTATCAGGGCTGACTTAGATAAATTTACTCTTGCTAACTTCGTGTTAATAGAGGCTATTGCAGTTAACCATATATTTAACCTGTTTATTTGCCATTACATTATCCTTATGAGTTCTGAATGTTTTGTTGTTAATTTAAGCATTAAACTTTAACTTGTAATTTTACCTAACTCTTTTGTTTTGAACCTGGAACTTTACGGGACAGTAGTGATTTTTAGTATTCTCACTTAAAGTGTACATTATCTTTCTCTGTTCCGTAACAATATCCATAAATTTTTTCCCATAAGGAAAAAATTTCATTTTGAAGGGGTGTAATGTCACGAATCAAACTCGCGACATTTTCTTTTGTGAGAAACCACGAACTTTAGTGGAAAACTCACTGTGAATCGTTCAGTTAACCGTTTCTCTCTCCATTTCGATGGTATACTTTTTTCAAAACATTCGTCACTGTTTCAAAAGTGACCGTTCTAATGCACGTCATTAAGTGCTCTACTGAGCGATATTATTGTTTCTATATTGTTCGCCCCTGCTTGCCTCAACCATTGGCCACGCCTTCTTCCGGCTGGCCTGGGCATCATACCCCACACATCGAATTTGAATCAGTCTTTTATATGTCGCAACGGAGTGTGGTTCTGTGTTCCAGTAGTGAGAGTGAGAGAGGTCTTCTTGCACCCAGACTCCACTAGATCTACAGTTCTCCAGGTTCCCACCCTTCCTTGGTGATACGCTACATTGACCAGTATTTCCTTTTCGTATTTTCCTAGGTTTAAGAGTTTAGCTTGTGAGTGATCGAGTGAGTGCTATCTCTTTATTTTGAATTCACTTTGAAATGTAATGTTAAATTTATTCTTTTGTAATCAATAAATTTAACAGTTCTTTTTCTTTGAGCTTAATGTAATGTAACCTTGTGTTTCATTTCTCCATAATTAAGCTTATTTCCTAT